>NC_042620.1:393075-693075 GCF_901001135.1 Rhinatrema bivittatum | reverse complement strand
CCTGGGGCAGGAGGGAATCCCAGCTGCTACCTTGCCCATACCATCTTTTAAAATAACAATGGCTGACCTAAAGCTTCTGCTTGCAGCAGGACTGACCCAGGCAAATGGGACCTTGGGTCAGCCAGTGCCATTTTGAATGATGGCACCAGGAGGGCAGGAACAGGCGAGGATTAGTTGTGCCCTAGGGATAGCCCTTGTCTTTACAGTTTAAGGGGTTATGTGGAGGTGGGCGTTACAGAGGACATTGTAGGAAGTGAGCAACTTTTAACATTTGAGGGAAGTCCGTTAAAGCCCCAAGAACACACATTCCTGGTAGCAGCATGGGAGTCACTAAATTGTGGTAAAGCATTGCAAAAATATGCCATTTTACTGAGGTTTAGTTAATGTATTATTTATTAATGATTTGGATTTATTACTCAAGGTGGGATACAAGATATAAGAATGTCACCATTCTGTCAGAGTTAAGTAGTGGCAATTTACAGTAAGGACTAAGCTATAGGCCAATCACTAGGAATAGCTAATTTAAAACACCTGGTCGCAATTAGAAATTAACTATTCTTGCAAGCTTGCATATGTCTGGAACAAGCAGGTTAAGAGAATTTTATAAAGAAATAAAATAACAGTACTATCAGAGTTTAAATCAATATACGACCTATCAAAGTTTAAATCAATATACGACCTTAGACACAGAGAAAGAATATGGCGCAAAGACCCCACATCTCCTAACTCATCCGCCTACAAATCTTACCTTCACACATACCACCTTGCTATCCAAACTTCCAAACGTGACTACTATGCCACCAAAATACACCAATACACATTCAACCCTAAGGCCCTTTTCAGCTATGTTGCAGATCTGACCAAACCCATCACACCTTCCACCTCTGAAGTCGACACCAGCGTAAAGTGCGAAGAGCTAGCCCACTTTTTCCAAAACAAAATTTCCAACTTACTCCTCAGGTTCCCTCCCGCGTCGACCCCCATGCCCTTGACTCCTTTGTCCAGTACTTGTAAGCCCAACGACCACCCCCCTTCCCTCAAATACGCGCTACACACCTTGGACCCTACTTCCCCTAAGGAAATAGAGTCCATCCTCAAAAGAAGTAAGCCTGCTTCCCACCCTTCTGATAATATCCCCACTAAGGCGCTCCTCTCCATCCCCCAACATCATTGCTCAACCCTTAGCAGACATCATAAACTGCTCCTTATCCACCGGCACAGTCCCTGACACACTAAAACATGCAGTAGTCAAACCCCTCATCAAGAAGCCCTCACTAGACCCCAAAGACCCCTCCAACTACCGCCCCATATCTAATCTCCCCTTCATCTCCAAAATTATGGAGAAAGTAGTAAACGCTCAACTAATGGACTACCTAGAAGACAACAGCATCCTTCACTCCTCCCAATTTGGCTTCCGTAAGTACCTGAGCACTGAGGCTCTCCTACTCTCCCTCACAGACTCCCTCCTCATTGGCCTTGACCAGGGACACAATTTTCTCATCGCTTTCCTGGATATCTCAGCTGCCTTCGACACAATAAGCCACAATCTCCTCATTTCCAGCCTCGCAAACATCGGTATCTCCGACACTGCCCTCCTCTGGTTCAAATCCTACCTGGCTAACAGACGCTTCTCCGTGAAACTAGGCAGCTCTGAATCCTCCCATTTCCCTCTAGCTCAAGGAGTACCCCAAGGCTCCTCCCTCTTTAACATCTATCTCCTACCTCTTTGTCATCTTCTCTCAGACCTTGGTCTCAAATTCTACATCTATGCTGATGATGTCCAGATCATCATACCCCTCCATGAAACCATATCCGCTATCCTAAGCTTCTGGGAGGAATGCCTATCATCCATCAATGCCCTACTCACCTCCTTACAACTCGCCCTCAATGCCTCAAAAACCGAGCTCCTCCTCATCCACAACCATCAAACCTTTAAGCTCCTCCCCCCTAATGACCCTAAGACCCTCTCCTTAACCTCACAGCCCTCTGTCCGAAACCTCGGAGTCCTTATCGACCCTCTCCTGAACCTAAAAAATCACATCAGCTCCGTCCTCAAAGAAGGCTTTTACAAACTTAACATCATCAAAAAGCTCAAGCCTCTACTTCATACACATGATCTTAAAACAGTTGTCCAAGCCACACTTGCACCTAAGCTGGACCACTGTAACTCCCTATACCTTGGACTCCCCCACTCCACCATCAAACCCCTCCAGATACTTCAAAATGCTACGGCAAGACTTCTCAGCAACACACGTAAAACAGACCACATAACCCCTGTCCTTAAAGAACTGCACTGGCTCCCCATCTCATTCCGTATCCTCTTCAAAATCCTCACCATCATTCACAAATCCATTTACAAGAATGATTCCTCATGGCTCAGCGAACCACTCCAACTCACCCAATCTACCTGCCCTACCAGAGCAAACCTCGCTTGCACCCTTCAAGTCCCACCCCTCAAGAAGGCCCGCCTCTCTGCAACTAGGAACCGTGCCCTATCTATTGCCGGCCCAACGCAATGGAATGCCCTGCCCTCCCACCTCCGCCTTGAGCCATGCCCCTTGAAATTCAGAAAGATGCTCAAAACATGGCTCTTCCACCAGGCCTTTCCAGACTAGCCTGCCCTCCTCCCTCCTCCCACCTACGCCCTCGCCCCATCCCCCTTTCGCTGTAAATAGGTTCATATTCATTTTCAATTTTGTAAATATGTTCATATCCCTCACCCCCTCCTTCTCCCTTACTTGATTTTTCAGGCTCTTCCCTAGAGCCCCTATTCTCTTGTTCATTGTTCTCATAGTTCCCCCACCCCTGTTCAATGTAATTTCAACCTTTTGTTTTGATGTAAACCGATATGATGTGTATTTTAATGTCGGTATAAAAAAGATGTTAAATAAATAAATATACAGTGTTTCAGCAGTAGGATCAAGGCATTCAAGAGCATAAACAGGTAAGTGGTGCACTCAGTCATGTCATGGAGGGGGAAACGAAGCTCCTTATCTCTCGCTGCTGCTGCTTCTCAACTCACTCCATTTCCTCCTGAGTTCTCGTTTACTCTATGTGCAACATATTTTGTCTTTTCCTCTTGGTTCATAGACTAGCAGAGGATGGAAGCAAGCTGTATTTCAAGCTGTACTGTTTCTTGGATGTGGAGAGTGTCCCAAAAGAGGGCATGGAGTTTGCTTTTATGTTTGAGCAGGTAGGTCTTGCTTGCTGGTGCTGCAGCGAGTCTTTTTTTTTATGAAATTGTAATTTTATTGTTACAATATAAAGTACCCCACTCACAGGTACCAGAGAATAACCAACATTATAATACTGTACCCATTTTTTTTACTATCACAGATTCTGCAACAAAACTCTAAACATAACTCTGTTCGTACCTCTATTACAAGGGGGCATTCCATGAAGTTAGGAAGTAGCACATTTAAGACTAATCAGAGAAAATTCTTTTTCACTCAATGCACAATAAAGCTCTGGAATTTGTTGCCAAAGGATGTGATTAGTGCAGTTAGTGTAGCTGGGTTCAAAAAAGGTTTGGATAAGTTCTTGGAGGAGAAGTCCATTAATGGCTATTAATCAATTTTACTTAGGGAATAGCCACTGTTATTAATTGCATCAGTAGCATGGGATCTTCTTAGTGTTTGGGTAATTGCCAGGTTCTTGTGGCCTGGTTTTGGCCTCTGTTGGAAACAGGATGCTGGGCTTGATGGACCCTTGGTCTGACCCAGCATGGCAATTTCTTATGTTCTTAAGATTAGACTACCCCCACCCTTCCCTTCCCATCCCACACATTACATCATTGTATTAGCCAATACGTTTACATTACAATGTTAATTTTCATCTAGTTTACCCTGTTCCAAGTTCCTTAACCTTGTTCTATGTAATGCCTCTAGGCAAAAATTTATGTTCTGTTTCAATGTAAACCGATGTGATCTGTATTTCATACAGGAACACCGGTATAAAAAAAAATCTAAAAATAAATAATAAATTGTAATAATCAGGAACAAAATAATCATAGCAATGTAACAAAATAAAAATAACATAAGTAAGCTCAAGCAGAAGTGAAGAAAAAAATGTCTAATGGCTGTTGAAGAGAAGATTAAAGGATTCCCAAATCAGACACAAAGAGATGCATAAATTACTACTGGGGGAATTCTGTGCAAAGAAAACCTTAAAATTCTGCACACAAAACTTTAAATTCTGCAAAATCCTGCATATTTTATATTGGTCAAAATAACACAATTTACATGACAGTCTTTAAGTAATTACATTTAAAATTAATCAGAAAAAAGTTATTACTTAAAGATGCAGAATTTTAATTATTTTGAGCAGAATTTCCCTAGAAATTCACTGTAACAGTGTCCCTTCCACTCGCTCTCCCTACTCCCTTGGCCACTTTGCCTTCTCAGGCCCCAATTCCTCCACCTGCCAGTATCTCTTCCCTCTACCTCTAGGCTCAAACCCTTCCACTTTATTGCCACTCCCAGAGTTTGACCCCATTCTCAGTACTGCCCTTCACACAGGCACCCTCTGTCCCTCCCTCTCTCACACACATACTCCTTCTCTCTGGTGCTCAGACACACACCCTCATACATGCTCCCTCACTCTCGCACACACACATCCCCTCATACAGGCTCCCTCACTCTCGCACACACACATCCCCTCATACAGGGTCCCTCTTGCTTGCATGCACTCTCTCACAAGCTCCCTTTCTCTCTCATGCATACATACATATCAGGTCCTTTTGCCCCATCTATCTTTCAATTTAGTTCCCCGCTGGTGCATCCTCTGCCCCTACCATTTATTGCTAGCCATGCAAACAGATATTGTATTTATTGTTATCTTTAATGTTTATTTATTGTAAACTATATTAGTATTTATTGTTTTTCTTTCTATTTATTATCTATGGTTATCTATGCATAGTATTTATATATTGTTATCTATGCAAAGCATATACTAAGTTAGCTATGTTAAACATGCAAAGCATATACTAAGTTTTGGGTTCTATGTAAGCTCTAATGCGAAGTTATTTTGTTCCACTGTAAACCGGTCTGATTTGTATTCTTATACAAGAAGATCGGTATATAAAAGTTACAAATAAATAAATAAATAAAATCTTCACACAGGCTTCCTCTGTCCCTCCCTCTCTCACACACATGCTCCCTCTCTCTGGTGCTCAGACACACCCCCTCATAGAGGCTCCCTCACTCTCGTACACACACATCCCCTCATACAGGGTCCCTCTCGCTTGCATGCACTCTCTCACAAGCTCCCTTTCTCTCTCATGCATACATCCTCACACAGGCTACCTCTATCCCTCCCTCTCTCACACACATGCTCCCTCTCTCTGGTGCTCAGACACACACCCTCATACAGGCTCCCTCACTCTCGCACACGCACATCCCCTCAAACAGGCTCCCTCTCGCTTGCATGCACTCTCACAAGCTCCATTTCTCTCTCATGCATACATCCTCACACAGGCTACCTCTATCCCTCCCTCTCTCACACACATGCTCCCTCTCTCTGGTGCTCAGACACACACCCTCATACAAGCTCCCTCACTCTCGCACACGCACATCCCCTCAAACAGGCTCCCTCTCACTTGCATGCACTCTCACAAGCTCCATTTCTCTCTCATGCATACATCCTCACACAGGCTACCTCTGTCTCTCTTTCACGCACTCCTTCACACAGGCTCTCTCTCACACATACACAATCCCTTCACACAGGTTAGCACCCTCACATACACGATCCCTTTTTCATACACAGCAGCTCCCAATCACTCACACCCATACACACTCCATAATCTCCTCATATAGGCTCCCTCACTCTCGCACCCACACACAAGCACCCCCCCCTTGCTCTCTCTCACACCCTCTAGTCTTTCTTACACACACACACCCTTCTTACTGTCCCTGGTCTCTCTCACAGTCCCTGCTCTCACACCCTCCTGCTCATCCCCTGCTCTCTCTCTCACCCTCCCTGCTCTCTCTCTTACCTCCTCCCACTTCTCCTCCTCTCTCACACACCCCTCCCCCTTTCTCACCACCTCCTCTCTCCCTCTCCCCATACCCCTTCCTTTTTCTCACACCCCCCCCCCCCCCACACCGCTCTTCACATATTCACTCTCATCGAGGCCTTCATCTACGCCACAAGCAGAGCACATCCCATGGCACACGAGAGCCCTCACCTTCGCTGCACATGGCACACTGGGACCTTCATCTTCACTGGGAATGGCATGTGCTCCATTTGCAGCATGCTGGGGCCTTCATCTTCGCCTCACATGGCACGCCAGGAGTTCATGTTCGCTGTGCACAGCATGCTGCATTCACGCTATGCCAGGGGCTTCATCTGCTATGCCATTATCTGCACAGAATTTGGCAATTCTACACGGGGGTGGGGGGGGGGGGGGAATTTGGTGCAAATTCTCCATTCTGCAGTAGCACAGAATTCCCCAAGGACTAATAAATGGGATTTCTAACAGGAGGGAGAGAACATGAAGCAAGAGACAGACTTAAGAAAGCAAGTGTTGCTTACCTGTAACAGGTGTTCTCACAGGACAGCAGGATGTTAGTCCTCACATATGGGTGACATCATCAGGATGGAGCCCAATCATGGAAAACTTCTGTCAAAGTTTCCAGAACTTTGACTGGCCCCTACTGGGTATGCCCAGCATGGCACTAACCCTGCAGCCAGCAGGGGTCCCCTTCAGTCTTATTTTATAGCTACAGGCAGTGCCGAAAAAATAAAACGATAAAGCATTACGAACCCAACACCGCGGGGTGGCGGGCGGGTTTCGTGAGGACTAACATCCTGCTGTCCTGTGAGAACACCTGTTACAGGGAAGCAACACTTGCTTTCTCACAGGACAAGCAGGATGGTAGTCCTCACATATGGGTGAGTACCGAGCTGAGGATGTCCGAACATGCACCAAATGTACCCAACGACGTGCAAAAGGCACAACAACTGGGGTGGAATTTGGTAGAGGCCATCCGCACCCCACCAGGCAGGCGGAAGGGTGTTGGTACGTCACGTGAGAAACAGGTTACGCAGGACAGATTGGCCGAAGATGGAATCTTGTCTTCCGGCTTTGTCCAAGCAATAGTGGGCTGTGAAAGTGTGGAGTGAGCTCCAGGTGGCAGCCCTGCAAATGTCAGGAAGTGGCACCGATCGTAGGTGTGCTACTGAAGTCGCCATGGCCCTCACCGAGTATGCTTTAACATGGTCTTGGAAAGGAATGCCTGCTTGCTGATAGCAAAAAGATATGCAGTCCGCCAACCAGGAGGAAAGAGTCTGTTTACCCACAGGCTGCCCTAATTTGTTGGGATGGAAAGAGACGAATAACTGAGTGCTCTTCCTGTGGGCAACTGTCCGGTCTAGGTAGAACGCTAGAGCCCGTTTACAGTCGAGGGTATGCAGAGCCTGTTCCCCTGGATTGGAGTGGGGCCTGGGAAAGAAAATAGGTAGTATGATGGATTGATTAATGTGAAACTCCGAAACTACCTTAGGTAAGAACTTAGGGTGAGTGCGGAGTACCGCCTGCAGGTCCTGCAGGAGTTTAGTGT
The DNA here is from genome assembly GCF_901001135.1 of Rhinatrema bivittatum. Classification (NCBI taxonomy): domain Eukaryota; kingdom Metazoa; phylum Chordata; class Amphibia; order Gymnophiona; family Rhinatrematidae; genus Rhinatrema; species Rhinatrema bivittatum. The sequence continues at coordinate 685,516 of NC_042620.1, read as the reverse complement.
AAGGTGGATAGGTAACTAGGGCCTGTAACTCAATAACCCTGCGAGCTGAAATGATAGCCAAAAGGAAAATCACCTTCCATGTGAAAGATTTTAGGTCACGGGAGTGAAGAGGCTCAAATGGAGGTTTCATGAGCCGACCAAGAACCAAATTAAGGTCCCAAGAAGGGGCCAGAGGACGTAAGGGTGGCTTGATATGGAGCAAGCCTTTAAGAAAACGTGATACGAGGGGTTGCACCGATGTAGGGGCATCCCTGACACCTTTATGGAAAACGACTACCGCACTGACATGCATTCTGATTGAGGAAGTCTTTAGACCGGATTCCGATAAATGCCAGTGATAGTCCAAAAATCTCGCGATTGGACAGGAAAAGGGATCAAGGGACTGTGAAGAACACCATGATGTATACCTTTTCCATTTATAGGACTTTCTTGTGGAAGGCTTCCGTGAAGCAATGAGGACACGAGAAACCTAATCTGAAAGGTTAAGTGGTTGAAGGATCAACCTTTCAACATCCATGCCGTCAGGGACAAGGCCTGAAGATTGGGATGGCGTAGACATCCGTCGTTCTGAGTGATCAGAAGCGGGTCCTTTCCCAAGGGAATGTGCCTGCGGATGGCACATTCCCTGGGGTATTGGAAACCACACTTGGCGTGGCCAGTGAGGTGCTATCAGGATCATGGTTCCTTTGTCCTGACGGAGCTTCACGAGAGTTTTCGAGAGAAGAGGAAGCGGAGGGAATGCATAAAGCAGCCCGGCTGCCCACTAGAGGGAGAATGCATCTCTGGGCTGCGAGCGCTCGCTCCGAATGAGGGAGCAGTAATTGTCTACTTTGTGGTTCTGAGGGGACGCAAAGAGGTCTATTTGGGGATAACCCCAGTGTTGGAAGAGAGAGGTCGCTACCGAGGGATTGAGCGACCACTCGTGCGGTTGGAAGACACGATTCAGTTTGTCCACCAAAACATTGTCCACTCCCGGCAAGTAGGTTGCCCTGAGGTACATCGAGTGGGAGAGCGCTTCCGCCCAAATCTGAGTGGCCTCCTGACACAGCAGGAAGGAGCCTGTGCCTCCCTGTTTGTTGATGTACCACATGGCCACCTGGTTGTCTGTCTGAATCAGGATGACGTGATTCGATAGGTAATCCTGAAAAGCTCGGAGAGCATATCGCATTGCTCGAAGCTCCAGGAAATTTATCTGGTGTTTGGATTCCTCTTGAGACCAAGATCCTTGTTTCTGTAGATCGTTTACATGAGCTCCCCAGCCGAGGTTGGAAGCGTCGGTGGTGAGAATGAGTTGAGGATCTGGTAGATGAAAAGGTAGTCCCTGGAGGAGATTTTTCTGATCTTTCCACCAGGCGAGAGACAGACGGAGTGCGTTGGTGATGTGGACAATGGTTGAGAGCGACTGAGTCTCTTGAGTCCATTGTGACCATAAAGTCCAATGCATGACTCTCATGGCCAGATGGGCCATTGGAGTGAGATGGACTGAGGACGCCATGTGTCCGAGAAGGAAAAGGAATTGCCGAGCAGTCGCTGTGTACCGAGACTGCAACTGGGGAGCGAGAGACACGAGGGTTTGAACTCGTTGTTGAGGTAGGAAGGCTTTTGCTTGTAAAGTGTCCAAGTCTGCCCCAATGAAAGACAAGGTTTGAGATGGGACTAAACAGGATTTCTCGTAATTGATGAGAAATCCTAGAGAAATTAGAGTGTGTAGGGTCAAATTCAGAGATGATCGAGCTGCTCGCTGGGTTGAGGCCCTGATTAACCAGTCGTCTAAATAGGGGTAGACGTGAACACCTTCTTTCCGGAGGAAGGCTGCGACAACTACGAGACATTTGGTAAAGACTCGTGGAGCTGACGCTAGGCCGAATGGAAGCACCCGGAATTGGTAGTGCTTTGGGCCTACTAAAAACCGGAGGTACTTACGATGAGCTGGAGCTATCGCAATGTGGGTGTATGCGTCCTGGAGGTCTAGAGAGCAGAGCCAGTCTCCTCTTTGTAGAAGAGGTAGAAGTGAGCCCAAGGTTACCATTTTGAACTTTTCCCGCTGGAGGTACTTGTTGAGGGCATGTAGGTCCAGAATTGGACGAAGGCCCCCGGATTTTTTGGGGATCAAAAAGTACCGGGAATAGAACCCTAGGCATTGCTGCGAAAGAGGAACAGGTTCTATTGCTCTTAACTGGAGAAAAAGGGAGACCTCCTGCTCCAGAAGGACAGAGTGATCGGATACTCCCCACACTTGTAGCGGCAGGGAGTCCGATGGGACAGCAAGAAAATTCAGATGGTAACCCTGAGCAATGATTGCCAGCACCCATTGGTCGGTTGTGATGGTTTGCCACATTCTATGAAAGTGGCATAGTCGACCTCCCACTGGTGTGGCTGGCAGAGGGATCAGGCTGCTGCTCTCGAAGTGAAAGTCAAAAGCCTGAAGCAGGCCCTGGTTGGGGAGCTGCTTGTGACTTTTGCTTGCGAGGCTAGCGAGGCTGGGATTTATGATAGGTCCTCGTCACTCAGGTCCTTGTCGGTGGAGGATAGTACTTCCTTGGAGGGAAGAAAGACTTCTTAGGGTCCTTCTTGGAGGGCTGTCTAGACGGGAAGTCAGAAGGTATCGATGAGAGCTGTTTGAGGGTCTCATGATGATCCTTTAACTCAGCCACTATTTGCTGAATCTGTTCACCGAATAGATTGTCACCAATACAAGGCAGGTCAGAGAGCCTGTCTTGTACTTCTGGGCGAAGGTCTGAAGAGTTGAGCCAGGCCCAACGCCGTGCCGAAATGGCAGTCACAGACACTCTAGTGGAGGTGTCGAAGATATTGTAAGCTGTTCTTATTTCGTGTTTCCCTGCTTCAAAGCCCTTGTTGACAAGGGTTTGAAGATGTTCTTGGAATTGGTCAGGCAGGGTTTCAGAGAAGTCCTGTATCTGTTTGAAAATGACCCTGTTGTATTGGGTCATATACAGCTGGTAAGCAGCAATTCTAGAGATGAGCATGGCCCCTTGGAACACTCGACCAATATTGTCTAGGAATTTGTGTTCCTTGACTGGAGGGATAGAGGAGTGTGGCTTCGTTCTTTTTGCCTTCTTCTGAGCTGACTCTACCACAACTGAGTGGTGGTCAAGCTGAGACTTTTGAAAGCCCGGGGCTGACTCTCCTAGATAAGTAGTGTCAGCCTTCCTGTGTACTGGGGCTACGGATCCAGGATTTTCCCAATTCTTTTTAAGGAGATCAAGAAGAACTTGATGAATGGGAATAGAGGTGATCACTTTAGGGGCATCCAGGAATTGGAGAAGCTCCATCATCTGGTGCCTATCATCTTGTTCCGTCTGAAGTTGAAAGGGACCATCTCAGACATTTCCTTCACAAAATTAATGAAAGAGAGGTCCTCTGGAGGAGATCACTTTCTACTTTCAGTAGGAGAAGGAGGTGAAGGTAAATCATCGGTGTCTGTGGAGGTATCATCACCCCAAGAGTTATAAGGAGCAACAGGCTGACCTGTAGGATGAGAGGGTGGTTGGATACCCGAAGGGCCCGGCTGAGGCTCCGAGAAAATCGAAGGAATCGCCAAGGGCACCGCGGACACCTTGGGGGGCATCGGTGCCGGCATTGAAGGCATCGATGGCGCCGATGTGCGTTTCACCCCTGATGAGTGAATCGGTGGCGAGGGACGGCATGGCATCTATGGCTGAGGCACTACCCCCGAAGGAGGAATGACGAACGGTGTTTCTCCTCCCGATGAAGCAGTCATCGAGGAGGGCACCGGAGCCATCGGAGACCCGGGAAGCACCGGTGGAAGGGCAGTCATGAGCGCCTCCATCCGGGAAAGCAGCGGTGCCAGCGCTGCTGGAATCGGGTCGGTGACCGGTTCCACTCTCGGTGCCGGTGTCGGAGAGACCTGGAGTCGTTGCATCGCTTTGTCAATGGCCTCCTGGACCAGCCGGTCCAGTTCTTCCCGGAGACCTGGGGCAATCAGCTCCGGCTCCGTGACGGAAGAGGGAGGATGAAGCACAGTCGGAGGGACCACCTTTACAGGCGGAATCGCGACTCCCAAACCCCGATCGGGTGAGGGTGGCCTCAATGTCCCAGTCGCAGGAGTGGTCGGTGCCGCTCCTGGACGGGACTTCTTCAACGGTGGCTTGGACGGTGGCTCGGTCGATGATTTCGCTCCCTCAACGGTTCGAGACCTATGGTGCCGATGGCGATGCTTCTCCCTACGATCTCCTCGATCTTGAGGGGGAGGTACGGGAGTCAATGGCCGTGAAGACGTCGATGGCGGGCGGTCACCGGACGGTTGTTGATGGACCAACTTTGGTGCCAGCTCAGAGGACGTCGATGCGATGGACGGCGTCGGGGTGTGAGCACGGAAGAAGAGTCCCATCTTCTCCATTCTGGCTTTGCAACCCTTAGGTGTCATGAGGGCACACTTGGGGCAAGTTAGGACATCATGCTCACGGCCTAGACTCAAAACACAGACTCCATGAGGGTCTGTGATAGACATGGTGCGAGTACAGTCCGGGCACCGACGAAACCCCGACGCCATGGCCATGGAAAAATCGAGCCGCGGTACAGTCGACGGCCAGTAGGCCGCGAGGGCCAAACTCGACGGTAACCGACAAAAAACGGTGAAAAAACTTACCGGAGTACCGTGGTCGAAGAAAGCTAGAGGGGGGACCCCTGTGGGGCAAAGTATTTTTAATTAATTTCGTTAGGAAAAATTCCTGTCAGGAAACAGTTCAGAGCTCCTAAACCACAAGGCTACTGCTGCGCGGAAAAAAGAAGACTGAAGGGGGACCCCTGCTGGCTGCAGGGTTAGTGCCATGCTGGGCATGCCCAGTAGGGGCCAGTCAAAGTTCTGGAAACTTTGACAAAAGTTTTCCGTGAATGGGCTCCATCCTGATGATGTCACCCATATGTGAGGACTAACATCCTGCTTGTCCTGTGAGAACATAAGAACATAAGAAAATGCCATACTGGGTCAGACCAAGGGTCCATCAAGCCCAGCATCTTGTTTCCAACAGTGGCCAATCCAGGCCATAAGAACCTGGCAAGTACCCAAAAACTAAGTCTATTCCATGTAACCATTGCTAATGGCAGTGGCTATTCTCTAAGTGAACTTAATAGCAGGTAATGGACTTCTCCTCCAAGAACTTATCCAATCCTTTTTTAAACACAGCTATACTAACTGCACTAACCACATCCTCTGGCAACAAATTCCAGAGTTTAATTGTGCGTTGAGTAAAAAAGAACTTTCTCCGATTAGTTTTAAATGTGCCCCATGCTAACTTCATGGAGTGCCCCCTAGTCTTTCTACTATCCGAAAGAGTAAATAACCGATTCACATCTACCCGTTCTAGACCTCTCATGATTTTAAACACCTCTACCATATCCCCCCTCAGTCGTCTCTTCTCCAAGCTGAAAAGTCCTAACCTGATGAGAAAAGTATATATGTGGAAAAAAGAAAGGAGGAAGAGCGGGGAAATTGTACTCCCCGTACTGAATGTGAGATAGAAATAAGAGGAAGAGCGGGGAAATTGTACTCCCTGTATTGAACGTGGAGATAGAAATAAGAGGAAGAGCGGGGAAATTGTACTCCCTGTACTGAATGTGGAGATAGAAATAAGAGGAAGAGCGGGGAAATTGTACTCCCTGTACTGAATGTGAGATAGAAATAAGAGGAAGAGCGGGGACATTGTACTCCCTGTACTGAACGTGGAGATAGAAATAAGAGGAAGAGCGGGGAAATTGTACTCCCCATACTGAATGTGAGATAGAAATAAGAGGAAGAGCGGGGAAATTGTACTCCCCGTACTGAATGTGAGATAGAAATAAGAGGAAGAGCGGGGAAATTGTACTCCCCGTACTGAATGTGAGATAGAAATAAGAGGAAGAGCGGGGAAATTGTACTCCCCGTACTGAATGTGAGATAGAAATAAGAGGAAGAGCGGGGAAATTATACTCCCTGTACTGAACGTGGAGATAGAAATAAGAGGAAGAGTGGGGAAATTGTACTCCCTGTACTGAACGTGGAGATAGAAATAAGAGGAAGAGCGGGGAAATTGTACTCCCTGTACTGAATGTGGAGATAGAAATAAGAGGAAGAGCGGGGAAATTGTACTCCCTGTACTGAATGTGAGATAGAAATAAGAGGAAGAGTGGGGAAATTGTACTCCCTGTATTGAACGTGGAGATAGAAATAAGAGGAAGAGCGGGGAAATTGTACTCCCCGTACTGAATGTGGAGATAGAAATAAGAGGAAGAGCCGGGAAATTGTACTCCCCGTACTGAATGTGAGATAGAAATAAGAGGAAGAGCGGGGAAATTGTACTCTCCGTACTGAATGTTTTATTATGAAAATGTTAAGTAAGGCGTGCTTTGGGAGGTTCAGAACGCATTATGGGTATTTCCATTATTTCTAATGGAAAAAATAGTCTTGACTTACAACCAACTTGAGTTACAACCAGCCCTCTGGAACGAATTGAGTTTGTAAGCAAGGGTCCACTGTATTAGACTAGCCGTCACAACGGTTTACAAACATTTTAACGCATACACACATTGCTATAAAAATCTAAGAACAATAATAAAAATAATAATGAGAACACAGTAATAAAAAATGAAAGTATAATATTAAGCTATAGTTTTAAAAACAAATAAGAAGAAGAACAGGGAAATTGTATACCCCGAATCTAACCAAACTTAATTTCTCCCCTAGATCCACCTGCCCGACCTTTTCTCCACCCGCTCCCACACCTCCCAGCCCCCCCCCTGCCCTGTCACTTACCCCTATCCCCCCTTAGCCCGACCCATCCCCACCCCCTCTCCCTCCTCTTAGCCATCCCTTGATCCTTGGGCCTCCAGGCCGCTACCACCTCCCCGAGCACACCTCTCTCGCCTTTGCACCTCCAGATTCCCTTTAAATAAACTATATCCTAGTGAATACTGTCGCCTAATTAATATAGCTGGTATGTACCTGTACATACTTCAACTGTACATAGTCTCCCTCTTCTATTTTTATTTTATTTTTGTTTCTGTTGTCGTATACTTCATCTAGATACGCCTTTCCACCCGCTCCCCATCCCCTCTTTCCCATACCCCCTCCCCCACCGCTCCCTCCCCCTTCCTCCCCCCGCCATCCTTGCCCCTTTTGGTTCTTTTTGTATTCTGATTTTTGGTTCTGTTATTAATGTTATATTGTTATATTGTTATATTGTTTCATTGTATTTCCCGCCTGAGTTCTTTGTAAACCGGCATGATGTGCTTCACGAATGTCGGTAAATAAAAGTTAATAAATAAATAAATAAATATACTAGCTTTTCTTATCCCACAACCTTAATCTTTTACTTTCAAAGGATTGCTGCAATTCTCAACTACTTCATTTATTTATTTATTTTATTTATTTGTGTGCTTTTATATACCGAAGTTTGGAGCATGCTTTCACTCCGGTTTACATGTAAAACAATTTTTTACATTAAAGGTCATAACATTGAAAATAGTGCATTAACGGATACAATTTGTTAACTTAACCTTGCTAACAGTTTGTTTACGTTTAACTTTTCTAGGAGTATGATTGGTACCAGTAATATAACAATTTTCTTATATTAAAATATAACAGTTATAACAATAATATAATATAACAATTATAAAAAAATATAACAATAATGATTTTTTTAATATTAGAATTAATAACTTTGTTCTTCATATATTACATACCATAATGAGAATTAATAGATATCTTCTTATATTACATATCATAAGCATTAATAGATACAGATTGTTAATGATTAACTTTATTAACAGTAGCACGTTACAATGTTTATGTATTCTGGACTGTGTTTTAGGTGCATATGGATTCTTATCTTCGAGTGTAAGGATTAACCTTTTCAGTAGATTTAGGTGTATATGTGTGGTTTAACCTTGTTGACATTCTCTGGTCAGTGGTTTTAGGTGTGTATAGTTCAATTTCTTCAAGATTAGTGGTGGGGGAATGTAGGGATCTATGGTTGTTTGTAAATTGATTGTATAGGGTGCGAGTTTCAGTGGGTTGTTGGGTGTGGGAGTTTCATTGGGTGTAAGTTTCTTTGGGTAGGAGGTTTTGAGTAGAGTTCTTGATTGTTTGCAAGGGTATGCTAACCAATGCCTTCTTTGTAAGCTTGTAGAAATAGCCATGTTTTGAGTTGTTTTTTGAATAGTTTATTGTCAGTTTGTAATCTTAGGTATTCAGGTAATGAGTTCCATAGTTGAGGTCCTGCTATTGAGGTTGCTCTTTCTCTGACGGATATGAGGTTTGCTGTTGTGACTGATGGGATTGTTAGCAGTGCTTTGTTGGCTGATCTTGTGTTACGTTTTGGTGTGTGCTTGTGGAAAATGATGTTTAGACATTTGTTATTGTGATTTATGTTCTTGTATATGATGGATAGCAGTTTGTATTCTATGCGTTTCTCTATGGGTAACCAATGGAGTTCCTTTAGAATTGGGATAATGTGGTCAGATTTTTTGTGATTCCTGAGTATTCTCGCTGTTGCGTTCTGTAGTATTTATTTATTTATTTGTGGTTTTTATATACCGACTTCGTAGAATAACAGTTCGGTTTACATTATAACTTCAAAATCAGCAAAACAGAGGCTTTACATACAACTTATAACTTATAGAAAAAACAGTGAATAAAATAAAATAAAATAAACTATATATTAATACGAGACTTAAATAGAAGGACTTAAGTAGAGGTTGTTGGATAACTGGGATGATATTGAGAGAAATGATTGGGGATGGAGTAGGGGGAAAGAAAGAATAGGGTAGAGGGAGGGGGGATGGAGATGGACGGAATGTATAGAATTCAAAGTGGAGGGGGGAGGGTTGTATATTGCTTATAAGGAGGGGAAAGATGAGTTGCAAGGTTTGCATAGGGGAGGGAAAGGAGGAGTAGCACAGATTGCAAGGAACTATTTACAATAGATGCATTGGGGAGGATATATAGCATATGTTTATAAAACTATATACAAGGTGTACATTATTGAAGTTATGTATATCAAGGTGTGAAGTTGAAAATTAAAAAATGGTAGCTACTATGAGAGGTAGATATCATTTGAGGGATCATAAAATTAGAATTGAGGGATCTGATGGGGCAGGGACGCGGGAGGGGAGGGACGTTAAGGGACGGAGGGGGAGGGACTAAAGGGGGAGGGTTGATGGGAGGTGTGGAGGAGAGTTGAGGGGTGGTGAGGGTAGAAGCATTGTGCAGCAGGGAGAGAGTTTTGTCAGCAGATTGATGGTGAGCAAAATGAGTGAGTTTAGGTGATATGTACTATTTGAATGCCTTAGTGAAAAGCCATGTTTTGAGTTTTCGTTTGAATGTTTTATGGCAAGCCTCTTGGCGTAGATCTAATGGCATAGTGTTCCAAAGGGTTGGTCCAGATACAGAGAGTAGACGAGCTCTAGTTGTGGCCAGTTTGGTGGTATTGTGGGAGAGGGTTAGCATGGTTGCATGATATTGGTGTCTTGTGGGTCTCTTGGCTTGGTGGAATTTAAGGGAACTGTTAAGCTAGTACATTTCTGGGTTGTAAAGGGCTTTGTGAATGAGAGAGAGGGAGTAGTTGCAGTGGGTGTGTGGTTGATTTGGGTAGTCCTAGTAGTAGTGAGTTGCAGTAGTCAAAGCTTGAGAAAATTAGGGATTGAAGTATGGTTCTGAATTCAGGTTGGTTTAGAAGAGGTTTTAGTCTTTTGAGTATTAAAAGCTTGTAGAATCCTTCTTTGGTTTTCATGGCCAAATGTTTTTTGAAGTTTAATTCTGGGTCGATCCAAATACCCAAATCTTTTACATTATCACTTAGATTGATCGAGGTGTTGTCTATTTGAATTGTGTTGGTGTGGTGGTTTGGTTGTTTTTTTCTTTCAAGAAGTATACATTTGGTTTTTTGGATATTAAGGCAGAGTTTTCATTTGATTTAGGATATTTTTTATGGTGTTGAGGTAGTTGGCCGCTAGTTTGAGAGCATTCTCAATGGTGTTCGTTACCAGGATGACAATTTGTATGTCGTTTGCATACATGTAGTAAGAGATGTTGAGGTTTGTTAGCAGTTGGCATAGTGGCAGGATGTAGATGCTGAACAGAGTGGCAGATAAGGCGGAGCCTTATGGGACTCCTGTATTTAGAGGAATTAGTTCTGAGAGGGCGTTATTGATGTCTACCTGAAATGTTCTGTTTAGAAGGAAGGATGTGAACCAGTTTAAGGTTTTTCCCATTAGACCAATTTCTGTCTGTGGAGTAATGTTTGGTGATTGACAGTATCAAAGGCCGCGGATAGGTCCAGTAACATTAGAATGTATTGAGGCCCTTGTTGAAATCTCTTAGTATTGTGTTTGTTACGTTGAGAAGCAGTGTTTCTGTGCTGTGAGATTTTCGGAATCCGTGTTGAGTGGGATATAGGATGTTGTTTAGTTCTATATGTTCATTAAGTTGTTTCAGGACAACTTTTTCTGTTAGTTTAGCAAGGAATGATAAATTTGAGATCGGGCAGTAGTTATTGAGCTCAGTGGGGTCAAGGTTCTTTTTTTTAATAATGGGCTTGTTTCCATTTTCAGGGTGTCTGGTAGTTTGCCTTCATCAAGTGATTTGTTAATGATTGCTGTGATGATTGGGGAGATGGTGTTGGATAATTCTTTAAGAGTTTGCGTGGGTATTTTATTGATTTCGTGGTGTACTGGTTGAGTGTTTTGATTAGTTTTTCAATTTCAATGGATGATATCGATTGAAATGAGGACCATGGGCTTATGTCTTTGTTGTTTAGTTGTATGTTTTGTGTGGTGGTTTTGGATATATTTTCAGAGATTTTGGTGATTTTGTTTTTTGAAAAAGATTGCTAGATCTTGGCTTAGATTATTGTTTGTGTTCGTGTTAGTGTTGTTGTCTGATGTTAGATTTTTCACTATGTTGAACAGAGTCTTTGGGTTTTTTGCTGCAATAATCTCTTTTAGAGTTGTTGATTGAGGTTTTGTAGAAAGCCAAGAATGTTCGGTATGTGGCTAGTGTTAAGGTGCATTTGTTTTTGCGCCATTGTTTTTCTTTTTTTCTGAGGTTTGCTTTGATATCCCTTACATGTTTATTGTACCATGGGTTATCCTTTTTTCTTTGTTATCTATCTTTTTTGTTCTTTCTGGGTTTATGTTATTGGCGATTTCCATTGTTATTTGTTGCCATGATTGTGTTGCTTTGTTTATGTTGGATAGGTCTATGTTTTTTAGATGTTTTCCGAGTTCTTGTTTAAGTGGTTCTATGGGGAATGGTGGTCTGCATTTGAAGGAGTAAGTCTTGTTTGGTTCTGGGTTGATTTTAGGTTGTATTGTTGTTGTGCAGTTTATGAGGTAGTTGTCAGACCATGGCACTGGTGAGCAGGTTACTGAGGGATTTGCGAGAAATTTGTCGTTAGTGAATATCTGGTCTACTGTGTGTCCTGCTTTATGCGTTGGTTTGTTTATTAGTTTGATGTAGTTGAAGGTGGATAGAACATCAATCAAGGTTTGGGTGGAGGGATAGTGGGGTTTCATCATAGTGGAGATTGAAGTCTCCAAGTATGATTGTGGGTTTTTTGTGATTGATTGTAGATGTGAGGAACTCGATTAGTGGGGAGATATCATTCTCAAGTAGCTTGGGAGGGCAGTAGATCAGGCAAATTTGGAGTTTGTTTGAATTGAAAAGGGCTAATTCATATTGTTTCGGGAGTGAGTTGGGTATTAGTTTCATAACTAGACTTTTTTTTAACTATTAGCATTATTCCGCCTCCTCTGCGTGCTTTCCTGGGTATTGAGAATATGTTGTATGCACTGTTTGCTAGTTGGTTAGTTAGTACATTGTCTGTATTTTTTAGCAAGGTTTCAGTGATCGCAATGAAATCTGGTTTTTGATCTTGTATTATGTCCGTAAGTAGCATGATTTTTTTAGTGAGGGCTTGAGCGTTTATGAGGAATGTGAGGCATATCAAGTATTTCATTGAGTCATTGATGGTTATATTCACCAGGTTTCTGTTTCTTATTAGTGGGAATTTTGTGGTATCGAGGTTCTTTATTAGGTTGATGTATTGATGCATAACTTCTTTTGGGTTTGTTGATATTTAAGCTGAAGTTTTGAACTTGAGGGTTAGATTCAATTAGGAGCACGCGGTGGATCTTATGCAATTCCCCTTCTAAGCACTGTACACTGTGTGTGTTTCGTTTGCATGCTGTGATTGTCTATGGTGTAGTTTGTTTTTTTTTGGTTTTTTGGTTGTTTTTTTTAGTAGGGGTTAGTATGTGGAGAGGGTGGTGTACAGAGGGTGGGCTAGTTATAGGAGGGAGATGGTTGTAGAGTTATCAGATAGATGGGTGTTATGTTGTGGGGGGGGGGGGTGTAGGGGCGGTAGTGGGGGTCGACGCTAAGGGTGCGCCAAGGGGCAAGCTCCTTGGCCGCGCTCCTGATGGCCAGCCTCTTGAAGGGTCAATGGGTTGCGACGTCACGGAAGGGGCAGACCTCAGCGGCGGTCTCGGCAGCTCCTGACCTCGATGGGTCTATAACGGCTACATGGAGTGTCGGCGGGCCTTGGGGTTGCAGGCTTCGGCGGTCAACGGGATTCGGCGAGCCAGCAGGCAGGTCGGCACGAAGGGACTTGCCTGGGAGGATGGCCGGCCTCTTAAAGGTTAGGCCTTTATGTCTGCAAAACCTTTTGATTCCTTTGACAGGATTGTAGCATTTTTTTAAAAACTCGTTCTAAATTGTATTTTATTATTATGTGTATCACTATCTCAGTGGGGTATATCCCTTTGTGTCCATGCATCAAAAAATATCAAAGCTTCATAACCTTGCTTCTTCAGATTACTCAGGCAATTAGACTCTTGGGGGTATGTCCTTCCCTTCAAACTGGTCAAGTAAAAAAAAAACAAAACTCAGCACTCTCCCTTCTCAGACTCCTCTCTCCTTCTCTTAGATCCTCGGAGGATCCAAAGCTCTCCCAAATCCTGGGGGAATATAAAAAATATTGTCTCTTCTTGCCTGAGAGCCTGGGGGGGGGGGGGGGTTTCTAGTTGCTCTCCAGTGGCTCCTTCAGTCACCTTAACCTGCTGAAGTTCTGGGCATGCTCCTAGGCAATATATAACCCAGATGCCATACCCCCATAAAGGAGAATAAAAAATACCAACCCCCCCTAAAGCCATTGAATATTCTAATTACAATGGCAATATTAGTGACAGCTGGACCACCGTGACAGATAAATAGGGAAAGGTTATTTACCATTTCCAATAGTACTAGGACTGGGGCTACTCCATAAAACTAGCAGGTAGAAAATTTAAAACAAATTGGAGAAAATATTTTTTTAATTCAGTGCACAATCAAGCAGTAGAATCTGTTGCCAGAGGGACGTGATCAAGGCAAGAAACATAATGGGATTGAAATGGAGTTTGGTCAATTACTTGGAGAAAATGTCAGGTAGACTTGAGAAAGCCAGAGCATTTCAGAAACTAAATGTGCTTTATCATATGTTGTTTTTGCTGGATTGTTAGTAAACAATTTTAAATATAAATAATTTGCTTTGATACTTACAGGCTCATGAAAGTGTTATCAGGGGCCACTTCCCAGCTCCTGAGGAGACCCTGCAGTATCTTGCAGCTTTGAGGCTGCAGTACCTACATGGGAGCTATTCCCAAGCCACATGGTCTCTGGAGAGTATCTATCCCGTGACCTGGCTAAAAAACAAAATTCTGCAGTCCACTAAGAGCAGCAGTGCCTTACCTGGGCACACTTTAGAGAAGAGAAGGACCAGCTTCATAGAGGGAACTATAAAACGTGGCTTCAAAGCAGGATCTGTGAAGAAGCACAAGATGGAAGAAGAGCAGATACTGGAAATGTGGGTGAAGGAGGAGCTGTCAGCTGCTCGGACCAGCATCTCAGAGAAATGGAGTAGGCTGCAGGAAATGTCCCAGCACCAGGCCATGGTGAAATACATGTCCATTGTCAAGGAGTGGCCAGGATATGGCTCAACACTTTTTGATGTACAGGTAAGAAATGGGAAAAGGAAGGATGATTGCTGGCTATTGCTTACTGGAAATTGGTAGTTGTTCCAGTGTCATCATCGCCCAGCAATATAGGCATTAATAACAGTGGAAGAGCCTTCCTTTCTTCTGTACACAGGCATTTCTGGAGAATAACTTTGAAGTTATCCACAACCTTTCCAGCCTACCATTTCCTTCAATGATGTAAAAGTGCTGATTGTGGGGCAGCATACAGTTTTTATGTTCCCAGCATCTACCAGTGGGTGTTGCTGTAGGGAACGATGCAGGCGTGCTGACTTTAGAGAGTCCTAGTTTCATCCAGCAGGAGGTATTGTAAGGAGCAGTATAGGAGTGATTACTTTGGGAGAGCTCACACTTCAGAACACTCTACTAGCAGGAAACACTGTGCAAATAGTGAAAGACTATGAACTGTTAAGAAACGGACAACTCCTGAAGTTCAACCTTCCCCAGCAGTGTCACAGTAGAAAATGGTGTAAACATAAATGAAAATTGAATACTGGGGAACGCAATTTTCGTTGAGTTACATCTGACACTTGTTTTTGACTAACTTTTGTCATCTGAATCCAAAAATGACCCCAGTTTTTCTCTTATCACGTCAACTTTTTAAGGTACAGGATACCCTCCCTTTGTCCCAAAAATCATACAAAATGTACATACAAAGGAAATAAAAGAAACAATTACCTGAATATACTGTTTATTTAGAGTTATTTTATTCATACAAAGGCTATATATTGTTACTGTAAGTGAAATTGTGTACAAGTAGTAAAGTTCTGTTACCAAACATACATATTAAGGTAAAAATTTACGCTTATAGCTTTTGTGGCAGTGTTCAATCTGTGGACAATCTCGCCTGATGCTCCAACAATAGTCAGCCATCATTTGTACATCCCATCTAGCCTGATACCGTGCCTCCATGACCTTCAAATCTTGGTGGAATCGTTCACCTTGCTCATCACTGTCTGCACCAAGGTTTTTCGGGAAGTCAGCAAGATGGCTATGCAGAAAATGCACCTTGATGCTCATGTTGCAACAAAGCATTTTGAAGCTCTCCAAGAGTTTCTGGACAATTTTGGTGTAATTCTGTGCTCGTGTATTTCAAAGAAAGTCCTTGACAAGGTTTTTGAATGACAACCAAGCATTCTTTTGGAGTTCTGACATTGTCCCAATGAAATGTTCAGCTTTAATGAGCTGCCAAATCTGTGGACCATCAAACACACCGGCCTTTATCTTTTCAAATGACAGGCTAGGAAATGCCAAAATGAGATACTTGAAACAGTCTCCTTCAGTTGGCAAAGCTTTAACAAATTGCTTCATGAGACCCAGTTTTATGTGCAGAGGTAGGAATATAAAGTTCTTTCTGTCAATAAGTGACTCATGTAGAATGTTTGGATCACCAGGTTTGAGGTCAGATCTTGGAGGCCAATTCAACTGCACCCAATGCTTCTCATGAGCTCTGCTGTCTCACATACACAGAAAACAGGGATAGGCTGTAGAGAAAAAAACTTGACGTGATAGAAGAAAACTAACTGCAGTTTTGAAATCAGCATGCCTATTTAAGTCTAAAACAGCTGAAAAATCAAACTTAGCAGGAATTATGTTAAAAATTGTTCCCCAGTGTAATTGTTTTTATAACTGATTAGCACAGGAAAAAAGTTTTATCTATCTGAAAACTGCTGTCCATCACTTGGACTAAAAGTGCCAGGGTGTATTTAGGTGGGATGAGAAATAACATTTTCACATCTGCATGCATGCCTGCTGATATTACTAAATAAACGATGCGCTAGTTATTTTTTGAGGGATATAATATTGATATCACTAACACACGATATCACCTCGAATATTGAAAAGTAACTAATTTACTGATTTCGTGTGACAAACTTGTCTACCTAAAAAATTTTTTGTCTATTTATCTGAGTTAATATTAATATAATCCACACGAGCTATGCAGATAATGCCAATGTGCATTAAATGATATCATTGCATAACGGCTATCAAATTATTTGAATCACATCGCTACATATTCCATCTAGAATGGTATGTTCCACACAAAATGTGCATGTGATGCCGATGTGCATCAAATGACATCATTACGCAGCAGCTATTGAAATTATCTGAATCACATCGCTCCATGTTGCATCTAGATTAGTGTGCTTCATTCAAGTTCTTCGTTTAATCCCTGTGGAGATTGTGTACCCATATGAAGAGAGCAATCGCAAATGGAGATACAATTTACCACAGTCGTTGAAATTGGCATTAAAATCATTGGAGCAGTTCCCTGATTTAATAATAAAACCTGCTGACAAAGGCAATGCCGTTGTTTTACAGAATAAAACAGATTATGATTCTGCGATGATCCTACATTTGAGATACAGCAAATATTATTGTAAACTGACTCAAGATCCGACAGAGGGTTTACGCGAAAACATAAAATCTTTGGTAGAATTAACATCAGGCCTGACTGATAAAGAACGAAAATTTCTCACAATTCTTCATCCTAAGGTTCCAGTCATATATGCTGTACCAAACATTCACAAGAACATTCTCAAGCCACTGATACGACCCATCGTATCATTAAATGATTCTGTTCTTGAAGCTCCGGCTATATTTTTAGATCGTATACTATAGCCTTATGTACAAGAAATGCAATCATATACCAAGGATAACATCTATTTTTTACAGCAGATTGAACAGGTAATAATGAATTCCAATACACAATATTTGTTCACGTCTATGGACGTGTCAGCGTTATACACCAACATCCCTCAGGATCAAGCATTGGAAGTTATACATGCCACAGTTAATACACATAGTAGGATTCAAAGAATATCCACCTCTTTCATAATGCAGTTGGCAGAATTGGTACTCACCCAAAATTATTTCTTGTTTGAATCCATCTTATATTTACAGACCCATGGTATACCCATGGGGTCTCCATTGGCACTGACAACTGCCAATCTGTATATGGCACAGTTTGAAAACACACATATCTACACATCTGATTGGTGGCAAGATATTATTATTTGGTGTCGTTACATTGACGACATCTTTTTCATTTGGAAAGGATCTGAGGATCGCTTAAGTGCATTTTGCACACGGATCAACTCGGTAAATGAAAATCTGCAGTTCACGGCACAATGGTCAAACCACACTATGACATTTTTGGATGTTTCATTATCATGTCAGGATGGCACATTGACAACCACTGTATTTAGAAAACCTACAGATCGGAATAACCTGCTCAGGTTTCATAGCCACCACTCTTATTCATTCAAATGTGGTTTACCCACAAGTCAATTCTTCCGGATCAGAAGGATCTGCTCCGCTTTGTCAGAATATGAAATTCAAGAGGCCAAACTCATGGAACGATTTTTACAACATGGCTATCCCAAGAGAGTTATTAAACAAGCCTACAAACAGGCTAAGTATTCTGACAGGCAGGCCCTTCTCACATACAAGCCGAAAAAACAAGAACCCAACTTGGTTTGTGTATTAAAACAAACCACAGCATTTCCTGCTATATCGGCAGTGATCAGAAGACATTGGCATATATTGGGGATTCACAACATATTTCAAGAACAACCATTGATAGTGACATCCAGAGGTAGTAATATCAGGGATTGCCTAGTACATGCGCAAATACCACAACAGATTGATCAGGGCAACAACAGACATTTTAAATGTGGCCAATGCACTCACTACATAAACTGTATTAAGGGTCATATATGGGTTGATCTGGTGTCTGAATATAAGGTGATACGTAAGTCACGTACAACATGCAACTTAGATTATGTTGTATGTGATTTAGTCTGTGATCGTCCCAAGGTTTATATAGGGAGAACTACCCGTATTATGAGAATGAGACTAAATGAACATAAGTCCCGTTTACATACTTAGACACTAACTGCTCCCATAGTGACCCACTGTATACAATGCCAACATGTTGAACAAAGGAATAGATGCCAGTAGTCCACTTCAATAAAAGTTTTTTTCAAGACTACTGGCATCTATTCCTTTGTTCAACCTGACGGCTTTTATAGATCGCCTACAATGCCAACATTCCTTCACACAAATAAAGTGGACTATCATCGATCACATACGAGCAACCCCACGTGGAGGGGATCGTATTCATTTATTAAATTTGAGGGAAGCCTATCTGATTTTCACATTGGGTACACAATCTCCACAGGGATTAAACAAAGAACTTGAATGAAACACACTAATTCTAGATGCAACATGGAGCGATGTGATTCAGATAATTTCAATACCTGCCGTGTAATGATGTCATTTGACGCACATCGGCATCATATGCACATTTTGGGTGGAACATACTAATCTAGATGGAATATGTAGCGGTGATTCAAATAATTTGATAGCCGTTATGCAATGATATCATTTAACGCACATTGGCATTATCTGCACAGCTCGTGTGGATTATATTAATTTAGATTAAAAAATGGAGCGACGCGATTTAAACAATTTGACAGCTGCAGCGCGATTACGTCACCCAACGCATATCAGGATTGGTTACATTTCAAGGAAGGTTCAATAGATATAAGTCAACATTAACTTGGGCATTTAAATAAACATGGTGACCGTATACACGGCCAGTAAAATCTAGCAAAACGCCGAACGATACCTATTATTTGGATATAACAGCACGTCCCCTGAAGAAGAATCGTTGATTCGAAACAAGGCCCTGTTGGGACATGAACATGGGATATGGACAGACAAGCAGATAAGTTCTGGGAATTTGATTCATGTCTTACACTCTTGATTTACATCTAAAATTGTGTCAGCGTTTTTGGGAAAGGTTCAGCATTTTTTGAAAGAAACTTATTTAAATTTCTGCTATAGCAGTTAGTAACTTATGTCACAAATTTACAAAATAATTTTCGATTTAGTAAACTGTTTCACTATTTCAACATTTGAAATATATATTAATACACATCAATTGTGCACACTAAGCAATCACAGAAAACCTACTACGGGTGGGAGGAGGTTGGTTAGTGATTAAAATCATAATATACTGCTGGATGCAGTGATACGATGAAACTATAGGAAACCTTCCTCTTCTCTCCTTAAATATTTTTTCTTGGTCATTTGTTTTTGCTTAACTCAGATAAAGAGACAAAAAATTTTTTGGGTAGACACATTTGTCACATGAAATCATTTAGATGCTGATATTACTAAACATCAAAGCTAAAGTATGCACAATCCTTCACTTTGAAATGAGGGAGAACGCCCGCAAGTGAAAAGGTAGCCTTGAACTTTCCCACAAAGCATGCAGTTTGAAAATACCCTCATTTTCTTCCTCCAGCCTTCTTTTTTATGTTTGCTCCTGAGATCTTGAGGGAAAATCTAACTTCTTCTTCCTCACAGTGTAAAGAAGGTGGATTCCCCAATGACCTTTGGCTTGTGGTCAGTGCAGAAAATGTTTCTGTCTACAAACGAAGTGATCCAAAGGCCCTGGAGACCTTTCAGTATGAGCACATTGTCTTCTTTGGAGCTCCTCAGTCCAGCATCTTCAAGCTCACAGTGCAGGAGAGGGAGATGTTCTTCGAGACACCCCAGGTATGCATGCATTTTATTGTTATTGCAATGCCTTAAATCCAGGGAAGCCGATATTAAAAAAAATGTAGAACTGATAACACATCTGACTAAATTTAGCTAGATAAGTTATCCTGGATATTCAGTGGCATAAACATATTCCCAATTAAAATTATCCAGCTATCTTTAACCAGATAACTTTAAGCTTAATTGGCTATATTTAAAACAACATAGCCAGATAAGTGGCCTTATTGTTCAACCAGAAGAATGGCCTGAATAACAGAACGCCACACTTATTTATTTATTTATTTAGAATTTTTCTATACCGACATTCTCGATACAAAATATCAAATCAAATCGGTTTCCATAATAACAAAACAGTCGCGGTTGAGGCGTTACATAGAACAAGAGTATTGCATAGAAATAAAACAAGTGTCTGAACATTAGAACAAAAGTAATGCATAGAAGTAAATGAATCCTGAACAATGTAAAAAGAACAAAATGAGTAGGATAGGTCCAAAGGAGAGGAAACGGATAGTTGTACAGGCACTTGATGTAAAACCACTCCGTCAAAATAACAGTGGTTGAACTCCAGGCCTCTCACCTTCCCTTCCTGCCTTCTGCTCTCCGGTCTGGCATAATTTTAATACATTATTAGTTCTTCTACCTCCCTCCCTCTCCACCATCCCAAACCTAACATTCTCACCCTCCCAGTACCTTTTCAAATCTCTTTCTTCAGCTGGAATCCTGATATGCTACTCCTGCAATTCCAGCCAGCACTTTCTGCATTGCTATGCAGGCAATACTGGAAGCATAGCTACTGACAGCAATGCTGGTAGCTTACGTGTGAAGTCCACCACCTTTGTAGCAGGCAGGCAAGCAAGCTACCAAATTACCATCACACCCACCAGACACCCAGCTATCTATGTTCCTAATGATTGAATTGTCAACTACAATGGCCATCCTATCCCTTCCAGTGGAGGAGGTTCGGGAGGCTTGCGAGATGGCCATGAAAGGATCAGCGGCTTGATTAAGGAAACATGGGATGTGTTGTGGATACATAAGGAGTGCGGGAGAAGGAGCTGGTAGGTGGCTGGTCCCACATGTCTGGCAACGGAGAACGGGCCAATGTACATTGGTGCCAAGCATTGCAAAGGCAATTTCAGGTGTATGTGGCGAGTACTCAGCCACACTTTATCTCCCGGGTGGAAGACGGGCGCTGGTCTGAGGTGAGCGTCCGTAGTTCTTTTGGCATGGTTGGTGGCTTCCTGGAGCATCTTGGTCATATGAACCCACATTGCATGTAAGGCTTGGGCGGTGGCTTGGTCCACAGGAGAGGAGACGGATAGTTGTACAGGCAGCGGAGGTTGTACCTCTCGGCCGTAGACAATAGAGAACGGAGAGGCTCTGGTGGATTCACAGATGTGGGAATTATGTGAAAATTCCACCCAGAGTAGAAGTTGTTCCCAGTTGTCCTGTCACTCCTTGGAGTAGGCCTTCAGGAAGGTTTTCAGGGAGCGATTGGAGCACTCTCCCTGCCCATTTGCTTGAGGATGGTATGCAATGGTCAGACATAACTTTACCCCGAACTTTTGGCAGAAGGCTCGCCAGTACCAGGCTACAAACTGGAGCCCATTGTCAGAGGTGATATACTTGGGCAGACCTTGTAGCCGGAAGACATGGACGAAGAAGAGGTGGACCAGTTCGGGAGCAGATGGCAGAGTAGGAAGAGGGACAAAATGGGCCAATTTAGAGAAGCGATCCATGATTACCCAGATCGTGGTATGGCTGTCGGACTTAGGGAGATCTACCACAAAGTCCATGGATACATGAACCCATAGAGCTTTTGGAAAGGGTAAGGGTTGGAGGAGTCCCAATGGCCGGCCCACAGGCACCTTTTGTTGGGTGCATGTAGCGCAGGAGTCCACGTAAGCACGGGCGTCCTGGATCATGCTGGGCCACCAGTAATATCACTGAAGTAGACTTAAGGGTGCCCAGCGAGCTGCCCATTGCAGGACCTTTTAGCGGAGTCTGCGGGGGACTACTACCTTCCCTATGGGAAGGGAATCGGAGTGGAGGTGAGCAGGTGGATGTGAGCAAGATCGATGATGTGTTGAGGAGCATCGGGTGCGTCTTCTGGTGGAGGAGCAGAGGAGCAGAGGAGATATGATACAGACTTTCAGATACTTGAAAGGTTTTAATGATCCAAAGGCAACGACAAACCTTTACCATAAGAAAAAAATCAGCAGAACCAGGGGTCACGATTTGAAGCTCCAGGGAGGAAGATTCAGAACCAATGTCAGGAAGTATTTCTTCACGGAGAGGGTGGTGGATGCCTGGAATGCCCTTCCGGAGGAAGTGGTGAAGACCAGAACTGTGAAGGACTTCAAAGGTGCGTGGGATAAACACTGTGGATCCATAAAGTCAAGAGGCCGCCAATGAAGAGTGGGTGACTCGCCAGAATGATGGCTACTGCCTGGACACAATACCCTTATTCAATAAACATACACATGGTTACTGTGACTCCAACATCACTCTAAGCTTCAACAGCAAGAGGAAATGTGGAAAAAAGGATTTGCACTCACAAAGCTGGGAGTAACTGGCTTGTTACGGCGGTTACTACCCCAAACCAAATGTGCCTGATACTTCACTTTCGATGCACATCCAGCATAGCTCTCTGCTCCAACGGCAGGGGAAAAGAAAAACTGATACTTCACGCATACCCAGCATAGCTTCAACGGCAGGGGAGAAGAAAAAAGGATTCACACTCACAAAGCGGGGAGTAGCTGGCTTGTTACGGCGGTTACTACCCCAAACCAAATGTGCCTGATACTTCACTTTAGATGCATATCCAGCATAGCTCTCTGCTTCAACGGCAGGGGAGAAGAAAAACAACCAATAAGGGCTGTATAACATAGTCTGGGTTAAAACAAATAAGCATGGGTGTAGCTTGCTTATTGCGGCGGTTACTACCCCTACTACCCCCTAACTAATCAAGCTTGATATTTCACTTGGATGCAGCTCCATCACTGCTCTCTATATTAATGGTGGGGGAGGAAGGGAAATAGAACCAAGAGCTAAAAGAAACAGATAAGTATGAGAGAAAAAATGTGTGAAGCTTGCTGGGCAGACTGGATGGGCCGTTTGGTCTTCTTCTGCCGTCATTTCTATGTTTCTATGTTTCTATGAATGAGCACAACAGCGTGTCCGCTTGTAGGTTTTTCTCTCCTGGGCGGTATCTGAGGTCAAAATCAAAGCGAGAAAAGAAGAGCGACCAATGAGCTTGCCTGGCATTGAGATGCTGGGCCTGCTTCAAGTGCTCGAAATTCTTGTGGTGGGTGTAGATGACAAACCGATGTTGCACTCCCTTGAGCCAGGGATGCCATTCTTCCAGGGCCAGCTTGATGGCAAGCAACTCGCAATCGCCGACTCCGTAGTTGCTTTCAGTGGGAGAGAACTTGTGGGAATAAAACAAACACATATGGAGCTTGCCCTTAGGAGAGCACTGGCTGAGGACAGCTCCAACTCCCACAGAGGAGGCATCTACCTCGACGAAGAACTTCCGGCTGCAGTCCAGGTATTGCAGGCATTGTCTTTTAAGAAAAGCTTCCTTGAGAGTCTGAAAAGCTGAGATGGCTTCTGGAGTCCAATTCTTTCTGTTCACACCCTTCTTGGTGAGGGCTGTGAGGGGCGCTGCGATGAATTGGCAGTAGTAGTTAGCGAATCCCAGAAAACGTTGGAGCGTACACAAGCTGGAAGGCTGGGACCAATTTTGGATTGACTGAAGCTTGTCAGGGTCCATCGCAAAGCCATTCCTGGACACAATGTAGCCGAGGAAAGGTAGGTTCAGCTTTTCAAATACACACTTGTCCAGTTTAGCATACAGGTGATGATCCCGGAGGTGCTGAAGGACTTGGCGTACAACCTGGTGGTGTGTCTGCATGTCCCAGTAGTAAATCAGGATGTCATCCAGATAGACAAGTACTTTGGAGTAGAGTAGGACCCGGAATATTTCATTCATCATTCGTTGTTAGACTGCCGGGGCTTTGCAAAGGCCGAAGGGCATTACGAGGTACTCTTCTAGATAACCATGGGCCGAATCCAGACCACCTTGTAGGCGCCCTGTAAGTCGAGTTTGGAAAAGATGATGTCCCCCTTGCAGATGGCCGAAGAGCTTGTTGATTAGGGGTAGCGAATAATTATCTTTGCGGGTGATGGCGTTGATTAGGGGTAGCAGATACTTATCTTTGCGGGTGATGGGTCTCTGCGCCCCTGTAATCAATACAGGGAAGCAGGGACCCATCCTTCTTAGTTATGAAGAAGCCCACCCCTGTGGGTGATGAGAGGGTCTGATAAAGCCTTTTGCCATGTTTTCCTTGATGTAATCAGCCATCGCCTGAGTCTCGGGAATGGAAAGTGAATGGACCTGACCCAGAGGGGGAGAGGTCCCAGGCAAGAGTTTGATAGCACAGTTACATTTCCTGGCGTGTAGCCAGATGGACTCAGAACGAATGGGATAGTATCCGCGTGCTAGCAGTTGGAGACGTATCTGACGTCAGCACGGGGTATATATATCCCCACAGGAAGCGTAGCAACTTAGTAATTTCCGTCTCCAAAGCAGTTTGGAGAGCCTGCACGCTAGCTGAGCGTGTTTTCCAAATCTACTTTTCTTTTCTTTTTCTATTTGCTAAAACTTCTATAGCATCGAGCCCCGCACTCCTGCGGTGATACCCTAAGGTCCCTCCCCCAGTAGAGTTTCCCGGGGTGATTTCCGTGATCACCCCAGAGGTGTAAGTCCTCGGTCCGGTGGCCGAATCGCGGCAGGGACACAGCCCCCGGGCGAGGTTCAGGTGAGGCTTTCGAGGCGCCTTGGTCCCGGCGTGGACGAGGCAGCGGGTGCATATCCTCAAACGTGGCGGTGAAGGTACTTGCCCTCTCCCCCCGCAGCCGGAGACTGCCCGGGTTCCAGCCGGGAAGCGCCGAGGATCAGATAAGGCGTACATTTCTTATTTCTGGTCTCCGAGAAGCAGAGGATCGGCGGCGTGGCACGCCGTGGAGGACGCCATTTTGGGGCCTTGTTCAGGTATTGAGCGCCCGTAATAGGCGCGGCTCTATTCCTCCTTGTGGCTATATTGACTTATTGCTGTGAGCATATGCCACTGAGCGTGTATTACTAACCGCCTGTTATTGAAAGCATATTGAATGCCACTGAGCGTGTATTGCTAACCGCCTGTTATTGAAAGCATATTGAATGCCATTGAGCGTGTATTGTTAACCGCTTACTGTTGTGAGCCTATTGAATGGCACTGAGCGGGTATTGCTAACAGCTTCTTGTTGAGAGCCTATTGAATGCCATTAAGCGTGTATTGCTAACCGCATATTGCTGAGAGCCTATTGAATGCCATTAAGCGTGTATTACTGACCGCTTATTGCTGAGAGCCTATTGAATGCCATTGAGCGTGTATTACTGACCGCTTATTGCTGAGAGCGTATTGAAAGCCATAGAGCGTGTATTGCTAACTGCATATTGCTGAGTGCATATTGCATACAATTGAGCTGTTTTCTTGGCCGCCTATTGCTGAGAACATATTGCGCATATTGCTGCCGCATATTATTATTATTGTGCGCCTATTGTATTATGCGCATATTGCAGCCGCATATTATTCTTATTGTGCGCCTGTTGTATTAAGCACATATTGTTGCCGCATATCGTTCTTATTGGGCGCCTATTGTATTAAGCGCATATTGCTGCCGCATATTGTTATTATTGTGCGCCTGTTCTTTTAAGCATTCAGCGCATACTTTTCCATGGATCAGAACGCAGCAGCGTCTTCAGCGGCGGCATCGCCTGCCTCAGGCATTAAAGCCCTTGGCCTCTGCTCTGCATGCCAGCTTAGAGCCACGCACAGTGAAGAGCCAGACTCCCTATGTGCCCAATGTGAGGAGGCCGTGGGACCCTCGGGCCAGGACCGGTCTCAGCCACGATTTGTTGACAGTTCCCCAGGGCCTACCCCGGATTTAGCGGGCAGTCTCGACCAATCGGGAATCCCGGGGGATCTTGTACCCCGGCGATTAGAAGCTGCTTCAATTTCCTGGGTGGATCTTGTAGAATAGTGCACTGCATATATCCTGCACATATGTAGTTATAGCACTATGAAGCACTGATTACTGAACTTGCCAGAGAATTATCCAGCACAGATGACATCATTCCTGGAAGGATGGAACTAAGTTTGTTATTCTAACTGATAAGAAGAGGCCTGTGGCCTATAGTGAGAGCAAGCTAAAGTACACATGTTAAAATATATATCGATTGGCTATTAAAGGTAAAGGGTGTGGATTATGCAGATGACTGATAATAGCAGACCCCAGACCCTTTATAAGCTGATGCACACGTTAAGAACACTGAGCAGATTTTAAACAGACCTTGTACACCTTTGCTTGTACTAAATTCTTTCTGTATTTTTCTGCTCCTAGAGGAATTATCCGCCTTCCTCTATATAATTACTTGTATTAATAAACCCCTTTCTTTATTACCGTCTGAAGCTGGTATTTATTCTGTAATTAGACACAGGGGACGCTCTTCTTTTAACAATCTCTTTAAAGGGGATTCATGCCTTTGTACAGATGCAAACGGCTTCCCATCCAGGCCCTGCGGCTCCTGCTGTTCTGGTTGTTCCTGCGGCGGCTGCTGCGGATCCTGTTCCTGGACCCTCACGCCCTTATCGTGAGTGGGACCTCCCGCCGCTGGACAGTCCGGATCAATCAGACCAGGAGGTTTCACCGGACGAGTCCGAACTCCCGGACGAGGGGGAACTTCTATGGATTGAGCCATATAGAACCATGAGGCGGTTCTTCCCTAAGGAGGATCTCTCCGACCTGGTATCTCAGTGTCTGGCGGAGTTGGATATTACAGGTCCCAGCGCTTCGGTAACCTCGGCGCAGAACCCCCTGTTGGAAGGTCTTCGTCCTACAGCCCGCCATTTTCCATTCTTGCAAGTGGCACAACAACTGATAGATTTAGAATGGGCGGCACCAGCGGCTTCATTCAAAGGGGGCCGGGCCCTGACAGGCATGTACCCATTGGCACCGGCTATCCAGGACCTGCTGGCGTGCCCTCAGGTGGACGCCTTGATTAGTGCTGTGGTCAAGCGCACTACCATTCCAGTTGAAGGGGGGACGGCCCTCAAGGAGCCTCATGACCGGCGACTGGACGCCATTCTGAAACAGACCTTTGAGGTGGCAGCTCTATCTTTGCGGATCGCGACCTGCTGCACAGTGGTGACGCGTGCCTGTTTGTCACAGGTTAGGAACAACGCTCCAGCAGCAGACATGGAGTCAGCTCTTTCGTTCCTCACGGATGCTGCATCTGACCTGGTCTGGACAACAGCTAAGGGGATTTCATCCTCCGTAGCTGCTAGGAGGCAGCTCTGGATCCGGAGATGGTCAGCTGATGCGCCTTCAAAGACACGCCTCACCAGATTGCCCTTTAAGGGCTCTTTCCTATTTGGCAGCGACCTTGATAAACTGGCCAGTACATGGGGTGCCTCTCCAGTGCCTAGACTGCCGGAAGATCGGTTCAGAAGGGGCCAGCGTGCCTTTCCAAGGCCCTCCAGGGGCAGGAGTTCACAGCGCTTTGTTCCTTACAGGGGTCACTACCAGGCACCACGTCCTCAGGCCAGGAATCAGTCCTTTCGGACCAAGCAGCGCAAGAGGGGAGCATGCCTGGGCTCGGGTCCCGGCCGCGCCTCACAATAAGAATCCGCCAATTCATCTGGGGGACGGAGCCATAGGGGGCAGGTTAACCCTCTTCTACCACAGATGGGTCGAGATCACGTCGGACCAGTGGGTCCTCGCCATTATCAGGGAGGGATATTATCTGGACTTTCATCATCTCCCTCCGGGCAAGTTTGTGGAATCTTCATGTCCCAGACACAAGAAGGCAGCATTGGAAGCGAGGCTCCTGTCCTTGAAAGCCATCATCCCAGTTCCTGCCTGGGAAGTGAATTCTGGACACTATTCCATTTATTTCATGGTACCCAAGAAAAGGGGGCACCTTTCGGCCTGTGCTCGACCTCAAGTCTGTCAATCGATTCTTACGGGTACCGAGGTTTCGCATGGAGACTCTGCGCTCCGTCAAGGCTGCAGTACAGCCAGGAGAATTCCTCACGGCATTAGACCTGTCAGAGGCATACCTGCATATCCCGATCCATCTGGATCATCAGCGCTACCTACGCTTCAAGGTTCTAGGACGCCACTTCCAGTTTCGGGCTCTGACCTTCGGGTTGGCCACGTCACCACAGACATTGACCAAGGTGGTCGTAGTGGTAGCAGCGGCACTCAGGCGGGAAGGAATTTTGGTCCATCCCTATCTAGACGACTGGCTGATCAGGGCAAAATCTCGAGAGGAGAGCCTTCGGACAACTGACAGAGTAATCGCCCTTCTGGAAAGCTTGGGCTGGGTAATCAACCTCAGCAAGAGCTGCCTACAGCCTTCCCAGTCTCTGGAATACCTGGGAGTACAGTTCGACACCCGGGCAGACACAGTCAGTCTCACTACCAAGAGAAAGTTGAAACTTCAGCAGCGTATCCAGTATTTGATGGGAGCCAGTCTGCCCATAGCCTGGGATTATCTGCAGGTTCTTGGTCTCATGGCATCCACCCTGGAAGTGGTGCCTTGGGTGAGGGCCCATATGAGACCTCTACAACACTCCCTGCTCTCTCGCTGGAGCCCCCGTCTACAGAACTATTCCACGCGCCTTCATCTGCCAGCCAGAGTGCGGACCCAGTTGCGGTGGTGGTTGCAGTCCAACCACATGGGCAGGGGGTCGAAGATGTCATCACCCACGTGGACCTTGCTCACCACAGATGCCAGCGTGAGCGGCTGGGGAGCACACTGCGAAGAACTCACCGCACAAGGGCGGTGGAACAGAGAAGAGACAGCGTGGAACATCAATCGTCTAGAGGCCCGGGCAGTCCGATTGGCATGCCTTCGGTTTGCTCACAGACTGAAGAACAGAGCAGTCAGAGTGATGTCCGACAACGCCACCACGGTGGCATACATCAACCGTCAGGGCGGAACCAGAAGCCGACAGGTATCTCTGGAGATCGCCCCACTGATGGCTTGGGCAGAGGCGAATCTGCAGGACATCTCCGCCGTCCACATTGCCGGGAAGGACAATACCACAGCAGACTTCCTCAGCAGAGAAAGCCTAAATCCGGGAGAGTGGCAGCTGTCACCCACAGCCTTCCAGATGATTGTGGATCACTGGGGGATTCCGGACATGGATTTACTGGTGGACAAATCCAATGCTCAAGTACCCAGATACTTCAGCCGCAAGCGCGACCCGTTCTCACACGGAATCGATGCCCTGGTCCAGCCGTGGCCTCCAGGGACTCTGCTATACGCCTTTCCTCCGTGGCCTCTGCTGGGCGTCATCATCCACAAGATTCAGAAACACCGGGGCCTAGTTCTTCTAGTGGCACCAGACTGGCCAAGAAGACCCTGGTACGCAGACATGAGAAGACTACTGGCAGGGGAGCCTCTTCCCCTGCCTCCTCTCCAGGACCTTCTACGTCAAGGTCCCATCCTCCACGAGGATCCAGCTCAATTCTCTCTTACGGTCTGGCCATTGAAAGGGCTAGACTGAAGAAAAGAGGTTACTCGGAGCCCGTGATAGATACACTCCTCCGAGCTCGTAAGTTTTCCACGTCCCTTACCTACGTAAGGATCTGGAGAGTATTTGAAGCGTGGTGCGACACTCACGGCACCAATCCACATGCGACCACAATCCCTATTGTGTTGGATTTCCTGCAGGATGGACTTCAGAAGGGTCTCTCCCTCAGCTCCATCAAAGTTCAGGTGGCTGCGCTGTCTTGCTATGGTCCCAGAAGGGATGGCAAGACCATCGCCAAGCACCCAGATGTTTCTCGCTTCCTGCAAGGAGTCAAGCATATTCGTCCGCCACTAAAGTGGCCTGTGCCCTTATGGAACCTCAATCTTGTTTTGGATTTCCTCGCGGGATCCACCTTCCGACCCCTTCGGGTACTGTCTCTCCGTTCTCTAACCTTGAAGATGGTGTTCCTATTGGCGGTATGTTCGGCACGCCGCATCTCAGAGCTACAAGCACTGTCCTGCCGTGATCCCTTTCTCAGAATCACTCCTGAGGCTATCCACCTTCTTACGGTTCCCTCCTTTCTACCTAAAGTGGTTTCACAGTTTCATCTTAACCAAACCATATCCTTGCCTACCACGGCGGGTTTGAAGAAATCTGAAGAAGGGCGTTTATTACGCCATCTCGACATTGGCAGATTGCTGCCCAGATATCTGGAAGTGACACAAGAACTGCGAAAGACGGACCATTTGTTCGTCCTGCACAGCGGGAGGAAGCAAGGTGAAGCGGCCTCGCGGCCCACCATCGCCCGCTGGATTAAAGAAGTTATCAGAGCAGCTTACGTGGAGGCCGGGAAGTCTCCGCCTCTACAAGTCAAGGCTCATTCTATCAGAGCACAAGCGGCATCTTGGGCAGAATCCAGGATGCTGTCGCCTGCAGAAATCTATAAAGCGGCAACGTGGTCCTCCCTCCATACCTTCTCCAGGTTCTACCGTCTGGATGTCCAGGCCAGGGAGGACTCAGCATTTGCGAGGGCGGTCCTACATGGTCCTCAGGCAGCCTCCCGCCCAGGCTGGGAGTAAAGCTTTTGTACATCCCATTCGTTCTGAGTCCATCTGGCTACATGCCAGGAAATGTTGAGATTACTTACCTGATAATCTCCTTTTCCTTAGTGTAGACAGATGGACTCAGCATCCCGCCCAGCTGCCTGTGTACATGGGTTTCACCGATTCAAGGTAAGCCATGTCATTTATTTCTATAAGAGCGTACACTCTACCAGGTGTTAACGCCTTCCGGTTGTGAATGCTGGCGGTCTCCAGCTACTGTCAATCGGTCAGGGGAATCCTGTTTCACTTTTCACTGAGCGTCAGTACACACATCCATAACAGCTTTTGCAAGGAAGATTACTAAGTTGCTACGCTTCCTGTGGGGATATATATACCCCGTGCTGACGTCAGATCCGTCTCCAACTGCTAGCACGCGGATACTATCCCATTCGTTCTGAGTCCATCTGTCACTCTACACTAAGGAAAAGGAGATTATCAGGTAAGTAATCTCAACATTTTCATAGAGGTGGTAGGATGTTGGCCTTCTGCTTGGAGAAGACATTGGCGTAGTCGGAGTAAGGTGCTGCTATCCCAGGGGTTGCAGTGGCAAGTGAGAGAGGCTGGGAGCCTTCCACCAGTGCAACAGGCTGTAGACAGAATTCCCAACAGCGAGGACCCCACTCTGAAAGCTGCAGGGTGGCCCAGTCGAACTGGGGGAAGTGGCGTTGGAGCCACCGCAGGCCTAGGACCACCGGATGGATGGACTTTTCCAGAATGAATAACTCAATCTCCTCATGGTGGAGGCTGCCGACCTGCAGTTGGACGGATACAGTGACCCGGGATATCCTCCCTGGCAGAGGATCCCTGAGTATGGAGGCAATGGACAGGGGTACCTCGAGCATCTTGATGGGGATTTGCAGGTGATGTGCCAGGTCCTCCCACACGAAGTTCCTGCCAGCTCTAGAGTCGACCAGGGCTAGCGTGGGAGAGGAGCGGGTACCACCAGAGAGTTTGGCCAGGAGTGACAGCTGAAGGGCCGGATTAGCCATGCCTAGGGTCAGGGCCCCTGCTGGCCCTAGACTGGGGAGTTTCCCGGACGGAGTGGGCATTTGGCAAGACGATGCCCCTCGGCTCTGCAATATAGATAGAACACAGACTGTCTCCTGCGAAAGCATTCCTCGGGGGATAATTTGCCACAGCCCAGCTGCATGGGCTCTTTGGAAGTTTGGGGTCTAGAAGCTCCCAACGGGGACCCTTCTCTGGTGGGACCCGGCTGGGTTGCTTCAGAAGGAGAACGATAGGTAGACCGCAGCTCCTGGCTGCGTTCTTGGACTCGACAATCAATATGACCGGCTAGGTTAATCAGCCCCTCCAGGGAGTCGGGCAACTCACGGGCAGCAAGTTCATCCTTTAGGGGGCAGATAGCCCATTCAGAAAAATGGGATGGAGGCAGTCCTCTTGCCAAGCCAGCTTGGAGGCCAACGTATGGAACTCTATTATATAATCACTGAGGGGCTGTCGGCCCTGATGGAGTGCAGGAGGTGTAACCTGCATTCACGATCCTCCCTGAGTCGTTGAAGGTTTTCTGGAATTTGGCGATGAAATGAGGCAGGTCCTGGAGGAGGATATCGGAGCGCTCCTAGAGCGGGGAAGCCCAGGATAGGGCCCTGCCCTCGAGTCTTGAGAGGATGACGGTAGTCTTTGTCATGGCATCTGGGAAGGCGGCGGCTTGAAGTGTGAAGTGCAAGTAGCATTGGTTAATGAAACCTCTGCAATGTACGGGGTCACCATTGAAGTGAGGCAGAGCTTGGAGTGAAATGGCTGCGTTTGGGGGCTGGGAGCTGACAGTGGCACAGCAGGAATGTGACTGGCGTCCAGATGGGCATTGAGCCGCTCGATGGAAGCCGCCAAAGCTTCAAGGATCTGCTGCTGTTGCTGGATCTTGAGCGCCAGGCCTGGGATGGCCTGTAAGGTGGCTGCTTCAGACGGGTCCATGGCCTTGGCAACCTGTTGCATTCGTGGATCCTTGGCCCGAGGTGGTGTTGGCGCCACCTGTGGGGGAAACCCCACAGGTGGCACTAACACAGGTCCCACAGGTCCCCACCGTTGGGTGGCGAGGCCGGATGGGAAGCAGAGGCCAGCTGAAGCTTCGCCACTACCAGCCCACATTTCCCACAGGTTGAGCCCTTGGGTACCGGGTCTGGCTGGTCTAAGGTGGGCCGCTGCGTGATGATCCCAGGGAGTTGACAAGGGAGCACGGTGGCAACCAGGAGAGAGAGGTTTGAGGTCGAAGCCAAGAGCGGTATCAGATCCAGTCCAGTAGGACAAGCAAGAGGCAGAGAGCGTGGCCAGACCTGGTCCAGGAGGATAGAGCCATGAGGCATATTTATTATTTATTTTATTTATTTAAGGCTTTTATATACCGACTTTCTTGATACAAATCAAATCAACTCGGTTTACATCGAACTAAGCGGTAACTGTAACCAAGTAACAAAAGCCAATTTGAAGGAGCATAAAGTTACATTATAACAAGGATGCCTTAACTGGGAGTAGGAAATAAAGAGGGGAGAACAAAGATAAAATACTATATACAAGAGGCATAGTCAGGTCCAATCCAGTGGTTAGAGGCAGGCAGCAGAAGGTGTGGTCAAGTCCGGTCCAGACGTCAGAGGCAGGCAGCAGAATGCGTGGTCAAGTCCGGTCCAGAGGTCAGAGGCAGGCAGCAGAAACAGGAGCGCAGGAACTGGAACAGCAACTCAGGAACTCGAGCAAATGAGAGTGAGGAGACCCGTTGCCAAGGCAAGCTCCGACTGTCAGAGATTGCCTTATATACCCAGGGCTGGCAACGTCATCACTAGGGGCGACGGGAACTTTTTCCACCGCGGCCCCTTTAAATTCAGACCGGCGACACGCGCACACGCCTAGGAGCAGGGGCCAAGCAAGCTGGCATGGCATCGTTCCTTCACCACGGCTGGGAGGTAGCCTATGTGGAGGTCGAGGTGGCAGCACCCCTCCGACACAGAGGAGGAGGTAAGGAGCAGTCCAGGGCCAAGCTGGGAAGTGGCAAGATTGCGGCAGCAGCCGACAGGCGCAGCCGGAGTGAGAAGGGCCATGGCCCAGGCCCGGTTCTGAGAGGTAAGAACAGGCTTCTTGAGACCGGGAATTGTAACAGTTACATACATTAATAGATCTATAGATGCAGACTATCTGATTAAGTGGAAATGTTTCATTGATGATGTCTTTTTTTTATCTGATCTGGACCTGAACATCTATTGTGGGAATTAATAGAATGTATTAGTACATTAAATACTAATTTAAAGTTTGATTTTACATGCCATCATGATAGCATTCCATTTTTGGATATTATGATCAGTAAGGATGGAGGTTGTTTAACAACATCCATTTACCATAAAAGGATGGATAGAAATACAGTATTGCATTATACCAGTTTTCATCCACATCATCTTATAGATAATATACCAGTGGGACAGATTCTCTGATTAAGGAGACTGTGCTCACCAATGCAGGAATACAAAGATCCTGGTAAGGAATTATCTATGCTATTTGCTGAATGAGGGTACACATATTATGTATTACCCAGTGTATAATTAAGCTCTTTCCGTGAATAGGGAGAACCTTTTAATCACAGGAGAGTGTTGCGGGCATGGCCTACGGCTGGTGTTGAGAACATGGAGGCGCGGGAGCTAGCTGATATGAGAGCGTGAGCCCCTGAACCACTGCATGTCTCAGGGAGGAGCCCCAAGGCACACTGTGGGAGGTGAGAGTATGCAAGCACGGGCGGAACAGGAACAAGACAGGACTGGAACTAAGGCAAGGAACTCGGAACAGGAACAAGGCAGGGTCAGCCCTCTGCTGGATCTACACGAACCAATGAGACCCAGCAACGCAATGCTGGTCTCAGGAGTAGTCCTCCGGCCACTCGGAAACCCTTCCGGACCTGCCGCTTGGGAACGAAGAGTGCGTGAAGCCAGATGGAGGCTGAGGACTTGGAACTTGGAAGTCTCAGAGAAAGGCTTGGAACTTGAAAGGTACAGGTGGGCACTGTCCCTCAGGGTGCTCTACACAGCCCACCAAGGGCTGGTCACGGGACCACCCTGTCCTACTGCACCCCCTACACAAACTGGGAAGGCTGGTCGCGGACAAGTGCCGGAAGGGGATCCAACCAAACGAAGCTCCAATGACCAGAAACAGGAACTGGATCAATACAGATTTACCCTCGGGGTGGTCATCTGGAGGACTTGAAGAGCTGGAAAACTTGGAACTTGGAAGACTTCAGGAACATCAGGACTTCAGGAAATGGAACAATGGAACCTCTGGGACATCAGGACTTCTGAATATCAGGACCAAGGAACATCTGAAACATCAGGTCATCTGGAACTAGAACAAGGCAACAAAGGAGCTCTGATGAGGAACGAGACCAGGATCATCAAAGACATGGCTTTTCATTCCATCTTAGACACGTGAAGACCACGGAGGACCCTGACCGGCAAAGAAGAACATGGACAACCATGGGATCCGATACGAAGACCCCGAGGAATAGGAACTGAGCCCTTTTATAGGGCTGAAGCAGGAAGTTAACTGAGGCTGGCTTCCGGTGGAGCCATGGGCTTTTCCCACCGCTGGCCCTTTAAATGTTGGGAGGAGGCACGGCTGTGCGCCTAGAGGACTTGGGAACAGGACCGAGAATAGCGGCTTCCAGGCCACAATGGAGAAGGCCAGAGGCAGCTTCCATGCCACATGGGAGGCCCCGATGACGGTGCACAGGCTGCATAGATGGAGACAGCAGTGGTGGTGGCTTCCTGCCACTAGAGGGAATCCCAGCGGTGGCTTCCCCGCTGCAGCCAGAGTTCCATCGGCGGCACACGCCACGAAGAAGGATGTCGGAGGGCGGCTCCCCTTGCCGCAAAGAGCGGTGGTGTCTGGAAAAGGCAGCGGCAGCTTCAGGGCCACTAGGAGGAAGTCTGTCTCATTTCCTGCAGCCTCCCCTTAGCAACACTAGGAACCACTAACAAAGCAGAATTCCACAGATGTGGGGTTATACTAAAGAAAGCCCCATTTCTCGTCTCCTGCAGCCTCATTTTAGCTACACTAGGAACCACCAACAAAGCAGAATTCCACAGATGTGGGGTTATAATAAAGTAAGCCCTATTTCTTATCTCCTTCAGTCTCACCTTAGCAGCACTAGGAACCACTAGCTGACACTAGAGGGAGCTTCAAACCTCACTAAACAAATTATTTATTTATTTATTTATTTTTAATTTAAGGTTTTTATATACCGGCATTCATGATACAATCACATCATGCTGGTTTACAGTTAAACAGGGGTGCAAATACATTAAAACTAAAAACAAGTGTAAGGAAATTGCTGTTACAAATAACAAGGGAAATCGAACTGGGAGAGAAAGGGAAATACAGAAGTAGATTAACATCGAACTAGTGGCGTAGAGAAATACTGAACTGGATTAACGTCTCGTGGTGTTATTTACAAGGGCAGCTGTGACTGAGTTGTGGAAGTTGATGAGGCAGCAATTAGGAGGGGTCCGGAAAAGCTTGTTTGAATAACCAGGTCTTAAGTCTTTTTCGGAATGTTGGGAGGCAGGGCTTCTGTCGGAGATTCGGAGGGATGGAATTCCAGAGTGCTGGTCCAGCTGTTGAGAGAGCCCGTTCTCTTAAAGTTATGTGTCGAGTGGATTTGATATGAGGTACTTGGAGGGATCCTCTGTATGCTTCTCTGGTGGGTCTTGTGGAGTGATGATGGCTGAGCAGGAATTGTAAGTCAAGTGTTGTAAGGTGGTGGATGGATTTATATGTGATGGATTTGAAGATGATTGTGAAGTGTATAGGGAGCCAGTGTGTTTTAGGATAGGTGATATGTGGTCTCTTCTCCTGGTGTTGGTGAGAATTCTTGCCGCCGCATTCTGGACCATCTGTTGATGTTTGGTGTACAATGATGGGAGGCCTAGTAGGATGGCGTTGCAATAATCAATCTTGGAGAAGATTAAAGCTTGTAGTACTGTTCTGTAATCATTAGAGTGAAATAGAGGTTTTATCCTTTTCAGAACTTGGAGTTTGTAGAAACAGTCCTTGGTTGTACGGTTGACAAATGCTTTCAGATTCATCCTGTTATCAATTATAACTCCTAAGTCTCTCACTTGGGTGGAGAGTGAGATAGCTGGAGGAGAAGAGGAGGTGTTGCTGATTTCTGGGGAGATGAGCAGTAATTCTGTTTTTGCAGCATTTAATATGAGATTTAGACTGGCAAGAAGGCTCTTGATTTTTTGAAGGCATGATTCCCAATGATCGAGAGTTTTAGAGAGGGATTCTTTAAGGGGGATCACTATCTGGACATCGTCAGCGTAGAGAAAGTGTTTAAGATTTAGACTTGTTAGAAGCTGGCATAGTGGAAGGAGGTAAATATTGAAGAGCGTGGGTGATAGAGCAGAACCCTGAGGGACTCCTACAGGTGAGTCATGGCGGGGGATTCTTTATTGTGGATTTTAACTTTGTAGCCTCTGTTGCTGAGGAAAGTTTTGAACCAGATTATTGCCGTACCTGTTATACCAATGGTCGAGAGTTGGTTTATGAGGATGGAGTGGTTAATGGTGTCGAAAGCTGCCGAGAGGTCTAGAAGAATCAATAGGAATGATTGTCCTTTGTCGAGACCCAAAATGAGGTGGTCTGTCAACGATACTAGAAGCGATTCTGTGCTGGAAGCTATGGGATTAAAGCTAATTAAGCTCCTTTGTACATTAATTACTCCATTTAGAGAGAATTGTAGCTCAAGTATTCTGCAGCACTTAACCAGGAAAAGGTTAAAAACGATTTATTACACTGAAGCATTTCAGTGATTGTAAATGTTTTATTGTTCCTTACTGCAGTACTTTGAAGTTGTTATTAGTTTATGTGTTTTATTTGTACTCCACATTGGGCTTGTTGTGGAAAATGCGGAATGTAAACTTTTTAAATAAATAAATAATGTCTTAGATGTCTTGAACACTTGCCTGGTCTTATTAAGCCTCATCTGTATCCAATGATGTTGCTTTCCTGTAATTTTATTTTGTCTAGACAAATACTTTTCTCTTTAAATTTGATAGTAGTGAACCAAGGTCTGACTGTCCTGTTTCCTTCCTATGCCTGCAGGTGGCAGAGATTACAAAGATCATGAAGGCGTACATCAGCATGATTGTGAAGAAACGGTGCAGCATGAAATCTGTGGCCAGTCATGACGCCCCAAGCATTCGCTGGCTCAGGTGACTGGAATTCTTTGACACCATCTGACACAGGAACTTGGGAGCAGTTACTGAAGCTTGCCAGGAAGAAACATCATACAGATTTTTCTGAAAGTTCTTCATAGCCATATAAACATTAAACAGGGACTCTTAGTGCCTAGGAAGATGCTCTGGTTCCAGCTTCCCATGCTCTGGAGCTTCTGCTACCTGAATCTGATAAATTAAGGCACATCCTAGGACCACACACCTGGATACCTGGGAGGCATTATTTATAGCAGAAATTAGCTTCCCAAGTTCTAGATGACAAAAGCCAAAGAAGTTGTGCTATATAAACACTACCAGTAGCAAGTGAGTGAAACAAAAAACTGTCTCGGGCTTCTAGGCCATTTGATATTACAAAATTCTGTTTATCAATCTTTTTAACCACTTCCCCCATCTCCATAGAAACCGCCTCAGACAGTGTGAAATAAAGGAACAGAAGCAATCAACTCTATTCTATCGTGCAGTGCCGTAGGGCGATGACAGTGTCTGCATCATAGCATGTTGTACCTGCTTCTGCAGGGCCTGCCTTCCAGTGCTGATTCACCGTATGGCATTTCTACACTTATATGTACAATGATAGTGTCCAGATGTTGAGAAACAAATAGAAATACAGACACTATGAGAATTCTGCTAAGGTTTAGATCAAAGATGATAAACCAATTTGGATTAAATATGAGTCCCATCCAAAATAGGAGTTTTGGACAATCCAAATAAAATTGGCACAAGCTGTGATTTGATTAGGATAAATCCCAGACATCCATGGCTCAACTCAATCCTCAAAACACAAAAAAAGAGCCAAATTGATCCCACATAAAGAATGAAAACAATATAAAAGGATTCTACCAATTACCTCCAAAAAATCACTACTCACTTCGCTATTTATTAGTTCATTGGTTTTATCTTATTCTTTTTTCTTCATTTATACTAGCTACATCAGCAAGCCTGACAAATGGGTCGATACAGTAAAGTCCGCAGGAGAGCGGGCGAACGCACAGGTCACTCTCCTGTGCGTGCAATTCAGTATTCAAATTAGGCCCGGAGGTAAAAAGAGGCGCTAGGGACACTAGCGCGTCCCTAGCACCTCTCTTTGGACAGGAGCGGTGGCTGTCAGCCAGTTTGACAGCCGACGCTCAATTTTGCCGGCATCGGTTCTCGAGCCCGCTGACCGGAAACCGGCAAAATTGAGCGTCCAGTTTACAACCCGCGAGCTGCGGGCCAACTTCAAATTTTTTTTTACTTTTGGAAACTTTCGGGACCTCCGACTTAATATCGCCATGATATTAAGTTGGAGGGTGCACATTTTCCTTTCTGAATCGCACGGGAATACCTAAAACCCTATAGGGCCATCAACATACATTTGCATGTTAATGGCCGTATTAGGTATTTGCATTTGCATTAGGTATCGGCCTGAAAGTGCCTTGTGAAAACCAAGGCCGTCCGGACTACTCAATCATCTGCAGTGGTATTGGTCAGCATGTGCTTTCAAATATATTTTTTCAAAATTAGAATTTTCAAGAAATGTCTGTCTTATGCTGTTAATGGCTCGACAGTGGCCAGTGTTTCGCAACTATGTTGCTTCATCAGGAGCCAATATGTGAAGAAGAAACATTATGCCCAAACATGTTGCAAAAATGTATACAGATTACCAGCAAGGTAAAACAAACCATTCGATTGTCAAAAAAATTTTAATAAAATGAAACCTTATTACTTATCTCATTATTGGTGGTGGAACAGACCTCTTTTAAGATGCCATGTCTCAATCGTTTAAAATTGAACCCGTCAAAAACTGAGGTCGTTCATTTAACCTCTATTTCAGATTCCTCAATTGGTCCACCCCCTCATCTGGTAACAAATGGCGTGTCGATCCCAATAACAAACTATGCTACAAATTTAGGAGTTATCATAAATATGGATCTATCAATGAAACAACACATCTCCTCACTGATTAGAAAATCATTTTACAAATTACAACTCTGAAAACGTCTCTGTCCTCTACTCTTTCGTCACTATTTCCGAACTATTTTACAGTCACTAATTTTCTCTGGTCTGGATTACTGTAATGCTCTCTACCTACGTTTACCTGACTCCACAATTCACCCTCTACAATTAGTTCAAAATAGCGCAGCCCGCATCCTATCTGGTATCCCTCTTCGAAATCATATCACACCAACCTTGCAATCCCTTCACTGGCTACCCATAAAATACAGAATAAAATATAAAGTACTTACCATCATTCATGGTTTAATACACAATTCTTCCTCCACTTGGCTTTGCTCTATGCTTCGCAAGATCACTAACACAAAATCTATTAGACATTCCATCACCACGACTGGCAAGACTAGAGATCACCAGAAGGAGAGCGTTCTCAGTAGCTGGACCCTCCCTCTGGAATTCTTTACTGAATCCACTCCGTTAATTAACTAACCCATTTCACTTTTTTTTTTTGTTAACATTTATTGAATTTTACAGTGTGTATAATATTGACTTCCAAACAAGCAACATAAGATTAAACCATCCTTATAACTGTCCCCTTCCCCCTTTTATTTTTCACAGCAAGAGCAGAGATAGTCAGAGGGGGGAAGAAAAAAATCTGCCCTGGCTAAGATTTGGTGCTCAAGTTTTCAGCAGAGTAGTTTGTAGCTTTGAGAATAAGGTCCCTTTGTTCCTGTGGGAGTGACTACCAGAAGTTGTGCCAAATGGAGAAATAAATCATCTGCACCTCCTTCTTCGACTGTGCCGTCATTAACTCGTTCTGTAGTAAGGATTTCAGGCGAGCATGCCATTGTTCTCCAGTAGTTCTGTCCTTTGTAATCCACATGGACATTATAGTTTGCACCACGATGATCAGGGCTTTCTGCAGAAACTTCCGATCTGAATCTGATAAGTCTTCCATAGCCGCGTTGGTTAGGCGCAGTAGGCATATCTTAGGATCTTTTGGAATCCGCATTTTTAAGACTTTTCCCAAGGCCTCCACAACTTCCTCCCAAAATAATGTCATCTCATTACGTAACCCATTTCACTTTAAAAAATCTCTGAAAAACATACCTGTTTCAATTAGCATTCAATACTTCATCAAATACACAATAATTAATTTTGCAATCCCTCCTCCCTTCCCACCCTTTTATAGCATTTTCCTCTGCAACCCATTAAAACATTATAAAACAATTACTTACCCACCCGCCCCCTCCCCGTTTTTCCCCCTCCCCTTACTTATTTATGGCGTTTGATAGCACAACCTTTTCTTTCTTTTAAAACTTTATTTTTTAAATATAAATTCTCTGTTCTATTGTTTATACCAATTTGTGTAATTTTTATTTTTTTAATTTATTTTCTAATCTTTTTTAGTTTATATTATTTTTGTAAATCGTTTTGATAAAATGTACATTTTAAAAACAGTATATAAATATATATATAATAATTATATATATATATATAATTATTATTTGCTATCCACTAATTCCCCTCAGAGTTTTTTCAAGTAAAAATTGTTTGCGAGCTCCTAATCCCCTGAGTTAACACATGTAAAAAAAAAAATTTTCGCTGTATTTACAAGTTTGCTATTTTTTGCTCATATAATTACTTAGTTTGCTATCAACTATTCCCCTCAGAGTTTTCACATGTAAAAATTGGTTTTTCCTTTGTACATATAAGTTGGCTATATACTGCTCATATAATTCTACTTTTTACCTGCCTGTACCTCCCCTCGGTACTGTTCCTTTTGCCTTCCTTCTGCCTCTCTTCGCAGCTGTCTCTCTCTCTCCTATCTTCCTCACTGCTCCCCCTTCCCCTTCCCTGTTTTTTGTACTTTCCCGCCTTTTTCAGTTATGTAAACCGGCGTGATGTATCCCACGAATGTCGGTATAAAAAAGTCAATAAATAAACAAATAAATAAAAATACTTTTAAATAAATCAATTAAATAAATAACTGTTTTACCGTCGGGACAGAGACTGCATTACTACTTCATCATAATTTAAATAGCTACAGCCATCACTTATGTTGTCGTGATGACGTATGCCAATGCCTTTGCGTCATATGATTAACAATCATGATATTGTAAAGTACTGGAATTAGATGAAAACAAAACATTATTGTTTACAAAAACATATTTAGTTCCAATGCAGAATTTAAACCAAATGGATGAACTGTGTGTGTAACTGATGTATCCATTGCTGTTCAGCTCTTAGTAACTGTAGATTCAAATCTTCACCTCACCAAGAAGGTTGAATCTGTTCAAGCACACATACTTTTAAATCATCGAAAACGTGAGAGAATTCAAGGCAGTATGTTACCAATGTAGCATTTACCCGATTCATGGATAGAATTGAGCGATGTTCTATTAACCAGGTCTTAGGAGCACGTTTGGTTTTTCCTACATAGAACATGTTATATGGGCATTGGGTTATATAGATCACTCCTGTCGATGTACAAGTGATTTTATGTTGTAAATAAATCATTTTTTGCTGCCTTGAAAAATAAATTGATGATGTATGTATCATGATGTGGCACACCAAACATGTACCACAGGCTGTGTGTAAACCTGCTAAATGTTGAAATGTACGCATTGAAGAATCAGAGTGTACCAATTGATCTCTTAGATTAGAGCTACGGGTAAATATGAACCTTGGAGTCTGTCGAAATTCTTCATGTATTTGCAAGATATGTCAATTTTTATGAACCAGTTGTTTAATTTTGTGTATCATGGATGAAAAGGGTAACACATAAGTCAGAATCTCTTCATCATTTGATGTTCGTGGTAAAAAAAGCCATTCTCTGAGTGTATTTTGCTCTTAAGAAAGCTCATCTAATGCAGCGTTTCGGGTAGCCTCTTGATAAGAATCTATTACTTAATTCTGTTGCTTGACGATGGTATTCTGGGGTGGTTGTACAATGTCTTCGAATTCTAAAAAACTGACTTACAGGAAGATTTTCTTTAAGAGAGTGAGGGTGAGCACTCGTGAAATGTAGAAACGTGTTACTGCTAACCGGTTTACGATATAGAGTAGTAGTAAAACAATCAGTTGCTTTCATGATTTTGATGTCCAAATAAGTAATATGATCTTATTGAATGTTGGCTGTAAAATGAAGATGAGGGTTACATGAATTTATCCACTGTAAAAAAATTATTGAAATTCTCCATAGTGCCCCACCAAATCATGAAAATGTCGTCGATGTAACACTTCCATTTTACCATATACTGTGTAAATATGTGATTAGAATAGATCCACATATCCTCAAAATGGCCCATGTACAAATTGGCCAAATCTGGGGCCATTGTGGTGCTGCAAATCTGTTGAAAGAACTGTTGCTCAAACGCAAAGAAATTTTTGGTTAAAGCAATTTCCAGTAATGCTGATAAAAAAAGAGATGATGGAATTCTGTGTGGTCTGTGACGTAACTCAAAATAACCGATCGCGATCTCCATAGCTTCATCTTATGGGATGCTTGTTTATAGTGCTTCTACGTCTAAAATGACTAGATATAGATTTTCAGTCTCATAATGTTGGCTCTCCAAAACCAGAATTATTTGTTGAGAGTTTTTAATGAAAAAAATATATTTGAAAGCACATGCTGACCAATACAACTGCAGATGATTTAGTCCGGACGGCCTTGGTTTTGACAAGGCATGTTGTCAGGCTTGCTGATGCAGCTAGTATAAATGAAGAAAAAAGAAAATATAAAAGAAAAAAGAATAAGATAAAACCAATGAACTAATAAATAGCAAAAGTTTTTATTTTCTTTCTATATTGGAGGAATCAAGTAGATAGTCAAAGTTGTATTTGCTGTGTGTAATAGTTTGTAAGAATTAATTTTGTGGTGAAGAGAAACTATTTCCTGGTGTTTTATTTTTCATCCATCCTCCCCATCTCCCACCCACCACAGTCATATACTTTCCTATATAAACTTTGTAATCTGAATAACAGTCAAGAGGCAATATTTTTCACAATAATAGTCAATTAGGGATTAACATCAACAAGTGAGTAATTAACTCTGACCTTAGCAATTGATTAACAGTAGTCCTATAGAAGGTCATTGTTAAATAGATTAAAATAAAGTTTCTTATTAAATTGGATTAATCATCCCCACTCCTTATGCTACTTCAAATAATTTTAACACCTCCATTAAATTAATACGCAGAGTCCAGCAGTGAGATGGGAGCTATCCAGTCCTTTACACAGAGTTCCACATATATGATTACATACCTGTTTCTGAGAGGTTGTATATGTGTGCCCAGTGCATTTATTTTCTGAGTCCTATCTCTGGAGGCCAGAGTGGCAGACTTGAAGGAGCTTATGCAGACTGGGACGGTAACTTTTAACTGGCACACGGTCACACATGTGCATGTGTTGGCCAGTTCATGCCCATGGACGTGGCTATTTTATAACATATGCACATATATGCAAGGATGATATAAAAGAGTCTGAACGTGCAGACATGTGCATGCAATTTTAAGTAGGTGTGTGCCTATGTGCACAAATCTGCTTCTACCGCAAAAGTGGGATTTTTAGTAGACATGTGCACCAGCACAATTACCAGTTTTCCCAATTCGCCTAGGTAAGGGATGGGACTTCCTAACCCTCGTTAATTAGCCTTCCTTTTACCCTGCTAACCCTGACCTATAAAACCCCGCTCACCTCTTCACTTTTGTTTTGTTTTCTGACTTGTACGTCATCCATAGCAGAAGTAAAATTAAGTGGCATGGGACCTTGATGCGCATAAGTATTTATGTACTGGTTTCATTGGTGCACATAAGTATTTACTTACTGGTTTCATTGAGAAAGCCAAGAATGCCCATGCCCTGCCCAGATCACACCCACTCCCCACACCTTTTTTGATAATTTTTTTGTGCACATAGTGGGAAATACACACATGTGAGGGTGCCTTTTAAAATCTGCGTGGTGTGCGCTGGCCTGACTTGTACATGTATCTTCCCAGCTTTGGGCTTTTAAAATTCACCTTAAAGAGTGTATAGA
Organism: Rhinatrema bivittatum; assembly: GCF_901001135.1. Lineage (NCBI taxonomy): Eukaryota > Metazoa > Chordata > Amphibia > Gymnophiona > Rhinatrematidae > Rhinatrema > Rhinatrema bivittatum. The sequence goes on along the minus strand of NC_042620.1, from coordinate 641,023 downwards.
GGAAACCTACAGGGACATAGAGTGATCCCAACCAGTCTAGCAGGTCTTGTGCTGCTTTGGAGGAGCACAATGGCAGGAGACCATCACTTTGATGTGGCAGGAAATTATCCTATAGCCAGGATCTGTACACCACGTGAAGCTTAACTCTCTTACAATGAGGATGTTTCTCAAGGGGTGTGTGCCCAGAAGGAAAGGGATAGAACTGCTGCTGTAGTTGGTGATTTGATTATTAGGAAAGTAGATAGCTGGGTGACTGGTGGGCATGAAGTTTGGTTGGTAACTTAGCTGCCTGGCGCAGATGCAGTGGACCTCATGCAGCACCCAGACAAGATTTTAGAAAGTGCTGAGAGGAGCCACTGTCATGGTACACATGAGGACCAACAATGTAGAAAGGTGCAGGAGATTCTGGGACCTTTATGTAGGAAGTTTAAATCCAGAACCTCCAGATTTGCATTCTCGGAAAAGATCCTTATTCAACGTGCAGAACCCTAAAGGAATGCAGAGTCTCAGTGCCTGGATAAGATGATGGTACAGGCAAGAGAGCTTTAGGTTTGCTAGGAACTGCAGACAATTCTGGGGAAGGATGAGACTATTTTGATGGGATGGAGTCCAGGTTGGAACTCAGTTGCTGGAACTAACATTTAAAAAGGAGATAGAACAACTTTTAAACTAGGTCACAGGAGAAAGCAGACAATTGCTCAGGAGAGCATGCTTTAGAAAGATATATCTTCTAAGGATACTGGTATAACAGGTTAGAATACCCCAGTGAGGTTTTGGTAAAAACTGGTGGAATTAATGAGCAGACAAATATTTATTTATTTATTTGGAGTTTTTCTATACCGGCATTCGTGATTAAAAATCACATCATGCTGGTTTACATATAACAAGGGGGTGTGAAATGAAAAAAAACAAAACATTATCAAGTGCAAGGAGGTCATAAAGTTACATTACAACAAGGTTCATATAACTGGGGAAAGAATTAGAGCAAGATAACCGAGCAGTTAAGGATTAACTATTTACATTATATTGTGAAGTCTCTTAAAAGATGTTGCTGTCATTCAATTGGGATCTGGGAAGGCTTGCTTAAATAGCCAAGTCTTAAGCCTTTTTCTGAATGTAGTTAGGCATGGTTCTTGTCTCAGATCCGGGGGAATAGAATTCCATAGTGATGGTCCGGCTGTGGAGAAGGCTCGGTCTCTGAAAGTTAAATGGTGTGTGGTTTTGGTTTGGGGAACGAGAAGTGATCCTCTGTAAGCTTCTCTGATGGGTCTAGTGGATGTGTGTTGTCTGAGTGGGATTTGTAGGTCAAGCATAGCATGGTGATGAATAGCTTTATAGATGATGGTGATGGATTTGTGGATAATGCTGAAGTGTATTGGCAGCCAGTGTAAGTTCTTGAGAATGGGAGAGATGTGATCTCTTCTCCTGGTGTTAGTCAGAATTCTCGCAGCAGAGTTCTGGAGCATCTGAAGGGGTTTAATGGATGCGGAAGGGAGACCAAGTAAGATAGACTATTGCAATTCTATCTTAGAAAAGATAACTGCTTGAAGGACCGTTCTGAAGTCTCGTACGTGAAGGAGAGGTTTGATTCTTTTCAAAACCTGTAGTTTATAGAAGCCGTCTTTTGTTGTTTGTTTGATGAAGGATTTTAAGTTAAGATGGTTGTCAATAATTATTCCTAAGTCCCTTGTTTGGTTAGTAAGTGGGTTGGTTGGAAGACACTGAGAGGGGTTACTATTTTCTGGAGAGATTATAAGAAGTTCCGTCTTAGCTGTATTTAATAACAGATTTAGACTAGTGAGAAGGAGATTGATCTCTCGAAGGCAGATTTCCCAAAATTCAAGAGTTTGTGATGGTTTCTTTAATGGGAATCAAGATTTGCACATCGTCGGCGTATAGGAAGTGTGTTAGTTTTAAGTGGGTTAGCAGATGGCAAAGCGGAAGAAGGTATATATTAAAGAGCGTAGGGGAAAGGGAGGAGCCCTGTGGAACTCCTAAAGATGAAGTATAGCGGGAGGATTCTTTATTATGGATTTTGACCTTATAGCCTCTATTGCTGAGGAATGTATTGAACCATGATAGTGCAGTTCCTGTTATTCCTATGTTTGCCAATTGATTGAGGAGGATGGAGTGGTTCACGGTGTCAAATGCGGCCGAAAGATCTAAGAGAATAAGTAAAAAGGATTGGCCTTTGTCTAGACCCATGATGATCTGGTCTGTCAGGGATATGAGTAGAGTTTCCGTGCTTAAAGCTTTACGGAATCCATATTGGGAGGGGTACAGTATTTTGTGATCTTCAATGTAGTTAGAGAGTTGAGTGTTGACAAGCTTTTCCATGATCTTGGCAATAAATGGAAGATTGGAAATTGGGCGGAAGTTGTTTGGGTCCTTGGGGTCTAGATTAGGTTTCTTTAAGAGCGGTTTGAGAGAAGCTAGTTTAAGGTCATCTGGAAATAGTCCTCGGGATAAAGAATAGTTGATGATATCCGCCAGTGTTTTGGAAATTTTTTCCGGTATTAGTAGGAGGAGCTTTGTAGGCATTTGGTCGAAGGGGTGGGAGGAAGGTTTCATTTTCTTAAGTAACAAAAGGATCTCAGAGGCTGTGATGGGTTCGAATGATTTAAAGGAGGTTCCTTTGTTTAGTAGCTGAAGAGCATTAGTGAGAGGAGTGTTGCTGGGGGTCAATCGCTTTAGAAGGTTAGATATTTTGTCTTGGAAGAAAATGGCCAATTCCTCAGCTTTGGATTGAGCTAGGTCTATGGGAATATCTGGAGTGTTGATTTGTGTCAGGTTAGATACGTAAGCAAAAAGAGCTTTTGCGTCAAATACAAGGTCATGGATCTTGCTAGCATAGTAATCCCTTTTAGATCTTAGGGTGGAGTTCCTGTAGTGATGGCGAGCTAGTTTGTAGGCAGCTAGGGTGCTGGGGCAGGGGGCCTTACGCCATTTACTTTCTTTCTGCCTTAGACTCTGTTTGAGTTTACGAAGGTTGCTTGTGAACCACGGTTGTCTTTTTGCTGGGTTCGGGTTTAGTTTTTTTGTTGAAAGAGGACATAGTTTGTTTGCTACTGCCTCAGTGATGTTGCTCCATGAAAGGATAGCTGAGTTAGGATCAGAGAGGTCAATGTGTGGAAGCTCTGAAGCGAGCTGGTTGCTGAGGTCGTCTGAAGGGCAGGGTCTTCTGTAGAGAAAAGAGGATTTCGAAGGGAGAGTTTTCCTGATTTCTGTCAGAGTGAAAGTGGCGGTGATTAGTGAGTGATCTGACCACGGGACCAGAGTACAAGAAGGGAGGGAGGTGTAATTGATCCCAGCATTAACAAAGATGAGGTCCAAGGTGTGGCCAGCTTTGTGGGTGGGCTTGTTGACGATCTGCTTAAAGCCCATGGCTGAGAGAGCAGTGAGTAAAGCCTCGCAGTTGGTGGTGAGCGTAGGGTTGTCGACATATAAATTAAAATCTCCTAAAATTATAGCCGGGGATTCCAGTTTCAAGTGTGTTGCAATTATTTCTACAATGGGGGAGGCATCTGAATCAAGAAGGCCCGGAGGGTCGTAGACAAGTAGGACTTTGAGTTGGGCTGTTTTGAAAAGTCCTATTTCTAGTTTAGAATCCGATTTTGCTGGGAGTTGGGAAAATCTCAAATCTTTTTTGGCTGCCAAAAGAATGCCCCCTCCCCTTTTTTTGAGACTAGGGAGGGAGAAGAAACCATAGAGGTGGGTGGGGAGTTGATTTATTAATGCAATATCCGTTGGTTTGAGCCAGGTTTCTGTTATGGCACAAATGTCTGGATTGGAGTCTGAGATAGTCATTGAGAATCAGAGACTTTTTAGTGAGAGATTGTGCATTGACTAGCGTAAGGGAGAATAGTGTTAGGCCTAGTAATTGGGTAAGAGGTGAAATCATAATTGGGATGAGGGCTGTGTAGTTGCGAGATCTGTGTAGCATAATGGCTTTTCCTGTGGTGAGGAGGTTGTATTGAAGAATAGGGATCGGAAATCTCGGTGTCATTCTGAACTGTTGTGTTGGAGAAAATTGGTTGAGAGTTAGAGTGGGTTAGATGGTTGCGTGGGGAGGTTTGATGAATGCTGGAATGGCTGACTGCTGGATCACGCTGGATGAGTGCTGGGAAGATGAGTGCTGAGAAGGATGATTGCAGGATCATGCTGGATGAGTGCTGAGAAGGATGATTGCAGGATCACGCTGGATGAGTGCTGAGGAGGATGATTGCAGGATCACGCTGGATGAGTGCTGGGAAGATGAGTGCTGAGAAGGATGATTGCTGGATCACGCTGGATGAGTGCTGGAGGGATGAGTGTTGAGGAGGATGATTGCAGGATAACGCTGGATGAGTGCTGGAGGGATGAGTGCTGAGAAGGATGATTGCTAAATCATGCTGGAGGTATTCGAACAAGCTCAGGAGTGCTGAGATGTGAAGACTGGCCGGGTTGTCTGGATGATTGTGAATAGGGAAATGGTGATTTAAAGGACTGTGGTAAGACTGATTGTCTGAAGAGATCTGGATTAAGAGAGATAGTGAGAAGACGAAGGACGGGGGAAAACTGCGTGTAGCGTTGTGAGCCCTGGGTCCTGGGGTCACAAAGGGGCGCACTAAGGGGCAGGCCCCTTAGGTTGCGCTCCTTCGGGCACGCGACGCTGTTGGCGTTGCTGCGGATTTAAAGAGACCTCAGTCTGCTCCTGATAGGCCAGCTGAGGAGAAAGAGGCGCGGCAAGACTCACCGCTGGTTTTCAGCTTTCTTGTAGTCTCGGGGATTTTTTTTTTTCCTTTATTTTGTTTAATCGCTGAATGCTCTACTCTGCGCGGCTCACCCTCGGGGGTGAGCGGGCTCTTGCCCCAAATGGGCCGCGTGAGCCCCGGCAGAGAGAGAGAGACGAGGTAAGGCGAGGCCTTTAGCTGTGGAGGGGGCGGCAAAGAGGGAGGCCGTCGGCGTTGCTGCTGATTTAAAGAGACCTCAGTTGGCTCCTGATAGGCTGGCTGAGGAGAAAGAGGCGCGGCAAGACTCTCCGCTGGCTTTCAGCTTTCTTGTAGTCTCGGGGTTTGTTTTTTTCCTTTATTTTGTTTGATTGCTGAATGCTTTACTCTGCGCGGCTCACCCTCGGGGGTGAGCGGGCTCTTGCCCCGAATGGGCCGCGCCGACCGCGCGAGCCCCGGCAGAGAGACGAGGTAAGGCGAGGCCTTTAGCTGTGGAGGGGGCGGCAAAGAGGATATGAAGAAATATGAAGGATTTCAGATAACCTGTTTCAATTGCTGATAAGCAGACTACAAATAAAGTTAAAAATACATTTTAAATTGTTTGTGAATGACAGAAACCTATAAAAAAAACTTGGAGCGCTAGAATATATGGCACTTATCTAGGGTTACAGACTTAATAGCTATCTCAGACACTTGCTGGAAGGATAATAGAAAATGGAACCTGATATCAGGGTACAAATATCAACAAGATAGGGCAAATCAAATTAACGGAGGAGTGGCATGAAACAAAATGCATTGTGAAGTCTTTATGGAGAGAAAGTCCATAAACTTATATAGCAGAACTCAAAAAAGGTTCAGAGAAAGGCAACCAAAATGATAAAGGGGATACAAATTATGAAGAAAATCTAGACAGGTTAGAACTCTTCTGCTTGGAGAAAGGGACAGCTAAGATGGGATATGATAGATATTTATAAAATCATGAGTAGCATGGAGCAGATAAATAGGGAGCAGTCAATTACCCTTTCAGTGTATATTAGGTCTAGGGGGCACTCCATGAAATTAACAGGTAGCAGACTTAAATCAGAACAGTTATTTTTTCCCTCAGTGAACAATGAAGCTGTGAAATTTGTTGCCTGAGTAAGTGCAGGTGACAAGCATAGCAAGGTTTTAAGGAGTTTGAGCAAATTCCTGGAAGAAAAGTCCATAAACAATTATTAGACAGGTGGAATCGGGAAAAGCCAATGCTTATCCCCTAGAGTGATCAACAAGAACCGGATATACTCTTTGAGATCTCCTAAGTTCTTCCTAAGGACCATATTGGTCATCATTGTGGACAGGCTTAGTAGACCTTTGTCCTGACTCAGCATGCCATATCTTACCTGATTCTGATCTTTTAGGTCCAGTTCTGATGCAGATATTTGCACTAATTTTAAAATAAGTATTCAGAAATCAAATACTTTTACAGGCAATTTTCAAAGCCATTTACCTAGTAAATAGCAGTTTATCTAGGTACAATGTTTTAGCTGATAAATGGCCTTCTTCTGTCCAACTAAGAATGTATGTAGACTTCCATACTGCATGCATATTTAGCCAGACTACAAGGAAGCATTCCTCAGAGCATGTTTAGGTCAGAGAGAAAAGTAGTGCATGAACTTGGCATTTACAAAACTATTTTACACTGTCAACCACTTGCACAAAATATTAGCTGCATACCTAGAAACAGATTTGATGGCAGAAAGACCAAATGGTACATCCAATCTGCCCAGCAAGATTATGGTAGTATTGGCCGTGCCATTCAATTCACCCTCATACTTATCAGCTTCCCAGACCATCAAACCAGGGGCCTTGTCGGTTGCTGTTTGAGTCCAATTCAATGTCACCTCTTGCCACTGAAGCAGAGAGCAATGATGGCATTACATCAACAGTGTGAAGGCTTATTGGTTAAGGGTAGTAACTGCCATACCAGCAAGTTACCCCCATGCACTCTTTTCTTCATTTCCATCCTCTGTTAGGGATCCACAGGGTTTATCCCATGCCCCTTTGAAATCTTTCACTGATTTAGTTTTCACCACCTCCTCCGGAAGGGAATTCCTCACCCTTTCCATGAAGAAATATTTCCTGATGTTGGTTCTGAATCGTCCTCCCTGAGTTTCATTACATACCCCCTAGTTCTAATGATTTTTTTCCAATTGAAAAGGATTACTGATTGTGCATCATTAAAACCTTTCAGATTTCTGAAGGTCTATATCATATCCCCCCTGCACCTCCTCTCTTCCAGGGTATACATATTTAAGATCTTCAATCTCTCCTCATATCTCAATTAATGGAGACCTCCATCCCCCACCATTTTTGTTGCCTTTTTCTGGACCGCCTCCATCCTATCTGTCCCTTTTGAGATTCAGTCTCCAGAACTGAACACAGTACTCCAGGTGAGGCCTCACCAAGGACCCGTACAAGGGGATTATCACCTCCTTTTTCTTACTGGTTATTCCTCTCTCGATGCAGCCCAGCATTCTTCTGGCTTTAGCTATCGCCTTGTCACATTACTTTGCCGACTTCAGATCATTAGCCCATTCAGAACTAGCATTTGCCGTACTATACAAACATTTGCCCCATCTAAATAAGGTTTAAGTTTCCTTAGAATATGTAGTTTTTAAATGGCATTTTGCATTATTGTTTTGACCTGAAGATATAAAGATGTCAGGCTCTAATATATGCATATAGGGAAAAATAACCCATTCTATAGTTACACAATGTTAGGTTCCATATTAAGTGTTACCACCCAGGAAAGAGATCTAGTCATCATAGTGGATAATACTTTAAAATTGTCGGCTCAGTGTGCCTTGGCAGTCAAAAAAAGCAAACAGAATGTTAGGAATTATTAGAAAGGGAATGGTGAATAAAATGGAAAATGTCATAATGCCTCTGTATCGCTCCATGGTGAGACCGCACCTTGAATACTGTGTACAGTTCTGGTCGCTGCATCTCAAAAAAGATATAATTGTGATGGAGAAAGTACAGAGAAGGGCGACCAAAATGATAAGGGGAATGGAACAGCTCCCCTATGAGGAAAGACTAAAGTGATTTGGACTTTTCAGCTTGGAGAAGAGACAACTGAAGGGGGATATGATAGAGATGTTTAAAATCATGAGAGGTCTAGAACAGGTAGATGTGAATCGTTTATTTAATCTTTCAGATAATAGAAAGAGTAGGGGCACTCCATGAAGTTAGCATGTGGCACATTTAAAACTAATCTGAGAAAGTTCTTTTTCACTCAACGCACAATTAAACTCTGGAATTTGTTGCCAGAGGATGTGGTTAGTGCAGTTAGTTTAGCTATGTTTAAAAAAGGATTGGATAAGTTCTTGGAGGAGATGTCCATTACCTATTAATTAAGTTGACTTAGAAAATAGCCACTGCTATTACTAGCAACAGTAACATGGAATAGACTTGGGGTAGATTTTCAAAGGGTTACGTGCATAACCCTTTAAAACCTACCCCTGCGTGCGCCGAGCACAAGCCCCGGGACGCGCGTATGTCCCGGGGCTTTGAAAAAGGGGTGGTCCGGGGGCGATGTGGGGATGGTCCCGAATCCTCCGGCACAGCGGCTATGCCGGGGTTGGCGTGCAGGCAGCCAGAGGCAGGCATAACTCCTGCAATAAAGGTAGGGGGGGAGATTTAGATAGGGCAGGGGGGTGAGTTAGATAGGGGAAGGTGGACGGGAGCAAAAGGAAAATTCCTTCTGAGGCCGCTCCGATTTCGGAGCGGCCTCGGAAGGAATGGGGAAAGCTATACGATTTCGGAGGGAATGGGGAAAGCTATCGGGCCTCCCTTAGGGCTCGGACGGCCCAAGGTGCACCTCCTTGCATGCACCAACCCCGGATTTTATAACATGTGTGTGTGCGCGCTGGGTAGCACGCACGAATGTACACAGCGCACGTAAGATTAAAAATCTGCCCCTTAGTTTTTGGGGTTCTTGCTAGGTTCTTATGGCCTGGATTGGCCACTGTTGGAAACAGGATGCTGGACTTGATGGCCATCAAAGTGGCCCCTAACCCCTACACTAATACCTAAACCTCACCTTGAGTAACTAGGTGGGCCTCCTATAGAGGTATAAATATCTAACTCCTATGAGGGCCTTATAGCTAGACACGCGCTCTCTCTCTCTCTCCCCCCCCCCCCCCCCCCCAAATCCGTGGTTGTAGGTAGGAATTACAACAATTGTGTAACTTACTGCAACGTGCGAAAAAGATATCACACTCTGCGGTAATACCTATGCGAAGCGCTAAGATAGCTTATTTTTCACAAAGTGCGCTATTACCATAAAACATGCCCCTCTTCCTATCACATGCGATAGTTTGATGAATCTAGCCCTAAATTAGCCAGAAAAGTCTAAAAATTGGCTAAGTAGTTTTCTGGCTAAGTGGTGGCTGCTGAATATGGATGGATATTCAGTTGCTGCCACTTAGCAAGATATTGGTACTTATCTGGATAAGTTGCACTGAATATCTATTCCTGAATGACATTGATATAGTCTGTACCCAATACCTTCATTAGCAAGGGAGCTATTGACTGGACACAAGTAAATATTAGTGTTGCAGATACTGGAGGACCCATGGGGAACCCCTACATCTAGGGCATGAAAACTCAAAGAGATCTGACACAATTATAATTTAAGAGGTCTAATGAGTGCTCTAGGAACCATAGTTTACTAATCCCCCCTTAGGAAAAGCATTAATATTAAAAGCGTCCCACATGCTCCAGGGAAAGGAGACTTAATAAGAACGTTTATTCCTTCATTTATATGACAGAATAATCTAAGATTGTGCAAACCTGCTATGAGTGAAGGTTTTATTTTATTTATTTAAAAAATTACTGCCTCACCAATCTGCGGTACATAAAATCATTCTTACTAATATTTAAACCTGCTAAAACAAAGCAAAATTCAAGGCTCCTTATTGCTTCATGCTTCTCTAGAAAAAATTGCATGAAGCAATAAGGAGCCTTCATTCAAAAATTGGAAGAAGGATCCAACAGAAAATAGGATAATGCATAAACGTTGGCAAGTTAAATGTAAGACATTGATAAGACAGAGAGAATTTGAAAAGAAGTTGGCCGTAGAGGCAAAAACTGACAGTAAAAACTTTAAAAAATATATCCAAAGCAGAAAGCCTGTGAGGGAGTCAGTTGGACCGTTAGATGATCGAGGGGTTAAAGGGGCACTTAGAGAAGATAAGGCCATTGGGGAAAGATTAAATGATTTCTTTGCTTCGGTGTTTACTGAAGAGGATGTTGGGGAGGTACCTGTATCGGAGAAGGTTTTCATGGGTAATGATTTAGATGGTCTGAACCAAATCACGGTGAATCTAGAAGATGTGGTAGACCTGATCGACAAACTGAAGAGTAGTAAATCACCTGGACGGGATGGTATACACCCCAGAGCTCTGAAGGAACTAAAAAATGAAATTTCAGACCTATTAGTTAAAATTTGTAAACTATCATTAAAATCATCCATTGTACCTGAAGACTGCAGGATAGCTAATGTTCCCCAATATTTAAAAAGGGCTCCAGGGGCGATCCGGGAAATTACAGACCGGTTAGCCTGACTTTAGTACCAGGAAAAATAGTGGCAAATGTTCTAAACATCAAAATCATAGAACATATAGAAAGACATGGTTTAATGGAACAAAGTCAGAATGGCTTTACCCAAGGCAAGTCTTGCCTCACAAATCTGCTTCACTTTTTTGAAGGAGTTAATAAACATGTGGATAAAGGTGAACTATTTCCTGGCAAAAAGACAGGAAACAGAGAGTAGGATTAAATGGACAATTTTCTCAGTGGAAGGGAGTGGGCAGTGGAGTGCCTCAGGGATCTGTATTGGGACCTTTACTTTTCAATATATTTATAAATGATCTGGAAAGAAATACGGCGCGTGAGATAATCAAATTTGCAGATGATACAAAATTGTTCAGAGTAGTTAAATCACAAGCAGATTGTGATAACATGCAGGAAGACCTTGTGAGACTGGAAAATTGGGCATCAAAATGGCAGATGAAATTTAATGTGGATAAGTGCATGGTGATGCATATAGGGAAAAATAACCCATGCTATAGTTACACAATGTTGGGTTCCATATTAGGTGCTACAACCCAAGAAAGAGATCTAGGCGTCATAGTGGATAACACATTGAAATAGTCTGTTCAGTGTGCTGCGGCAGTCAAAAAAGCAAACAATGTTGGGAATTATTATAAAGGGAATGGTGAATAAAATGGAAAATGTCATAATTCCTCTGTATCACTCCATGGTGAGACCGCACCTTGAATACTGTGTATAATTCTGGTCGCCGCATCTCAAAGATATAATTGCGATGGAGAAGGTACAGAGAAGGGCTACCAAAATGATAAGGGGAATGGAACAGCTCCCCTATGAGGAAAGACAAAAGAGGTTAGGACTTTTCAGCTTGGAGAAGAGATAGCTGAGGGGGGATATGATAGAGGTGTTTAAAATCATGAGAGGTCTAGAACGGGTAGATGCGAATCAGTTATTTATTCTTTCGGATAATAGAAAGACTAGGGGGCACTCCTTTAAGTTAGCTTGTGGCACATTTAAAACTAATCGGAGAAAGTTCTTTTTTACTCAACGCACAATTAAACTCTGGAATTTGTTGCCAGAGGATGTGGTTAGTGCAGTTAGTATAGCTGTGTTTAAAAAAGGATTGGATAAGTTCTTGGAGGAGAAGTCCATTACCTGCTATTAATTAAGTTGACTTAGGGAATAGCCACTGCTATTAATTGCATCAGTAGCATGGGTTCTTCTTAGTTTTTGGGTAATTGCCAGGTTCTTATGGCCTGGATTGGCCTCTGTTGGAAACAGGATGCTGGGCTTGATGGACCCTTGGTCTGACCCAGTATAGCATGTTCTTATGTTCAAAAAACAAAATCTGATCTTACATCACCTCTAGGAAGCCAACAGAAAGCTCCTGCACTTAGCTTTCATCTCCAAAAGCTTGTGTGAAAAAAATACATTTTCTGTAATTTCTGTATATTGTCAGCTAGATTGGAAGATTGTAGTGTGCATGGCTGAGGTAAAAATATATGCCATACAAATAACTTTGGAAAATGAAATCTGGCAAGCTAGTGAGGGTTTGAAAAGCAAAGACACGCACCTCTTCTTCAACTTTTGAAAAATATATATACCAGGAGGTGTAAAGTGCAATATTCCAACTTGTCTCACACAGGATGCCCATGTCCTCTCCACTCTAGCTCAGCACTCTTCATCAGATGCTAAATAGGATGATTACATTTGCATACATTTTACTGAATAATATTTTCTTTATATATACATGGAGCAAGAAGCAAGAGTGCTGTGGCATGACTGGAACTCGCTCCTGATTTCACTGGATCCCATGGAATACAGCAAACTATTTTCCTCCTTATCACTTTGTCTCATAGGAAGAACTGGATCCAGTGTGAGAAGCTCTGAGCTTCATTCATCAGCTACTACATCAAGTACTGAGGGCTCCCCCTTGTAGAAACCTTTATATTTTCTCAGGATTAAAATTTTGCCTCAGTATAATTATTGTTCAACCTTTTATAATGGATTTCTCATTGCAACAGATTGAAGATTGTTAATATGATGTCATTCCTGTCACTTCTTCATATTGCTGCTTGCCACAACCTTACTCATCCGTGCCCACTGTCGCCACCCTCTGCTGCTGCATGTCATAGCACCCGATAATAATTACATTCTGTCATTCAGCCTAAAGCTTGTTGACTTCTCTTACATTCCTTAACTTCTCTTTATTTTTCATTCATACCTAGTTTTATGGTATAATGTTCTAATAAATTATTGACTTTCAAGTAAGAGCTGAACTTTTTGAAATGTTTTAATGATTTTCTAAATATATAGAAACTCCATGATACTGACATTGGGGGAATTTTCCTTGCTTTTTTTCTTTCCTTCGTGTATTTCATGCTTCACAACTAATAAGATAGTTAAATCTTCTTCAGTATCATACATAAAAATAGAATATACAAACACGGTGCTCAATGTACATAACCTTGGATTTGTATCGTTGAGTTATTGTACTTAACTAATTTACAAAAAAAGAATACACAAACATTAGATGCCACAGCACTTTCCAAATCAATAATAGAAAAAAAACATTTTTAGAAAAAAAATTTGTAAGTGAGATAAAAGAGCAATATCAGATGAAAGCAATCATTAAAAGAATTTGCTGTCTTCTGTCCACAATGGGCAATAACCAGAACCATTCATCTGCATTAATCTATAATCATTTACCACTCTCCTAACAGATACCCAAATGTGCTTTGTATTTTTGTTTGTTTTTTACTTTTCAAATGCGTCTAACAGTTCCATAATAGTGCTTAGCGCTATATATCTAATAATAAGATGGCTATTTATCTAATAATAAGATGGCTATTTAAAAATACAAAGGCTATCTAATAATAAGATGGCTTTTTAATTAACAATAAAATGGCTATTTATCTAATAATAAGTTGATTGGTTGTAAGAACCAGAGGCAGGCACAAAGTTGCTGAAACACCGATGTCGGGTGATGAATTTATGAGTGGACTTTTTCCTAGACAGCGTTCTTGAATAGTTTCATCTTAATATCAGATAAATAGCCATTTTATTATTAGATAAATAGCCATCTTATTATTAGATAAATAGCCATTTTGCTAATGATAACCACTATTATGGAACTGTTAGATGCATTTGAAAAGTAAAAAGCAAACAAAAAATACAAAATATCGGAGCCGCTAGACGGAGAGGAGTGGAATATCCTACCTGCTACGGGGCTGGACGGACTTTTTACCATCTCGTTTGACCCTCGGAACAGCTGCGGGAGACACGACCCGAGAGGAGGCTGCCAGTGACGTCAGCAAGGTGCGTCTGCCTATTTATTCAACGGCAGACGGCACAGTAAACTCGGAGCCGCTAGACGGAGAGGAGTGGAATATCCTACCTGCTACGGGGCTGGACGGACTTTTTACCATCTCGTTTGACCCTCGGAACAGCTGCGGGAGACACGACCCGAGAGGAGGCTGCCAGTGACGTCAGCAAGGTGCGTCTGCCTATTTATTCAACGGCAGACGGCGCACCGCCGCCGTCGGCGCACGCTGCCTAAGCTGCGCGCTCCGTAAGGGGCGCGCGGCTTGGACCGGCTTAGACCGGCGAAGGCGGGAAGGCGCACGAAGTCCTATATCCATCGGACTAAAGTCTTCCAACCTCCATAGTCTTGTTACTTGCATTGATCTTCAGAACTGTGAGTAGAAACCCTTCTTGTTGATTGTTCTACCATTTCCTCAAAATGCCTCATACAAAACGTAAGGGTAAGGTCAGACAGGAGACCTCAACGCCTGTAAGACCTAACCCGATCCAATCAATGATTACGGGTTTCTATTCACCATCAGAGACTGTAACCCCGGAGAGGCCTTTGATTGTGGGAGATAAGGAACAAGTACTTTCACAATCTGGCGAAGTCAGTCTAAGTCCCGGGGCACCAACTACCCCAGCTCCACCTCAAAGTGCTGACAATGTTGCTGAATCAGGCTCATCTATTTTACGGAAGTCGTTTATAGAATTGAGTCTAAGTGAGGGGATTCAGCACATTGAGACGGCACAATTCCCAAAGTTTGGAGAAGCTACGGTTACATCTGGTGTGAGAGAGCTAACAGTCGGAGATAATAGGGGATCCGACGGAACATCTTTGCATGTTGGAAAAGAATTAACTTCTCCGGTCCCAAGGAACTTTGTAACACAAGAATCAGCAATAACCAGATTAAATTTGTCCTCTACCCCTATAGCAATTCCGGAAAACCCTAAACAGGTGTCGCTAGAAATGGTTTGGCAAGCGGTAACTGCTTTACAAAGTAATATAGCTAATTTAAGCTTAGATATAAAGGACATGCAGAATGTTTTGATTAATATTAATCCTCTGGTTACAAATAATACAGCTATATTGGTGAAAGTGGAAGAAGAGTTAACTACAATTAAAAATGTACAGGCAAATATTATAAAAGGTGAAAATATAATGGCCAGGAAAATTGAAATGTTGGAAAATTCAGCTCGCTATTTAAACTTAAGAATAGTCAATTTCCCAAAATGTAAGCTTATGTCATCTAGAGAACAGCTAAAAAATTATTTCCTGGAAATATTGGGGATAACAACAGAAAACCTACCTGTAATAGCTAATACATATTTTATAGGGAAAAGTGATCAGAGGGAGAATAAAGATCAACATTATCAGGAAACATCTTTGAATGTGACAGAATTATTGGAGGCTTCTTTAAGTACCCAAGTAGAGAGTAGGGGAACTCTATTGGTTAAATTTGCTCAGTCTACGGACAGAGACAAAATTCTTAGATTATTTATGTTAAAAACAACCACTCACTACCTGGATCAAAGAGTCTGGATATATCCTGACATAGCAAAAGAGGCCCAAGCTAGAAGAAAGAGATTTATAACTTTGGCAAACCTTGCAAAAAACTTTGGTTTTAAAACAATAATAAGGTTTCCGTGTAAATGCCTATTGTGGGCAGGGGATAACAAATATATTTTTTATGATCCACAAAGTTTTGAAAAATTCTTGGAAGAGCAAAGGGTCCCTAAAGATGGAGACTAGAATTCTGAAAAGAAAAAAAACAACTCTGTATCAGTTCTGGAATATTAACTATTTAGGATTTGGTTTTTTTTTTTTCCCTTATGATTGTAAACACTTGTTCTTTTTTCGGCTCCCTTTAAAGAGTAACTGTGAATAAGGTGGTTTAAAAATTTGTTTATTATGTGGTTTAATCTAAGATTTAGAAAATTATGTTAACCTTACTCACAAAAAATAATGTTCATTGTATGTATGAATGATTATATATATAATTTGTTTCTTGATTCAGATGTAATCAAAAAGCTATAAATAAAGAAGGAAAAAAAAAATACAAAATATATTTGGGTATCTGCTAGGAGAGTGGTAAATGATTATAGATTAATGCAGATGAATGGTTCTGTCTATTGCCCATTGTGGACAGAAGACAGCAAATTATTTTAAGCATTGCTTCCATCTGATACTGCTCTTTTATCTCACTTTTTTTTTTTTTCTAAAAATCTTTCCATTATTGATTTGGAAAGTGCTATGGCACCTAATGTTTGTGTATTCAATTTGGAGTGGGATGCTGTGCTTTGTATACATAAAAATAAGCCAATTCTTAACTCCAAAATATCTATTGAAGAGAACAAACTGAAAAACATGGATCTTACTGCTGGATGAAATACAGCCAAGAATATCTCTAAATCATGTCATGAACTGAGGCCTTCTTTCTGTGGGATTTCAGATATGGGTAACAAACTTCAAGTTGAGCTGTTTTTTTGGAAATTTTTATTGAAAACAATGTGTTACAATGCTAGATGAAAAACAGAAACAATCAATACAAAGCAATAAGTAACATCTGTTTGGGCAATAAAATCCCAGATCTGCAAGCCCTAATGGTGGAGGCGGACTTGGACGTTGTTGCTATCACAGAGGCATGGTTCACGGAATCTCATAGTTGGGATACGGCAATACCAGGCTATAACTTGTTAAGGAAGGACAGAGAGGATAGAAAAGGGGGAGGAATGGCTCTTTATGTCAGAAACAATATCCAAGCATCTGAGCTGCAAGGAAGATGGGGCAATGAAGAAGCACTATGGGCCGACCTAAAAAAAGATGGGGCACCCATTTTTATTGGAGTGGTTTACAGGCCTCCAAACCAAAAGGAAGACCTGGACAGCGATCTGGTTGAAGACATCCAAAAGATAGGAAAGACGGGAGAAGTGGTGATCGTTGCAGACTTTAATATGCCAGATGTAGACTGGAGAATCCCATCTGCAGAATCTAATAATAGTGGAAAAATAGTGGATGCCCTGCAAGTAGCTTTGTTCAAACAAATGGTTATGGAACCCACGAGAGAAGGAGCTATACTCGACTTAGTGCTCACTAATGGAGATAATGTCTCTGATGTCCAGGTGGGCGCCCACCTCAGCACCAGTGATCATCAAACACTATGGTTTAATATCATAAAAAGGATACGGAAAAGACGCACAAAGACCCAGGTTTTGCAGTTCAAAAACACGGACTTTGATGAAATGGGGAAGTACCTGGAGGAAGAACTAAAAGGCTGGGAGAACGAGAGAGATGTGGATCAACAGTGGACCAAACTAAAAGGAGCAATTACCAAGGCAACTAATCTATATGTTAGAAAAGTAAAGAAAAGCAAAGGAAAAATGAAACCTATCTGGTTCTCAAAGGAGGTGGCTAACAAAATAAAGGCTAAAAGAACAGGCCTGATTGACAAACTGAATAGTAGTAAATCACCTGGACCGGATGGTATACACCCCAGAGTTCTGAAGGAACTAAAAAATGAAATTTCAGACCTATTAGTAAAAATTTGTAACTTATCATTAAAATCATCCATTGTACCTGAAGACTGGAGGATAGCAAATGTAACCCTAATATTTAAAAAGGGCTACAGGGGCGATCCGGGAAACTACAGACCGGTTAGCCTGACTTCAGTGCCAGGAAAAATAGTGGAAAGTGTTCTAAACGTCAAAATCACAGAACATATAGAAAGACATGGTTTAATGGAACAAAGTCAGCATGGCTTTACCCAGGGCAAGTCTTGCCTCACAAATCTGCTTCACTTTTTTGAAGGAGTTAATAAACATGTGGATAAAGGTGAACCGGTAGATATAGTATACTTGGATTTTCAGAAGGCGTTTGACAAAGTTCCTCATGAGAGGCTTCTAGGAAAAGTAAAAAGTCATGGGATAGGTGGCGATGTCCTTTCGTGGATTGCAAACTGGCTAAAAGACAGGAAACAGAGAGTAGGATTAAATGGACAATTTTCTCAGTGGAAGAGAGTGGACAGTGGAGTGCCTCAGGGATCTGTATTGGGACCTTTACTTTTCAATATATTTATAAATGATCTGGAAAGAAATACAACGAGTGAGATAATCAAATTTGCAGATGACAAAAAATTGTTCAGAGTAGTTAAATCACAAGCAGATTGTGATAAATTGCAGGAAGACCTTGTGAGACTGGAAAATTGGGCATCCAAATGACAGATGAAATTTAATGTGGATAAGTGCAAGGTGATGCATATAGGGAAAAATAACCCATGCTATAATTACACAATGTTGGGTTCCATATTAGGTGCTACAACCCAAGAAAGAGATCTAGGTGTCATAGTGGATAACACATTGAAATCGTCAGTACAGTGTGCTGCGGCAGTCAAAAAAGCAAACAGAATGTTGGGAATTATTAAAAAGGGAATGGTGAATAAAACGGAAAATGTCATAATGCCTCTGTATCGATCCATGGTGAGACTGCAGCTTGAATACTGTGTACAATTCTGGTCGCCGCATCTCAAAAAAGATATAATTGCGATGGAGAAGGTACGGAGAAGGGCTACCAAAATGATAAGGGGAATGGAACAGCTCCCCTATGAGGAAAGACTAAAGTGATTTGGACTTTTCAGCTTGGAGAAGAGACAACTGAAGGGGGATATGATAGAGATGTTTAAAATCATGAGAGGTCTAGAACAGGTAGATGTGAATCGGTTATATACTCTTTCGTATAGTAGAAAGACTAGGGGGCACTCCATGAAGTTAGCATGGGGCACATTTAAAACTAATCGGAGAAAGTTCTTTTTTACTCAACGCACAATTAAACTCTGGAATTTGTTGCCAGAGGATGTGGTTAGTGCAGTTAGTATAACTGTGTTTAAAAAAGGATTGGATAAATTCTTGGAGGAGAAGTCCATTACCTGCTATTAAGTTCACATGCAGGTCAATCCTGTAAAGTGCATCCGCGGTTTCCCCGTTCCTAACCGGCTTTCTACTCACTTTCCGGCTGCGTTAGCCCTTCCTGCGATCCCCAATCCCCTTTAACCTACTCTTACCGCGTCCTTAAATCCCCGGGCAACCCCTTCCGCCTGCGGCATGTATATTGCATGTAAACTATCGAATTAGCTATTCCCTACCATCCAGTAACGTGCGCCCCGACTATCGCTTTTTTACCCTGCCGTTTTGCCGCGCGTTTAACCTGCTAACTTACCGCCTACCCTTACCCCTGCGTTAGAGGCAGGGGTAAGGGTAGGCGGCAAACTTTCCCCCAGTCCTCTCCCCTCCTCCCAAAGCAACAAAAGCAAAAAAAATCGAAAAAAAAAAGTTGCAAGGGAGAGAGGACAAGCAATCCTACGCTCAGGACTGCCAGTCCCCTCTCCCCTCCTCCCGAGGCAAGGCGCGAAAAGCAGCCTTGCTCCGGGAGGAGGGGAGATAGGATTGGCAGTGTAAAGCGACGAAGCGACTTACTTTTTTTGCAGCCCCCCTCCGGAGACGTACATCGGCGAGGACGACCGCGGCTCCCTGCCTCCAGCTGCTCGCAAAGATAGACGCCTGCAAGGGCGAAAGCGGCCCCTGTTCGTGCAATTGGGCCGCTCAAGACGTGACGTCACGTCATGTGACGTCACGCCTTGAGCGGCCCAATTGCACGAACAGGGGCCGCTTTCGCCAGTGCAGGCGTCCATCTTCGCGGGCAGCTGCGGTCGTCCTCGCCGATGTCCGTCTCCGGAGGGGGGCTGCAAAAAAAGTAAGTCACTTCATCGCTTGGTAGTCTGGGCAGCTGCCTGCATTTTCTAGCTCCTGCCTCCGTCTGTACTGACTAGCTTTGATGCTATTGGTTGGAGCTGGGAAGCCACATGGGCAGGGAGGGATCAGCAGATTCTGGTGCTCTTCCCGTGCAGTGTACTGCCAATCCTCTCTACCCTCCTCCCGGAGCAAGGCTGCTTTTGGCGCCTTGCCTTTGGAGGAGGGGAGAGGGGATTGGCAGTCCCGAGCGAAGGATTGCCCGTCCTCTCTCCCTGCAACTTTTTTTTTTCGATTTTTTTCGCTTTGTTGCTTCGGGAGGAGGGGAGAGAGGGCTGACAATCCCAAGCGTCGGAGAACTGTCCACTTCCTGGTACCTGTCATTTCAAATGTCTTCTTAGACGCAGCTTGCATTTGCAAGCTATTTACATACAGGATGAAGCTACTCCCGGACTGGGCGGGAGGCTGCCCGAGGTCCGTTCAGGATTGCCCTTGCAAATGCTGTGTCCTCCCTGGCCTGGACGTCCAGACGGTAGAATCTGGAGAAGGTATGGAGGGGGGACACATCACCGCTTTACATATCTCTGCAGGCGACAGCATCCTAGTTTCTGCCCAAGAGGCCGCTTGCGCTCTGGTAGAGTGAGCCTTGACCCGTAGAGGTGGTGGTTTTCCCGCTTCTACGTAGGCTGCCTTGATAACTTCGTTGATCCAGCGGGCGATGGTTGCCCGTGAGGCCACTTCCCCTTGCTTCTTCCCGCTGTGAAGGACGAACAAGTGGTCCGTCTTTCTTACTGCTTCTGACATTTCCAGGTATCTGGACAGCAGCCTGCCGATGTCGAGATGGCGTAGTATTCGACCTTCTTCCGACTTCTTCAAACCTTCCGTGGTAGGCAAGGATATGGTTTGGTTGAGGTGGAAGTGTGAGACTACTTTGGGTAAGAAGGAAGGAACCGTGCGAAGATGGATAGCCTCTGGAGTGATTCTGAGAAACGGATCACGGCAGGACAGTGCTTGTAGCTCTGAGATGCGGCGTGCTGAGCATACACCCAGCAGGACCACCATCTTCAAGGTTAACAAACGGAGGGACAGGCCTCGAAGTGGTCTGAAGGCGTGTCCCGCTAGAAATTCCAAAACTAGGTTGAGGTTCCACAGGGGTACTGGCCACTTCAGTGGCGGGCGAATGTGTTTGACTCTTTTCAGGAAACGAGAAACGTCTGGGTGTGTGGCGATGCTGTTGCCGTCACTCCGGGGACCGTAGCAGGATAGCGCTGCCACTTGAACCTTGATGGAATTGAGGGACAGACCCTTCTGAAGTCCATCTTGCAGGAAATCCAAAATGATAGGGATCTTAGCGGCATGTGGATTGGTGCTGTGAGTTTCGCACCAGGCTTCAAATACTCTCCAGATCCTTATATATGTTAGTGATGTGGAGAACTTGCGTGCTCGGAGGAGTGTATCTATTACCGGCCCCGAGTATCCTCTTTTCTTCAGTCTAGCCCTCTCAATGGCCAGACCATAAGAGAGAATTGAGCTGGATCCTCGTGGAGGATGGGACCTTGCCGCAGCAGGTCCCTGTGTGGAGGCAGGGGAAATGGAGTCCCTGCCAGTAGTCTTCTCATGTCTGCATACCAGGGTCTTCTTGGCCAGTCCGGGGCCACTAGAAGAACTAGGCCTCTGTGCCACTGAATCTTGTGTATAATGGCGCCCAGCAGGGGCCATGGAGGAAAGGCATATAGCAGGATCCCCTGAGGCCATGGCTGTACAAGGGCATCGATCCCCTGGGATAGTGGATCCCGCCTGCGGCTGAAATATCTGGGTACTTGAGCGTTGGACCTGTCCACTAGTAGGTCCATGCCCGGCGTCCCCCACTGATCTACAATCATCTGGAAAGCTGTGGGCGACAGCTGCCATTCCCCTGGATTTAGGCTTTCTCTGCTGAGGAAGTCTGCCGTGGTGTTGTCCTTCCCGGTGATGTGGACGGCGGAGATGTCCTGGAGATTTGCTTCCGCCCAAGTCATCAGGGGGGCTATTTCTAGGGATAACTGTTGGGTTCTGGTTCCGCCCTGTCGGTTGATGTATGCCACCATGTTGGCGTTGTCCGACATCACTCTGACCGTTCTGTTTCGAAGTCTGTGGGCAAATCGCAGGCACGCTAGCCTGACTGCCCGTGCCTCTAGTCGGTTGATGTTCCACCCCGACTCTTCTTTGTTCCACCGCCCTTGGGCGGTGAGTTCTTCGCAGTGTGCTCCCCATCCGTTCAAGCTGGCATTTGTAGTGAGCAGGGTCCAGGTTGGGGAGGACATTCTTGACCCCCGGCTCATGTGGCCGGGCTGCAACCACCACCGTATCTGATTCCGCACTCTGGCTGGTAGAGGTAGGTGTACGGTGTAGTTCTGTGATCGTGGGCTCCACCGAGATAGGAGGGCACGTTGTAATGGTCTCATATGAGCCCGCGCCCATGGTATCACCTCCAGCGTGGATGCTATAAGCTGAGGACCTGTAGGTAATCCCAAGCTATGGGCTGGGTGGCACTCAGCAGGGCCTGCAGACGATTCCGGAGCTTTGCTCTCCTCTTGGCGGTCAGACTGACCTTGTCTTCCTGGGTGTCGAATCGGACTCCTAGGTATTCCAGCGACTGAGAAGGCTGTAGGGAACTCTTGTTCAAGTTTACTACCCATCCTAGGCTTTCCAGAAGAGATATTTATTTATTTAGGATTTTTTTATATACCGATTTTCTTGATACAGATCAAATCAACTCGGTTTACATAGAACGATAGTACATTAACAATAACTAGTCAAACCTCAGAAGTGGAGACAGAGTGGGAGCAGAAGGTAAAAAAGTTACATTATAACAAGGGTGAGTAACTTGGAATTGGAAATGAAGAGAAGGATAACCAAAGTAGAGAACATGATTATGTGACACTCTGCTAGTTTATGAAGTAATATGAGATAATTGAAGCACAGCTGATTGGATAATATCTTGGGAGAATATAGTCTAGGAGACCGGAAAGGCTCGACCGAACAGCCAAGTCTTGTGTTTCTTTTTAAAATTTATGAGGCAGGTTTCCTGTCGGAGGTCTGGGGGTAGTGTATTCCAGATGGTGGGGCCTGCTGTTGAAAAAGCCCGGTCTCTGATTGTTAATCTTTGTACCATTTTGATCGAGGGAACATGAAGGGATCCCTTATAGGTATCTCTTAAAGGTCTAGCCGAAGAGTGCAATTTGAGAGGGTGTATCAGGTCTAGGGGAGTCTGGTGGTGGATATTTTTGTGGATGATGGTGAGAGATTTGTGGAGTATTCTAAAATTAACTGGAAGCCAATGTAGGTCTTTTAATATAGGCGTGATATGATCTCTTCGCTTAGTGTTGGTCAAAATTCTCGCAGCTGCGTTTTGGAGCAGTTGCAGAGGTTTTAATTTAACAGCTGGTAGACCTTGCAGGATCGAATTACAATAATCGACCTTAGAGAACAGGATTGCTTGGAGTACAGTCCTGAAGTCATAGAGATATAGAAGAGGCTTGAGTTTTTTGAGCACCTGTAACTTGTAGAAGCATTCCTTTATAGTATAATTTATAAACTTCTTTAAGCTCAGATGAGTGTCAATTATAACTCCGAGGTCTCTAGCATGAGTGATGTGGGAGGTAGTGTGCGATTGATGTAAGTGTAGACTATTTTCAGGGGTGATAAGCAGGAGTTCTGTCTTAGCAGTATTTAACACCAGGTTGAGGCTGGTAAGGTGTTGGTTAATAGTTTGTAGGTAAGATTCCCATGACTTGAATGCTGAGTCCAAGGAGCCTGTTATAGGAATCAAAACTTGGACGTCGTCTGCGTATACGTAGAATTTCAAATTTAGCGACGAGAGGAGATTGCAGAGAGGGAGGAGATATATGTTAAATAGGGTGGGAGATAAAGAGGAGCCCTGGGGGACTCCATGAGGGATATAACACTGTTGGTTGCCTGGTGGCTCTCCTCCGGGGACTTTGCCCTGATCAGCCAATCGTCCAGGTAGGGATGGACGAGAATTCCTTTCTTCCTGAGTGATGCCGCCACTACTACTATGACCTTGGTAAAGGTTTGCGGCGCGGTGGCTAACCTGAAGGGTAAAGCTCGGAACTGGAAGTGTTGATTCAGGACTTTGAAGCGTAAATAGCGCTGGTGATCCCGATGGATTGGGATATGCAAGTAGGCTTCCGACAGATCTAGGGATGTGAGAAACTCCCCTGGTTGTACTGCATTCTTGACAGACCGCAGGGTTTCCATGCGAAAGCTGGGGACCCGTAGGTGTCGGTTGACTGACTTGAGGTCCAGGACGGGCCTGAAAGTACCCTCCTTCTTGGGTACTATGAAATAAATGGAATAATGCCCAGAATTTTCCTCTCATGCAGGCACTGGGATTATGGCTTTTAGGGCTAGGAGCCTCCGCAAGGTAACTTTGTTGCCCTGTTGGCTTTGTTTTCCCCTCCCCATCTCCTTGTTCTATTGTATTTTCCGCTCATTTTGTTAAAATGTGAACCGGCATGATGTCTCGCACTAATGCCGGTATATAAAAGCTGTTAAATAAATAAATAAACTTCTAGTGCCGCCCTCTTGAGGGGTGAACAAGGAGATTCCACAAACTTGTCTGGCGGGAGCCGAAGATAGTCCAGGTAATACCCTTCTTGGATGATGGCGAGGACCCACTGGTCCGAGGTAATCTCGACCCACCTGCGGTAGAAGAGGGTTAGCCTGCCCCCTATGGCTGCTACGCCCGGATGGGTCGGCTGATTGTCATTGTGGGGTGCGGCTGGGACCAGAGCCCGAGCCGGTTCTCCTCTTGTCGTGCTTGGTCCAAAAGGACTGGTTCCTGGCCTGAGACCGAGGTGCTTGGTAGCGAGCCCTGTAAGGGTTGAAGCGCTGAGAGTTTCTACCTCTGGATGGTCTAGGAAAAGGGCGCTGGCTCCTCCTTGGCCTGTCTTCTGGTAGACGGGGTAATGGAGAGGCGCCCCATTTATTGGCCAGTTTCTCAAGGTCGCTGCCGAACAGGAGGGATCCCTTAAAGGGCATTCTCGTGAGACGTGTCTTGGAGGAGGAGTCGGCCGACCAATTACGTAGCCAGAGCTGTCAGAGGTTAGGACTTTTCAGCCTGGAGAAGAGACGGCTGAGGGGGGATATGATAGAGGTGTTTAAAATCATGAGAGGTCTACAACGGGTAGATGTGAATAGGTTATTTACTCTTTCGGATAATAGAAAGACTAGGGGGCACTCCATGAAGTTAGCATGTGGCACATTTAAAACTAATCGGAGAAAGTTCTTTTTTACTCAATGCACAATTAAACTCTGGAATTTGTTGCCAGAGCATGTGGTTAGTGCAGTTAGTATAGCTGTGTTTAAAAAAGGATTGGATAAGTTCTTGGAGGAGAAGTCCATTACCTGCTATTAAGTTCACCTAGAGAATAGCCACTGCCATTAGCAACAGTAACATGGAATAGACTTAGTTTTTGGGTACTTGCCAGGTTCTTATGGCCTGGATTGGCCACTGTTGGAAACAGGATGCTGGGCTTGATGGACCCTTGGTCTGACCCAGTATGGCATATTCTTATGTTCTTACCGCTCGGGTCTCCAGACGATTGATCGACACCACTGTGACTCCTCTGGAGACCAAAATGCATGTACAGATTTCCTCCGGCATACCGCTCCCCAACCAGAGATACTGGCATCCATGGTAACCACTGTCCAGTCGTGCATCTCCAGGGGAACTCCATGTGTTAGATTGTCCGTTACCAGCCACCAATAGAAAGTGGTCCGCACTGCATCCGTCAGTGGGAGAGGAAGAAGAAATAGTTTGGAGACAGGATTCCAGCAGGAAAGCAACGCGGACTATAAAGGCCGCATATGAACAAAGGCCCAGGGAACCAGTTCCAAGGTTGAGGTCATCGAGCCGAGAATTTGCAAGTAATCTTGGATCCTGGGAGGATGCTTGAGTAACAAGGCTCTTACTTGAGCCTGCAATTTGGAAATGCATTCTGTGGAAAGAAATACTCTGCCCTGCAGTGTGTCGATTAGAGCCCCCAAATACTCCAAGGACTGAGAGGGCACGAGCCTGCTCTTGTATAAATTGACCACCCAGCCCAGCGACTGAAGTGCTGGAGTTCCTTGTGAACCGCCACCGGGCCAGTGGTTCTGACTTCGCTCGAATCAGCCAGTCGTCCAGGTAGGGATGTACCAGCAGATGGGCTGCCACGACTACCATTACCTTGGTGAATGTCCTGGGCACGGTGGCCAGCCCAAAGGACAGCGCTTAAACTGAAAATGCTGACCCAGTATCGCAAAACGAAGGAACTTATGGTGATCCGACCGGATGCCTATATGAAGGTACGCCTCCGTGAGATCCAGGGATGCCAGAAACAGCAAATGTTGCTTACCTGTAACAGGTGTTCTCACAGGACAGCAGGATGTTAGTCCTCACATATGGGTGACA
Source organism: Rhinatrema bivittatum (assembly GCF_901001135.1). Classification (NCBI taxonomy): domain Eukaryota; kingdom Metazoa; phylum Chordata; class Amphibia; order Gymnophiona; family Rhinatrematidae; genus Rhinatrema; species Rhinatrema bivittatum. The sequence continues at coordinate 615,220 of NC_042620.1, read as the reverse complement.
TCATCAGGATGGAGCCCAATCACGGAAAACTTCTGTCAAAGTTTCCAGAACTTTGACTGGCCCCTACTGGGCATGCCCAGCATGGCACTAACCCTGCAGCCAGCAGGGGTCCCCCTTCAGTCTTATGTAAAAGCTACAGGCAGTGCCGAAAATAAAATAATAAAATGTTACAAACCCAACACCGCGGGGCGGCGGGCGGGTTTCGTGAGGACTAACATCCTGCTGTCCTGTGAGAACACCTGTTTCAGGTAAGCAACATTTGCTTTCTCACAGGACAAGCAGGATGGTAGTCCTGACATATGGGTGAGTACCGAGCTGAGGATGTCCGAACATGCACCAAATGTACCCAAAGGCGTGCAACAGGCACAACAACTGGGGTGGAATTTGGTAGAGGGCATCCTGAACCCCAGCGGGCAGGCGGAAGGGTGTTGGTACGTCACGCTGTAAAGAGGTTACGAAGGACAGACTGGCCGAAGATGGAATCTGGTCTTCCAGCTTTGTCTAAGCAATAGTGGGCTGCAAAGGTGTGGAGAGAACTCCAGGTGGCAGCCCTGCAAATGTCAGGAAGCCGCACCGATCATAGGTGTGCTACTGAAGTCACCATGGCCCTCACAGAGTGTGCTTTAACACGGTCTTGAAATGGAATGCCCTCTTGCTGACAGCCGAAGGATATGCAGTCCGCCAACCAGGAGGAGAGAGTCTGCTTATCCATAGGCTTCCCCAATTTGTTAGGGTGGAAAAAGACGAACAATTGTGTGCTTTCCCTGTGGGCAGCTGTACGGTCTAGGTAGAATGCTAGAGCCCGTTTACAGTCGAGGGTATGCAGAGCCTGTTCTCCTGGATTGGCATGGGGCCTGGGAAAAAAAGGTAGGTAGCATGATGGATTGATTGAGATGAAAATCCGAAACTACCTTAGGTAAGAATTTAGGGTGAGTGCGGAGCACCGCCCAGTCCTGCAAAAGCTTAGTGTAAGGTGGATAGATAACTAAGGCCTGCAATTCATTAACTCTGTGAGCTAAAGTGATAGCCAAAAGGAAAATCACTTTCCATGTGAGATATCGAAGTTCACAAGAGTGAAGAGGCTCGAATGGTGGTTTCTTGAGCTGACCCAGAACCAGATTAAAGTCCCAAGAAGGGGCTGGAGGACATAGCGGAGGCTTGATGTGGAGCAAGCCCTTCAAAAAAAAACGTGTGACAAGGGGTTGTACTGATATAGGGACATCCCCGACAACTTTATGGAAGGCGGCAACCGCACTGGCATGCATTCTAATGGAAAAAGTCTTTAGACCTGACTCTGATAGATGCCAGAGATAGTCCAGAAACTTCAGGATTGGACAGGAAAAGGGGTCAAGGGATGAGAAGAGCACCATGACGTGAACCTTTTCCATTTGTAAGAGTAAGATTTTCTTGTGGAAGGCTTCCGTGAAGCAATCAAGACACGGGAAACCGGTTCAGAAAGGTTAAGTGGCTGAAGGATTAACCTTTCAACATCCATGCCATCAGGGACAAGACTTGAAGATTGGGATGGCGTAGGCAACCGTCTTTTTGAGTGATCAGAAGCGGGTCCTTTCCCAAGGGAATGTGCCTGCGGATGGAGAGATCCTGAAGTATTGGAAACCACACTTGGGTGGCCAGTGAGGTGCTATCAGGATCATGGTTCCCTTGTCCTGACGTAACTTCACGAGAGTCTTCGAAAGAAGAGGAAGTGGAGGGAATGCGTGGAGCAGACCGGTTGCCCATGAGAGGGGGAATGCGTCTCTGGGTAGAGAGAGTTTGCTGCGACTGAGAGAGCAGTAGTTCTCCACTTTGTGGTTTTGTGGGGACGCAAAGAGGTCTATTCGAGGATATCCCCATTGTTGGAAGATGGAGTTCGCTACCGAGGGGTTGAGAGACCACTCGTGCAGTTGAAAGACACGACTCAGCTTGTCTGCCAGCACATTGTCCACTCCCGGCAACCAGGTGGCCCTGAAGTACATTGAGTGGGAGAGAGCTACTGCCCAAATCTGCGCAGCTTCCTGACACAGAAAGAAGGAGCATGTGCCTCCCTGCTTGTTGATGTACACATGGCTACCTGGTTGTCAGTCTGAATCAGGATGACTTGATTTGAGAGGCGATCCTGAAAAGCCCTGAGAGCATATCTGATTGCTCGAAGTTCCAGGAAATTTATTTGGTGTTTGGCTTCCTCTGGAGACCAAGATCCTTGTGTCTGCAGATCTGCCACATGGGCTCCCCAACCGAGGTTGGAAGCGTTGGTGGTGTGTGTGATTTGAGGGTCTGGAACCTGGAAGGGCAAGCCCTGGAGGAGATTGATCTGATTTTTCCACCAGGCGAGAGACAGACGGAGTGAGTCGGTGATGTGGACAATGGTCGACAGGGGCTGAATGGATTGAGTCCATTGAGACCTTAGAGTCCAGTGCATGAGTCTCATGGCCAAGCGGGACACTGGTGTGACATGAACTGAGGACGCCATGTGTCCCAGGAGGACGAGAAATTGGCGTGCAGTCGCGGAGTGCTGAGACTGCAGCTGGTGAGCAAGAGACGCAAGACTCAGTGCTCGTTGTCAAGACAGGAAAGCCTTTGCCTGTAAGGTGTCCAAGTCTGACCCAATGAACGACAAGGTTTGAGATGGGACTAAGTAGGATTGGTCGTAGTTGACGAGAAATCCTAATGAAATTAGAGTGGGTAAGGTTAGCTTGAGGGATGACAGAGCAACTTGCTGAGTGGGAGCCCTGATTAACCAATCATCCAGGTAGGGATAGACGTGGACACCTTGGGTTCTGAGGAAGGCTGCGACGACTACGAGGCATTTTGTGAAGACTCATGGCACAGATGCTAGGCCGAATAAGCACTCAATATTGATAGTGCTTGTGGCCTACTAGAAACCTCAGGTATTTGCGATGAGCTGGAGTTATTGCAATATGAGTGTATGCGTCCTGGAGGTCCAGCGAGCAGAGTCAGTCTCCTCTTTGAAGAAGGGGTAGAAGCAAGCCCAATGTGACCATCTTGAATTTTTCTTGCTGGAAGTACCTGTTGAGGGCACATAGGTCCAGAATAGGACGGACACCTCCCGATTTTTTGGGGATTAGAAAGTACCGGGAATAGAACCCTAGGCCATGCTGAGAGTATGGTACAGGTTCTATTGCTTTGGATTGGAGAAGGAGGGAGACCTCTTGATCCAGAAGAATGGAATGATCGGATATTCTCCACATCGGCGGAGGTGGGGAGTCCGGAGAGAAAATTCAGATGGTAACCCTGAGCAATTATTGCCAATACCCATTGGTCTGAGATGATTGAGTGCCATATGTTGTGGAAGTGGCACAATCGACCTCCCACTGGTACATGAGACAGAGGAATCTGGCTGCTGCTCTCTAGGTGGAAGTCAAAAACCTGAAGCAGGCCCTTGTTGAGGAGCTGCTTGTGGCTTTTGCTTACGTGTTTGACAAGATTGCGGTTTTTGATAAGGTCTCGTGGCATGGGATCTGGTTGGTGGTGGGTAAGACTTCTTCGGGCGGAAGAAGGACTTCTTAGAGTCCTTTCTGAAGGGCTGTTTTGAAGAGAAATTGGAAGGCATCAGAGAGAGCTGCCTTAGGGTCTCATGATGGTCCTTTAGTTCCGCCACCGTCTGTTGAATCTGTTCGCCAAACAGATTATCTCCGACACAAGGCAGGTCGGATAACCTGTCTTGTACTTCAGGGTGAAGGTCAGAAGACGTAAGCCAGACCTACCGTCTTGCCAAAATAGTAGCTGCAGATACTCTAATAGAGGTATCAAAGATGTCATAAGATGTTTGTATCTCATGTTTGCCTGCCTCAAAACCCTTGTTTACTAGGGTTTGTAATTATTCTTGAAATTGCTGAGGCAGGGAGTCCGAGAAATCCTGTATCTGCTTAAAAATGACCCTGTTATATTGGGTCATATAAAGCTGATAGGCAGCAATTCGGGAAATGAGCATGGACCCTTGGAAGACTCTGTGACCAATGGCATCTAGGAACTTCTGTTCCTTACCAGGGGGAACAGAAGAGTGAGGCTTTGACCTCTTTGCTCTCTTCTGTGCAGACTCCACCACAACAGAGTGATGATCCAGTTGTGATTTCTGTAAACCTGGAGCTGACTGCACCAAATAGGTGGTGTCAGTTTTCCTGTGTACTTGAGCAATGGAGCCAGGATGTTCCCAGTTCTTCTTAAGGAGATCCAGAAGAACCTGATGGATGGGAATAGAGGTGATTACCTTGGGGGCATCCAGGAATTGGAGCAACTCCACCATCTGGTGCCTATCATCTTGTTCAGTCTGTAATTGGAAGGGAACCAGTTCAGACATTTCCTTCACAAAGTTTATAAAGGAGAGGTCCTCTGGAGGAAAACGCTTTCTACTCTCAGTGGGTGAAGGTGGTGAAGGTAAATCATCAGTGTCTGTCGATGTATCATCACCCCAGGTATCATAAGGATCAGCACGTGCCCCTCTAGGAACTAGAGGGGGACAGGGTGGTGGGATACCTGAAGGTCCCAGTCTAGGCTCTGAAGGAATTGGAGGAATTATCAGGGGCACCGATGACAGCATCGAAGGCACCGGTGCAGGTATCGAGGGCATCAATGGATGGCTTGGTGGTGCCGATGGACGCATGGGCTCCGATGGTTGGATCAGTGGCGAAGGACATAAGGGCAACGATGGCTGAGGCAGAACTCCTGATGGAGCGATGCGGAACAGTGTTTCTCCTTCCGATGACACTGTAAGTGGGGAGGGCACCGGAGTCATCGGAGACCCGGGATCCATCGGAGGAAAAGCGGCCATGAGCGCTTTCATCCTAGAGAGCAGCGGTGCCAGCGCTGCCGGAATTGGGTCGATGATTGGTTCCGCAATTGGTACCGGTGTTGGTGCCGGAGGAACCTGAAGTCGTTGCATCGCCTTGTCGATGGCCTCCTGAACCATCCGGTCCAGTTCTTCTCGGAGACCTGGAGAAAGCAGCCCTGGCTCCGGAACAGAAGGAGGCAGAGGCATAGCCGGAGGGACCACCGTTAAAGGTGGAGTCGCGGCTCCGATCCCTGGTCGGGTGAGGGTTGCCTCAGTGACCCAGTCGCAGAAACGGTCGGTGCCTTTTCTGGACGGGGTTTCTTCGACAGCGGCTCGGACAATGGCGAGGTCAATGATTTCGCTCCCTTGATGGCCCAAGACTTACGGTGTCGATGGCGATGTTTGTCCCTGTGATCCCCTCAGTCCTGAGGGGGAGTAGAGGGTGTAGATGGCCGAGAAGTCGTCTATGCCAGGCGGTCACCGGCCGGTGGTCGATGCTGTCACAAAGTTGACGGTGCCGGCTCTGACTACGTCGATGCAATGGACGGAGTTGGGGTTTGAGCATGGAAGAGAAGTTCCATCTTCTCCATTGTGGCCTTGCGACCTTTTGGTGTCATTAGGGCACATCTGGTGCAGGTCAAGACATCGTGCTCGCGTCCTAGACACATTAAACAGACTTTATGGGGGTCTGTGATAGACACAGTGCGGGTACAGTCCGGGCACCGACGGAACCCAGACGCCATGGAAAAAAATCGAACCGCGGTACGGTCAACGGCCAGTAGGCCACGAGGGCCAAACTAGATGGTAATCGACAGAAAACGGGTAAAAACGTACCGAGTACCACGGTCTGAAAAAAGTTAGAGGAGGGACCCCTGTGGGGCAAATTAACTTTTAGTAATTCCGTGAGGAAAATTCCTGTCAGGAATCTCTTCAGGGCTCCTTTACCGCGAGGCTACTGCTGTGCGGAAAAAAGAAGACTGAAGGGGGACCCCTGCTGGCTGCAGGGTTAGTGCCATGCTGGGCATACCCAGTAGGGGCCAGTCAAAGTTCTGGAAACTTTGACAGAAGTTTTCCGTGATTGGGCTCCATCCTGATGATGTCACCCATATGTGAGGACAACCATCCTGCTTGTCCTGTGAGAATCTCCTTTTCGCACCGAGGCAATGACTGACCGGACTGTTTCCATGCGAAAATGTGGCACCCTGAGACATCTGTTCACTCATTTGAGATCCAGAATGGGCCGAAAGGATCCCTCTTTCTTTGGCACCATGAAGTAAATGGAATAACGTCCCTTCCTTCTTTCCTCTGGAGGTACTGGGACGATGGTTCCTAACTGCCGCAGGCACTGCAGTTTCCTGGACCACTCTTCGTTTGTTTGCGTAACCGCAGGGAGAGATAAGAAACCTGTCCAGAGGACGCCATGCAAAATCTAAAGCGTAGCTTTGTCTTATCACGGCCAGTACCCACTGGTCCGTTACCTTGGCCCATTCCTCGAAAAATAGGGATAGCCTGCCCCCTACCGCAGGCACCGAGGAATGGACCGGCGCCTTGTGAAGACTTAGCCCCCAAAGTAGGCTGGGAATTCCCGACTCTGCCGAATTTTCTGCCATGAAAGGACTGGGACCAGGACTGCTATCTAGTTGGTGCCTGACGAAAAGAAGAACTGGGTGCTCTAGCTGGCTGGAAACGGCGATTCCCTCTGAATCTGGCCCAAGACGAGAAAGCACCTCATGACTTAGGTCTGTCCTCCAGCAGCCTATGGAGCTTATTCTCTCCCAGAGATTGAATCAGATCTTCCAAATCCTTTCCGAAAAGCAATTTACCCTTGAAGGGCAAAGAACCTAGCTGTGCCTTGGAGGAGACGTCCGCCGACCAGTTTCTTAACCACAGGAGTCTCCGAACATAGACCACGGATCCCATGGACCTTGCCGACATCCACAACAGATCGTGAAGCGCATCAGCACTGTAAGCCATTTAGGCTTCTAGCCATCCTGCTTGGGCAGCCTTCTCATTGGAGAAACCTGCGTTAGCCTGTAACTGTTGAACCCAGCGCAGACCCGCTCGCAAGGCAAAATTGCTGCACATGGCCGCCCGCACTCCCAGTGCTGACACCTCAAGAATCTTTTTAAGCTGCACCTCGAAATTCCTGTCTTGCAGGTCCTTGAGTGCTGTAGCCCGAGACCGGGATTGTGGTCTTCTTGGTAACAGTGTCTACTGCCGAGTCCACCCTGGGCACTCGTAGCAGCTCTAAAGCATCCTCCGGCAGAGGATATAGCTTATCCATGGCTTTACTCACCTTCGAACCGAGATCTGGGGTATCCCACTCCCGGAAGAGCACGTCCATAGCCGAAAAATGAAAAAGGAATGAAGTAGCAGGGCCTCTCGGGCCCAGCAAAACCGGATCCATCGCTCCCAGATTGGATTCCTCAGGTGGCCCCTCAATGCCTAGCTCAGCCAAAATAGAAGGGATAAGAGGACCCAGCTCCTCCCTTAGGGTCGTCCCCTTCCATCACATGCAAGCCCCTCACGGAACCCTGCAGATGCATATCAGCATCAGCATCCACCCCTGCGGGGGCTTGGACTGATCTGGGTCCACAGGGTATCTTGATCAGCTGTATCTGAGTCAGTCTGAGGGACCCCTGTTCGGAGAGGGCACTTAGGTCTCGATGGGTCAGCAGCCCCCTGAGACCTAGAGCGTTTCTTGGAAATAGGCTTGGACCCCAGAGAGATGGATTTTAAGCCAGATCGCTGATTCCCTGATTTTTTTGCTTTATAAGCTTTATGGAGCAATAAAACAAAGTCTGACGAGAAAGAGAACATAAGAACATCTATGCAGATGATGTGCAAATCCTCGTCCCCTTTACAAATTCCTCTCTCACCACTCTACAAAAATGGGAAGACTGTCTTGCTGCCATTAATCAGCTCCTTACTGATATGCACTTATCCCTTAACCCCCAAAAAACTGAACTCCTTTTCATCTCCTCCAAGCACACATCAATACCTATACCCTCCACCCTCCCCTCTTCCACTTTCCCAACCCACTCTCGAAACCTAGGTGTCATACTTGACAATCAACACTCCTTCAAACCTTACATCAAATCTATCCTCAGCAACTGTTACTTCAAGCTGCAAACCCTTAAAAAACTCAAACCTCTACTTTACTTCTCTGATTTCCGTACTGTACTCCAGTCTATCATTTTTTCTAAAATAGATTACTGTAACGCTCTCCTCCTTGGTCTCCCTGCTACCTACATCAAACCTTTGCAACTTCTTCAAAATGCTCCTGCACGTATCCTCACAAATGCTAATAAGAAGAACCACATCACTCCCACTCTGATCGATCTCCACTGGCTTCCTATACAATCTCGTATCCTATACAAAATCCTTACCCTTATTCACAAAAGTATTACTAATGAGCATTACCACTGGATAAACCCCCTTCCTTCCTCGCACCTCCTCAAGACCAACTTGCGCCGCTCTCCATCTCAAAAAAGATATAATTGCAATGGAGAAGGTACAGAGAAGGGCTACCAAAATGATAAGGGGAATGGAACAACTCCCCTATGAGGAAAGACTAAAGAGGTTAGGACTTTTCAGCTTGGAGAAGAGACGGCTGAGAGGGGATATGATAGAGATGTTTAAAATCATGAGAGGTCTAGAACGGGTAGATGTGAATCGGTTATTTACTCTTTCAGATAGTAGAAAGACTAGGGGGCACTCCATGAAGTTAGCAAGGGGCACATTTAAAACTAATCGAAGAAAGTTCTTTTTTACTCAACGCACAATTAAACTCTGGAATTTATTGCCAGAGGATGTGGTTAGTGCAGTTAGTATAGCTGTGTTTAAAAAAGGATTGGATAAGTTCTTGGAGGAGAAGTCCATTACCTGCTATTAAGTTCACCTAGAGAATAGCCACTGCCATTAGCAATGGTAACATGGAATAGACTTAGTTTTTGGGTACTTGCCAGGTTCTTGTGTCCTGGATTGGCCACTGTTGGAAGCAGGATGCTGGGCTTGATGGACCCTTGGTCCTACCCAGTATGGCATTTTCTTATGTTCTTAGCGGGGGAAACAACGCTCAGTCCTGGGGCATCGCTGACTCCCTTCCCTCCAAGTGGAACACAAGCTGCAGGCACAGAATTCCCCCAACAATGGACACCGCTAATTGGGGTGAGTACACCCGAGGTGTGCCTGACAGGGGAGATCGTGGCTTCCACTATAGAAGGTGGAATAAGAGCTTCCACCCCAGTGGGGGAGGGGAATCCTCCGAACTCCAAGGAGCCATTGGAGGAGGAGGAATTATCCTGGAATTACCATTGGAAGGGTCTAAAGATAAACCAGATTTAAACATTGTATTGCAACAGACACCTTTTCCAACTTTAAGATCTTTGGAGCATCCAAAAATTATATCGTTGGAATCTTTATGGTTCGCTATTTCTACTCTTCAGAATTCCTTGATGACTATTTCAGAGGGTCTAAAGACAACTCAAGACTCAATTTACAACTTAAAAAAGGATACAGCTGGGCAATTAGAAAAAATATCCACTATGGAATGGAAAATAAGTAAAATTGAGACTGTTCAAAGTACCATCATTAAAGGAGAGGCTGTAACAAACAGAAGACTAGAGATTATAGAGAACGAACTGAGAAATACAAATGTAAGGATTATAAATTTCCCGAAATGCAAGTTAATCTCCCCAATAGAGCAATTTAAAATCTATTTGAAAGAGATTCTGAAGTTTTCTAATGAAGAATTACCTCAAATATATAAAGCATATTTTGTGACACCATTTAAAGATGATTCAGAAAACCATGGGGAAATTAGAGAAAATGTATTGAACATTACGGAATTTCTGGAGACGTCACAGCAGCAAAAGGTGGAAGGAAGAGGAACAATGCTGGTCCAGCTTAAATCGACCAGGGATAGGGATATAATAATGAAGAAATTTCTTTAAAATCGTTCTGTAACATATTTGAATTAGAAAATATGGATGTACCCGGATGTCTCTAAGGAGATACAGAGGAGACGAAAGAATTTCCTGACTTTGTTACCTCAGGCTAGAATGCATGGAGCCCAGGTAATTCTGAGGTTTCCATGTAAATGCGTAATGAAAGTAGAAGGGAACAGATATGTTTTTTTATGAACCAGAATAACTGAGAAGTTTCATACAGACTCACCAATGGACATTAGATACAGGATAAGATAAAAAGTCAGCGATATAAATGTAATATTGCCTACTCTCAGTTATATGGTAACTTGGTTATGGATAATTGCTCTAGGTTGATTTGGATCTCCCATACTAGTATATAAGTAGCATTACAGGTAGTCTAATATTTTAGATGTTAATTAATTAGGTTTTGTATTATAATACTGGTTTCCTTTAAAGTGTATGGGGTAAAATGTTATACGACGAAAGAATGATTATACCTGTATTACCTTGACATTTAATTAAATGTCTTGAATTATGAAAAATGCAAAATGCAAAATAAAAATCATGTCTTTCTATATGCTCTACGATTTTGATCTTTAGATTAGTTTCCACTATTTTTCCCGGCACTGAACTCAGGCTCACTGGTCTATAGTTACCCGGATCGCCCCTGGAGCCCTTTTTAAATATTGGGGTTACATTGGCCACCCTCCAGTCTTCAGGTACAATGGGTTTTGCAGCTCGGCTTTCTTTTGTGCTCTATTTTCTCCCTTTTAAATGGCAAGGTGAATGGAATTGCCAATTGTACTACTGCACAAGTGCCAGTCCAATTAGTGAGCAGTGTAGGTCTTATTACTCTTCCTCCGCGGTACCACCATGTCTGCTCTGGCTACTCACAAATTTGAGTAGTTTCCAACCTCCAGCAATCCTGTCACATTCCAGGTTGAGGTACAGGCATCCAGTTCTCCCACTTGCTGATCGAACCCTGACCCCTGCCGTGAGTGTCAGGCAATGTGGTTCCCAGGACTTGGGGAAAATACTGGAGGTACCCACCGACCTTTATGTGGCTTCAGGGCCAGGAATAGGAGAGCCAAAGACTTACAGGTGGCTTTGTTCCAAACTGTTTCATCTTGATATAATGCCAGGATACACTTCAGTCCTTCTGGGTTGTTGTTCTAACCAAAAGAAAATGGCACTGTGTTGTTGGTTTCCCAGAAGCACAAGCATATCAGTTGCTCTTGTTCAGGTTTTCACAGTGTATTTTATCCATTCCACCCAGGCATTTACCTCCCCATATCCTATTTCTACCTCAATGGTCTGGCTTAGGTCTTTTATGGTTACTACTCTCACTACCTTGGGGTCATTTAATGGGGGTCTGAATGGTTGAATTCCGGGAATTACTGTGGAACTAGTATTAAGATCTGGGGTTTCTTCAATCAATATATGGAATCAGCAGGCTAATGGGTCCTTCCCATTTACTGATATACCCATCCCAAACTTCTTGGTGTGTAATTCCCCTGTTTTTATCTTTGCCCTGGTGACTGTCAAATAAATTTGATTACATTTCTTGTCAAAACATTGTGGATGATTGTGCCTTTAACTATGGAAATTAACTGTCTCAATTCTCTGTCTGTGTCCAGCAGATGCTACCCATCCCTCTGCCTCTGTTGTCCACCCCACTTGCTCCCAGGTGGGGCAATATGTATTATAACGCATATACTTGTCACTCCCTGGATATGACCACTGATACTGAACATTTCCACAGTCTATCAATTGGCACACATCGAAAACAACTGTTTGGGGCTAGTCTTTTGCATTTAAGCTTATTGTAAACTTTATAGGGCCCCCATACTCATCTATCTAATACCGGGACAGATGAGTATGGGGGCCCTTAGCCAGAAACCTTTGCGTAACCCCAGATTCTACCCCTGGCCATCCGGCCTTTATCATCATCCCTATCATAATACTTTTAAGGGGATATCCTATTCCTTCCATTCTCCATGTCGACCTCATTCTCTCTTGGGTTAAGGCATATGTAACTGTCCCCTCTATAAACCTCCCCATGTTCTTTTCCCCACACAATCTTTTCTATATACCCAGCAAAAGAAAATTAATGCAATCACAAGCAATGGTATTAATGTCCCAATTTCTAATTCCTCTGTCTACATAAGGACTGAAGGTTTAAGCAGATTTCTCAAGGAAAATGCAGACTTATGGCCCCTAAGGTGGGAGCCAAAGGTTCATCTCCACAAATTAATTCAAAGTATTTGAGGACTCTGTTTCCCCTTTTCCATAAGAAATACCACGGGTACCTTCTACCTCCTAACCCAGCGCTTCTCAACCAGTGTGTCGCCAAGCACCGGCTGGTGTGTCGCGTGCTCCCGGTCTCTCCCGCTGCCGTTGCTGCCGGGCTATCAGCACGTTCAAACTCAGTGGGAACAGCAGCAGTGCTAAAAGAAGCTGTGGCGCCCGTAGCTGGCCTTTTCTTCTTCCTGCGCCTGCCCCCCCCCCCCCGCGACCCGGAACAGGAAGTGATATGCGGTGCGCGGGAAGGAGAAAGAGCCGTGCCGTGTGGAAAAGTAGCAGCGGCGGCAGCATCGGCCCCAAAGCAATTGAAGCAGCCAGTAATCGAGAAAGGAGACAGCAGCATGAGCCTCCTGCGGCCAATGGGATTCTACTTTCTTGGCTTGCGGGGGCTGGAGAAGGAGGCTGCTGCAGCTACCATTTGTGCTGGGGGAGGGGGGTGGAGAGGAAATGAGTGAGAGAGAGAGAAGCAGCCAGCCAGCCTGTTTGTAAGTGAGAGAAACTGGTCAGAGAGCTGATGTGTGTGTATATGTGAGAGACAATGAAAGTGACTGCTCAAGGAGATGACTGATGTGTATCTGAGAGTGTGAGACAGTCAGGGATGTGACTGATGTGTGTGTGAAAGAGAGAAAAAGCATGGAAGTGAGAAATCTGGGTATGTGAGAAAGCATGGGAGTAAGAAGCCTGGTGTTGTGGGGGTGTGTGTGAAAGAAAGCATGGGAGTGAGAAGCCTGATTATGAGAGAGAGAGAGCATGGGAGTGGGAAGCCTGTGTGTGTGCATGTATATGAGAGACTGGTTGGTAAGGTGACTGTGTGTGTGAGAGAAAGAGACTGGTGTGTGTGAATGTGAGAGAAAGAATGTGATTCAGGGAATGAGAAGCCTGGGCAGTGGAGAGTGAGCATGGAAATGAGAGAGAGACTGTTGTGTGTGTGTGTGTATGTGTGTGTAACAGAGAGAAAGTGATTATGGGAATGAGAAGCCTGTGCATGTGAAGAGTGAGCATGGGAGTGAGAAACCTGGATGTGTGCGAGACACAGCATGGGAGTGAGAAGCCTGTATATCTGAAAGAGAACATGGGTGTAGGAAGCCTGTGTGTGTGTGTGTGTATGCATGAGAGAGATCAGGTGACTGGTGTGTGTTTGTGTGTATGTGAGAGAGAGAAAGAAAGTGATTATGGGAATGAGAAGCCTGTGCATGTGAAGAGTGAGCATGGGAGTGAGAAACCTGGGTGTGTGTGAGACACAGCATGGGAGTGAGAAGCCTGTATATCTGAAAGAGAACATGGGAGTGGGACGCCTGTGTGTGTATGCATGAGAGAGATCAGGTGACTGGTGTGTGTGTGTGTGTGTGTGTGTGAGAGAGAGAGAGAAAGTGATTATGGGAATGAGAAGCCTGTGCATCTGAAGAGTGAGCATGGGAGTGAGAAACCTGGGTGTGTGCGAGACACAGCATGGGAGTGAGAAGCCTGTATATCTGAAAGAGAACATGGGAGTGGGAAGCCTGTGTGTGTGTGTGTGTGTATGCATGAGAGAGATCAGGTGACTGGTGTGTGTTTGTGTGTATGTGAGAGAGAGAAAGAAAGTGATTATGGGAATGAGAAGCCTGTGCATGTGGAGAGAACAAGCATGGGAGTGAGAGACTGGTGAGTGTGTGTGAGACAGAGAAAGTGATAATGAGAGTGAGAAGCCCATATATATGTAAGTAGAACACGGGAGTGGGAAGCCTGTGTGTGTGTATGGCATGAGAGAAACTGTTCAGGAAGGTACTGGTGTGTGTGTGTGTTTGGGAGATGATTAGTGTGTGAGAGACAGAAACTGGTCATGGGGGCATGACTGGTATGGTGTTGTGTGTGAGAGAGACAATGGCACTAAGGAAGAGGACCATGAGTATAGAGCTTAGCTTCTACTGCTGCTTCTGGTGTGTGCCATGGCCTGCATGGAAGAGGAGTAGGAGAGCTGCTGGAGGGGGTAAGCAAAGGTGGCTTTTTAAGTTTATTTTTCTTGATTGACTGCCATTTTAATTATTTAATATTATGTGAGTCTGCTTTTTTTGAAATATTTTATTGGTGTTTGGAGAATTTTTAATAGTTTTTATGAGTTTTTAATTGTTGGATGTTATTTTGTTCATAGCTGTTTTGAAACATTTATTCTGCTTATTAGAATAGTTTTACAATTATTTCTGTGTGGGGATCTATAGCTGCTTGCTAGTTCTGTTTTCCTAATAAGAGGTGTATTGGTTTTTAGGGCCTGATTTAATATTTGTAGTGTTGCCTTTTCATAGATAGGGTTGCTCCTGTTTGAGTGTATTCCATGATATAGGTGTAACTGTGTGCGGATTAGTTTATGTGCATTACTACAGATCCTGGGAGTATGTTAGGTCGGTTCTGTGTCTGTTACCGAGATGAGATATTTTACTAGCATGTAAGCATTTTATCAGTCTTATTTGTTGTGTTTTCTCAAGAGGACATGCATTGGTGGTAAACTGCTGTCTTTTCATAAGTAGGGCTATTGAGCCTGGAAGTAGAAGGAGTTTGAGTTGCTGTTACTGAGATGACACCAGAACATCTTTTTTGTAGGGTGAGTTGTATGGGGAATGTCATAATTATGCTTTACATCCATTATTGTGGGTCAGGGGGGTTCCCGTGGATGCAAACTGTACTTTTACATCTAGCCCCGTGACGATCATGGGTCAGTGTGTCACACATGTGAGAACCATCTGTCATGTGTGTCCCGACAGAAAAAAGGTTGAGAACCACTGTCCTAACCTATATGTGGTATACTAAAATGTTACCAATTCCCCAGTGTTAAGTCTAATTAGTGACACATCCCCTTATTCAATTCTTACTCCCCTTAATTCATAAAAATCCCCCTCCCACACTATAAGTGTTCCTGGTCCTGTAGTCCATGTATCCAGCAATGGTTCACACAATATATTAAATCTGGTTACAGGACCCCAAAGAGGCTTATCATCAGGACCGGGATCCCAGCCTAAAAGAGTGTTCAAAATATAGTTGTCCATGCAAAATTTCTAGTCTTTTCTAGTGATTCTTATCTTGAGTGGATTATCTGTACTTGTCACTGTCCACTGAAGAGGGTCTGCAGCGGCTCCATGGGTCCCTTGACTCGAGAATGATGAGTCCACCCTTTCTTTGCAGTCCGCACCATTTCTGTGGTCAGAAGGATTTGAAATGGTCCTTCCCACTGTGGTTGTAACTTATACTCCCCTCCACACCTTTATCAATACCCAGTCTCCGGGCCAGAACCAGTATACCACAAAGTCCAATGGAGGGATCTGGGCTAATAACCCCTTTTCCCTTAAGTGAGATAAAGAAGACGACAGTGCCAATATATTATTCTTTAAAAACAGGTCCTTTGTTTCAAATACTGGTATTTCCCTAGGCCCTCCCAAATAGGGTAATCCAAACATCATTTCATAGTGGGATATTCCCAAATCCTTCCTGGGGTGAATCCTTACCTGTAGCAATGCCAGGGGTAAGCTCTTAGTCCAGGGCATTTCAGTTTTTAACAATTTTAAAAATTTGCTGTTGCAGAGTCTGATTCATCCTTTCCACTTTTCCAGAAGATTGTGGGTGCCAGGGAGTGTGAAAGTGCCAGTTGAGCCTCAATCCCTCCATTATTCCTTGTACGACCCTTGGAGGTGAAATGACTCCCCTGATCTGAGTCAATATGTTCGACTAGACCATACCTTGGGATTATCTGCTCAAGAGCACTTTCACTACTCCCCCAGCTGTGACAGATATCATAGGGAAGGCCTCGACCCATCCGGTGAAATGGTCAACTATTACTAAAAGGAATTTGAGTTTCTTGGATGGGGGCAGTTCAGTAAAGTCTATTTGTATACTTTGAAAAGGCCTTAGGCCTGGGTCCCTTCCCCCTGGAGCTGTTCTTTTCAAAATTCTCCTATTGATTTTCTGACATATGGGACACCTTTCACCTTTCACATATTTGTTTAGCCACTGTATAAATACCTATGCAACCATATTTTCTAAGGACTGCATCACAAAGAGCTTGAGCGTCCCAATGGAGGATTGCCATAACTTCCTTTACTAGTGGCTTGTTTAGCATCTGGCGCCCGTCTGGGAGGAGCTCACTGAACTGCCATTTCAGTGAGCTCAGCTTCTTCTATTGAATTAAACTCTGGCACAGCCATGATTGGGGCTAAAGTTGGTACCAATGTATACAGACTTATGCCTTCCTTTCTCAGCGCTGCCTCCTTAGCAGCCTCATCTACCATCTGATTCACCCTTGCCTCTGGGGTGGTGGCTTTTTGATGCCCAGGTACATGTACGACTGCTACCTCCCCTTGGTAGCATCAAATTTTCCAAAAGCTGTGTAACCAGTTCCTCATGTACTAGTTCCTTACCCCTGTTATTTATTAAGCCTCTTTCCTTCCAAATTTTTCCAAATGTATGTACTACTCCAAAGGCATATTGCGAGTCTGTATACACTGTTCCTTCCTTTCATCAGCTGCAGTGCTCTATCCAGGGCATATAATTCACAGGTTAGAGCTGACCAATTATTGGGCAGTCTCCCTGACTATCACTTCCAGGGTCTCCCTGTCCATTACAGCATACCCACTATGCCATTTTCCTTGAATGCACTTGGATAATCCATCCACAAACAACCTTTTCCCTTGATGCAGGGGCTTATCAACCAGGTCCATTCTCACTTTAGTCTGGTATTTATTTATTTATTTATTTAGAATCTTTTCTATACTGTCGCTAAGTTATCTACCATCGCAACGATTTACTTGCTGGCACATAAATTAAATGTAGGGAAATTGTACTATCGGACATTCTAACAGGTGCCGTCAAAGGTTCAGTTACAATAAATCATTAAAGACAAATAATTGTTTAGTGAAGTAGGTCATGACCGGGTGTACCAGGAAGGTACTGTTTACGGGTAAAATTCACTATTCATAGTGTTACAATTATGTTTATAGTGATGTAGAGTTCATGGATTCCTCTACTGCACGTTACTAATTGTTGTCTATCGGTGCTCTTCTGCCTTTTCCTGAATGTTTTCTAATTTCCCGTCTCTTTATAAAATGCTTGTTTAAAAAGCCATGTTTTTATTTTTATTTTATTTATTTTATTTATTTAATATTTTTCTATACCGACATTCGCACGAGACATCACATCGGTTTCCAGATAACAGCAAATTCAGCCAACAGGGCTTTACATTGAAACTGATATTATAACTGGGGGGAGGGAAGGGAAGGGGCAGGGCAGTAACTTGATATTAAATAGGCTGGGAAAGGGGGGTTAATTTACAAAAGGCAGGAGTTATGTACAATCTATATGCATTCTATTATATACATTCAATATACATGGTGAGGGAGAGGTGGGGGGGCTGGGACAGGGAGGGAAGGGAGGAGGGGGGGAGGCGGGGGGGTGGAGTGGGGGGAGAGAGACTGGAAGTGAGTAAGGGTGGGAGGGGGTGAGGGGGGGAAGGGAACTGGAATGGCAGATTAAGAGTATGCGTGCGTGAAAAGCCATGTTTTGAGTTTCTGTCTAAATTTCTTAGGACAGATCTCAAGGCGTAGATTGGTGGGCATTGAGTTCCATAGCTTGGGACCAGCTAAGGAGATGGAGCGTTGTTTGGTGGAAGCGAGGTTGGATAGTTTGGGTGTAGGAGTGGGTATTGTTGCAAGGTAAGGTGATCTAGTTGGTCTTGATGTAGTGCGAAGGTGTAGGGTGTCAGAGAACCAATGCATGTTTGGGTTGTGGATGGCTTTGTGTATAAGAGTTTTTAAACTTTTCTTGAATGTTTTGAGATCTCTTTGTAATCTGATCTCTGTTGGCATTGTGTTCCAAAGTGTGGGGCCAGCTAATAATAAGGCCTTTTCTCTCACTTGGGTTAGTCTTGCTGTTTTTACTGAAGGAATGGTCAATAGTACTTTATTTGCTGATCGAAGGTTTCTGTGTGGGACGTGTACTCGTAATGCTGTGTTTAGCCAGTCCGATTTTTCATCATGTATTAGTTTATGTATGGTACCTAAGGCTTTGTATTTTATTCTGTGTTGTATCGGTAGCCAATGTAATTCCACTAGGGTTTCTGTTATATGGTCCCTCCTTCCTTTTCCAATTAGTATTCTGGCTGCAGTGGTATTCAATGATATCCATGCAGTTACGTGTAACATCTATCCCATCGCCTTCCCCCTTTGAGAGGAAAGCTGCTGGATTTGTGCAAAGGTCTGTAGCTGGAACTAAATCATTCTGCTCTAGTAATATAGCTTCATATTTCAATATTCTGGAGTCTGTGAGCCATTCGCTGCGTCAGAATGGACCTGACTGAGTGTGGGGTGCTCACCACTAACGCTCCCCCAAAGGTCAATTTTCTGCTTTCTTCCACCAATAAAGCTTTTGCTACAACAGCCTGAACACATCTTGGCCATCCCCTGGATACTGGGTCTAGTAATTTGGAGAGAAACGCTACCGGTTGTCTTTTCCCGCCTCATGTTTGTGTAAGCACTCCCAGTGCTGTTCAATCATCTATAGCTACAAACAGATGAAAAGGTTTTTCTAAAGAGGGTAAAGCCAGGACTGGGGCAGAGATTAAATTCTTTTTCACACCCTCTATCACTCCTTCCTTCTCTTTTGATCACCTTAAATTTGCTCCTTCCTCAGTCAGCTTAGCATAGAGAGATTTATTTTTCTGTGCATATGAATCTTTCCAGATTCTACAGTACCCTGTTAATCCCAGGAATTTTCTTAATTCTTTCTTAGTCTTTGGTATGGGCACTTCTATTATTCCTTGAATTCATTCGGGGTTTATTCTCCTTTTTCCTTTACTAATCAAATGTCCTAAGTATTTTATTTCTTCTTCTACATATTGTAATTTGGTTTTAGACACTCTCAGCCCTTGCTTCCCTAGGAAATTCAATAAGAACATAAGAACATAAGAAAATTCCATACTGGGTCAGACCAAGGGTCCATCAAGCCCAGCATCCTGCTTCCAACAGTGGCCAATCCAGGCCACAAGAACCTGGCAAGTACCCAAAAACTAAGTCTATTTCATGTTATCATTGCTAATGGCAGTGGCTATTCTCTAGGTGAACTTAATAGCAGGTAATGGACTTCTCCTCCAAGAACTTATCCAATCCTTTTTTAAACACAGCTATACTAACTGCACTAACCACATCCTCTGGCAACAAATTCCAGAGTTTAATTGTACGTTGAGTAAAAAAGAACTTTCTCCGATTAGTTTTAAATGTGCCCCTTGCTAACTTCTATACACATCTATATTTTTATAATATTATACATATTTATTAATTGATACAGTTGGCTAAAATGTTAATATTCTTTATTCAATTTCCTCCCCCTTTCAGATCCTAGTTATTTTTCCTTGTTTTTTGTAACTTTCTCACATCCTAAATATTGTTATAATATTTTTAAGTTTCATACTATATTTGATGTTGAATTGGGAAATGTTTTTACTATGTTACTCTCTGCTTTTACTCACATTGTTAATTGTAAACCGGGTTGATGTGATTCCTATCATGAAACTCGGTATCATAAAAATAATAAATAAATAAAATAAATAAATAACTTCATGGAGTGCCCCCTAGTCTTTCTACTATCCAAAAGAGTAAATAACCGATTCACATCTACCCATTCTAGACCTCTCATGATTTTAAACATCTCTATCATATCCCCCCTCAGTCGTCTCTTCTCCAAGCTGAAAAGTCCTAACCTCTTTAGTCTTTCCTCATAGGGGAGTTGTTCCATTCCCCTTATCATTTTGGTAGCCCTTCTCTGTTCCTTCTCCATCGCAATTATATCTTTTTTGAGATGCGGCGACCAGAATTGTACACAGTATTTAAGGTGCGGTCTCACCATGGAGCGATACAGAGGCATTATGACATTTTCCGTTTTATTCACCATTCCCTTTCTAATAATTCCCAACATTCTGTTTGCTTTTTTGACTGCCGCAGCACACTGAACCGACGATTTCAATGTGTTATCCACTATGACACCTAGATCTCTTTCTTGGGTTGTAGCACCTAATATGGAACCCAACATTGTGTAATTATAGCATGGGTTATTTTTCCCTATATGCATCACCTTGCACTTATCCACATTAAATTTCATCTGCCATTTGGATGCCCAATTTTCCAGTCTCACAAGGTCTTCCTGCAATTTATCACAATCTGCTTGTGATTTAACTATTCTGAACAATTTTGTGTCATCTGCAAATTTGATTATCTCACTCGTCGTATTTCTTTCCAGATCATTTATAAATATATTGAAAAGTAAGGGTCCCAATACAGATCCCTGAGGCACTCCACTGTCCACTCCCTTCCACTGAGAAAATTGTCCATTTAATCCTACTCTCTGTTTCCTCTCTTTTAGCCAGTTTGCAATCCACGAAAGGACATCGCCACCTATCCCATGACTTTTTACTTTTCCTAGAAGCCTCTCATGAGGAACTTTGTCAAACGCCTTCTGAAAATCCAAGTATACTATATCTACCGGTTCACCTTTATCCACATGTTTATTAACTCCTTCAAAAAAGTGAAGCAGATTTGTGAGGCAAGACTTGCCCTGGGTAAAGCCATGCTGACTTTGTTCCATTAAACCATGTCTTTCTATATGTTCTGTGATTTTGATGTTTAGAACACTTTCCACTATTTTTCCTGGCACTGAAGTCAGGCTAACCGGTCTGTAGTTTCCCGGATCACCCCTGGAGCCCTTTTTAAATATTGGGGTTACATTTGCTATCCTCCAGTCTTCAGGTACAATGAATGATTTTAATGATAAGTTACATATTTTTACTAATAGGTCTGAAATTTCATTTTTTAGTTCCTTCAGAACTCTGGGGTTTATACCATCCGGTCCGGGTGATTTACTACTCTTCAGTTTGTCAATCAGGCCTACCACATCTTCTAGGTTCACCGTGATTTGATTCAGTCCATCTGAATCATTACCCATGAAAACCTTCTCCATTACGGGTACCTCCCCAACATCCTCTTCAGTAAACACCGAAGCAAAGAAATCATTTAATCTTTCCGCGATGGCCTTATCTTCTCTAAGTGCCCCTTTAACCCCTCGATCATCTAACGGTCCAACTGACTCCCTCACAGGCTTTCTGCATCGGATATATTTAAAAACGTTTTTACTGTGAGTTTTTGCCTCTACAGCCAACTTCTTTTCAAATTTTCTCTTAGCCTGTCTTATCAATGTCTTACATTTAACTTGCCAATGTTTATGCTTTATCCTATTTTCTTCTGTTGGATCCTTCTTCCAATTTTTGAATGAAGATCTTTTGGCTAAAATAGCTTCTTTCACCTCCCCTTTTAACCATGCCGGTAATCGTTTTGCCTTCTTTCCACCGTTCTTAATGTGTGGAATACATCTGGACTGTGCTTCTAGAATGGTATTTTTTAACAATGACCACGCCTCTTGGACATTTTTTGCTTTTGTAGCTGCTTTCAGTTTTTTTCTAACAATTTTTCTCATTTTATCAAAGTTTCCCATTTGAAAGTTTAGCACGAGAGCCTTGGATTTGCACACTGTTCCTCTTCCAGTCATTAAATCAAATTTGATCATATTATGATCCCTATTGCCAAGCGGCCCCACCACCGTTACCTCTCTCACCAAGTCCTGTGCTCCACTGAGAATTATCTAAAATTGCTCCCTCTCTCGTCTGTTCCTGAACCAATTGCTCCATAAAGCTATCATTTATTCCATCCAGGAACGTTATCTCTCTAGCGTGACCCGATGATACATTTACCCAGTCAATATTGGGGTAATTGAAGTCTCCCATTATTACTGCACTACCAATTTGGTTAGCTTCCCTAATTTCTCTTAGCATTTCACTGTCTGTCTCACCATCTTGACCAGGTGGACGGTAGTATACCCCTATCACTATAGTCTTCCCCGACACACAAGGGATTTCTACCCATAAAGATTCAACTTTGTATTTAGTCTCATGCAGGATATTTATCATAAAGCGCCACACCTCCTCCCGAGTGCTCCTCTCTGTCATTGCGATATAATTTGTATCCCGGTATAGCACTGTCCCATTGGTTATCCTCTTTCCACCATGTCTCTGAGATGCCAATTAAGTCTATGTCATCATTCACTGCTATACATTCTAATTCTCCCATCTTACTTCTTAGACTTCTGGCATTAGCATACAAACATTTCAAAGTTTGTTTTTTGTTTGTATTTTCATTCTGCCTTTTAATTGATAGGGATAAGTTAGAATTTTTTAGCTCAGGTGAGTTTTTAGTTACAGGCACTTGGACTACTTTTCTAATTATTGGAACCTCACTGTCGGGATGCCCTAATTCTAATGCATCATTAGTATCCTTTAAAGATACCTCTCTCCGAACCATGCGCTGCTGAGCGACTGTCGGCTTTCCCCTTTGTTCTAGTTTAAAAGCTGCTCTATCTCCTTTTTAAAGGTTAGCGCCAGCAGTCTGGTTCCACCCTGGTTAAGGTGGAGCCCATCCCTTCGGAAGAGACTCCCCCTTCCCCAAAAGGTTCCCCAGTTCCTAACAAAACTGAATCCCTCTTCCTTGCACCATCGTCTCATCCACGCATTGAGACTCTGGAGCTCTGCCTGCCTCTGGTGACCTGTGCGTGGAACAGGGTGCATTTCAGAGAATGCTACCCTGGAGGTTCTGGATTTAAGCTTTCTACCTAAGAGCCTAAATTTGGCTTCCAGAGCTTCCCTCCCACATTTTCCTATGTCGTTGGTGCCCACATGTACCACGACAGCCGGCTCCTCCCCAGCACTGTCTAAAATCCTATCTAGGTGACGCGTGAGGTCCGTCACCTTCGCACCAGGTAGGAAATGTTACCAGGCCATCCTCATGCCCACCAGCCACCCAGCTATCTACATGCCTAATAATCGAATCACCAACTATGACGGCCGACCTAACCCTTCCCTCCTGGGCAATAATTGATTCGTGGCTTCTCTCAGATTCTCCTGTTTCTTCTCTAAAATCAGTAATCATCCACATATTGTAAGAGGTGTATTCCAGAGGGCAACAAGAATTCGGGGACTCCGTGAAACCCTGGGAAGAACCTTCCATCGGAATTGTTGTTTTCTCCCATATCTGGGTTTTCCCATTCAAAGGCAAATAAATCTCGACTTTCCGCAGCTAAGGCACTTGCCCAAAACGCATCCTTTAAATCTATTACACTAAACCATTTATAAAATATATGGATTCGGAACTACTGGGTGTCTGACTTGGACTATCTTATTCAATTTCCTCAAGTCTTGTACTAATCTGTAAAGGAAAATTGGTTCTTACCTGCTAATTTTCGTTCCTGTAATACCACAGATCTGTCCAGACCAGTGGGTTATGCACTCCCACCAGCAGATGGAGTCAGAGAGCAAAGCTTCGAGGCACTGGTATCCCAAGTGTGCCACCTGCAGCTCATCAGTATTTATCAATACTCAAGCAAAGTATAACTGACAAAAAACCATGTAATTCCCGAAACAAGGGCGAACAGGAAAAAACTCCCTCAAGGGTCTGAAACAAACTACCCCAATACCTGAAAATCAGGTTTGAACCACAGTTCATAACAAAAACCAAAATATTATAGAATCATTCTGATAGATTCCCTATGTACAGCAGCTAACCATTAGGTAAATCAGTCTTTCGGCAGTAGCACCCAGGCGGGATCCTGGATTGATCTGTGGTATTACAGGACTGAAAATTAACAGGTAAGAACCAATTTTCCTTTCCTGTACATACTCAGATCAGTCCAGACCAGTGGGATGTACCAAAGCGGTATTACACTGGGTGGGAACCCGAAAGACCCACTCACAAGATGCTCTCCCCAAAAAGCGCTTGGTCCGGATTCCTAACATCCAGACGATAATGCCTTGTGAAGGTATGCAAGGAAGACCAGACTGCGGGCTATACAAATTTCCTCAACTATCACTCCTCCCAAGAAGCCGCTTGCGCTCTCGTCAAATAAGCTTTCAAACCAGTCAGGATGGGGTGACCCTTCCCGATGTAGGCCAAGCAAACTGTTTCCTTCTGGACCGAACCCCAATTAAATAAGACATGGGAATTTGCATCACTAATATCCACTCGTTTCACGGCTCCCGATGGGTATTACTTTGTCTGTGGGAGCCGAGCTTATGAACACCTGCCTCCACAATGGTATGGCACATGTTTCTTAGCTACCATTTGTCCTAGTTTTTTCCTCCTTCCATTAGCCGCCGGCGAATCCCTGGGAATTCCAATATATGCCTCCATGAAGCCTAATTCCAACTCCGGCAGACGCCATCGGGAAACGAAAATCCCCATCGGGGATTGGTCGGACAAGGAGTGGCCCCCAGAACGTATTGTTCAGTATTATGGTCCTGCCACATGGGCTGAGGACGGCTCCCATGGATACCGAATGCCTATCTACATGTTAAACCGCATTATCCGCCTTCAGGCAGTGCTTGAGCTTCTGACTAATGATTCCGCTATGGCCTTTAACATTTTAGCTAAGCAGAATACTAAGCTTATTACAGCTGTGTATCAGAACCGTCTGGCCCTTGACTACCTCCTTGCCCAGGAAGGCGGGGTATGTGGGAAGTTTAATCTTTCTAATTGTTGTTTACAGATCGATGACCAGAGCCAAGTCATTAAGGAAATCACTGATCGTATGGTACGCCTAGCCCATGTCCCAGTGCAGACCTGGACAGGAGCCCTCGACTGGACATCCTCTGTCTCCTCATGGTTCTCCTCCTTCCCTGGATTCAAGGACTTTCTGATTCCTCTCATTTTGTTCTTGGGCTCCTGTATTATTATCTCTCTATGTTTTCCTCTTCTCCTTAGGTACCTCCGTTCGATGACGGAAGCCATCGCTGATCGACGTGCTGTGGCACACATAATGACCCTGACCAATTATGCTCCGGTACCAACCGATCTACCTTCAGACTCAGACTGTGAAGATGCACTCCCATGATACCTCTTGCAAGGACCACGATGACCACTGTCTCATCATGGTTAAGTCCGGCTACAAAGGGGGGGGTGCTCCTCTAGGGACCCCTCGTCTCAAACCGGTGAAGTAACCAACAGCCTAATGAGACATTAGGGTCTGAACATGTGCCTTGTTTTAATCTTTTTGCTTGCCTTACAGCTTCTACCTCGCGAGCTGATACTTGCGCCTTCTATGTGAAGTTGAAGTATCAAAGGGGGGATTGTAGGAGGCCAGAATCCTGCCTAGCAACAGACAACCACCAGTACCTGGCCGGCCGGAAACCCCCTGTTCAACTGAGCCAGCATTGAAACGCACTGGAACGCACGGTCATTTTGTGAGCCTTTTAAAACTGCACTGTACTGATAACATGCTTGCTGCTATGAAATGTCTGCCTTAAGTTTCGTTTTTGCAACTTACAAGTTAGTTTCATTTCTGCTGTATGACGTGTGCAATAGCCTGACTGTAGGCAACGCCTTACGGTAACACTTCAGCCAGCGAGCCAAGGATGCCTTAGATGCCTTTTCTCCCTTCTTCAGATCTCCAAAGAGCACAAAAAGATGGTCCGATTTTCGAAAAGAGTTAGAGACCTTCAAATACCGAAGGAGAACCCGGCGGACATCTAACAAATGAAGATCTCTTCCCATAGCGGGGTCACGAGCCCAATCAGGAAATCCGGGTAACTCCACGGACTAATTAACATGAAAGGCAGACACCACTTTCGGCAAAAACGAAGGTACCGTGCGCAGGGACACCCTATCAGCCAAGATGCGAAGGAAGGGATCCCTATAGGAAAGAGCCTGCAATTCTGAAATACACCTCATGGAACAGATGGCCACGGGGATCTCTTGCTTCGAACTACCCTTCGGGGTTTCTACTACTAATTAGACAACTGCTCCTTGGGGGTCTCTCTTCTCTTTTCAGGATCTTCTGCACTTCCAGGTACTCGCTCCTCGAGGCCTATCCAGCTTAGTGTATCCTGCACTATGGACCTCAGGTCCCACCTTCACCATCTACCAGGAGGATTCCTGCACTACTCTTCAGAGAGTACCTCTATGATCCAGCTCTCCATTTCCACCCACCAGGTTTGGCTTATCCAGCTCTGCAAAACTACCAACCTTGTATATATGGGTGAGACTTCTCCATCTGAGGCTGCCTGAACGAATTGGCACCTTGCTGGACTTCAGTGCCATCTCTTCCTGCACAATTATCATCTATCTACAGCAGTACAATAAAGCTTTCCATCTCCAGTGTCTGCTCTCTGAGTCTAGCCTATCACTGTGGTTCCCCACGGGGCCCCTCCCTGTGGGAGGAGTCATCAGCACTGCGACTAAGAGTCCACATTATGCCTCAAACCCAACAGATTGAGATATGCCACCGTGGTGGCACTGTCCGAGAAGACTCAAACCATTCTCCCTTGCAACAGAGACTGGAATGCCAACAACGCTTTGCAAACTGCCCTTGTCTCTAGGCGATTAATAGACCATGACCGTTTGGATAAGGACCAGGTTCCCTGCGCCACATGACCGAGGCACTCTGCTCCCCAGCCTTGAAGGCTCGCATCTGTTGTCACGATCACCTAATCCAGGACTTCGAGGGGCATTCCCTTCTGTAAGTTGTCTTCCGACAGCCACCATTGCAGGTTGGACCTGATTTGCTGGGACAAAGGCAGGGGCAACTGGTATTGCTCCGACACTGGGTCCCACCGTGACAGTAGATCTCTCTGCAACGGTCTCAGGTGAGCGAAGGCCCAAGGCACCAATTCCAAAGTTGAAGCCATGAACCCCAGAACTTGTAGGTAATCCCACACTCTGGGGATTGGAAGCTGTAACAAAAGACACACTTGTTGCTGCAATTTGTACATCCTGTTCGTGAGAAACACTCTACCCTGGAGGGTGTCGAAACGAGCTCCCAAATACTCCAGACACTGTGACGGAGTCAGATGACTTTTCGCTTTGTTGATTACCCAGCCTAGGGACTGGAGACAATGGATCACACGAAGAACCGTCCGTTCGCCTTCCTCTTCTGACTTGGCTCGAATCAACCAATCGACGAGGTAAGGATAGACCATTATCCCTTCCTTCCAGAGGGTTGCCGCCACCATGACCACCACCTTGGTAAAGGTGCACGGGGCCATCGCCAATCCGAACGGCAGCACCCGGAACTGAAAATGCTGACTCAGGATCTTGAATCGTAGGAATCTCTGGTGAGCGAATCGTAGGAATCGTAGGAATCTCTGGTGAGCGAATTGGGTTGCATAGATAAGCCTCGGAGAGATCCAAGGAGGCATGGAACTCTCCCTTTCGAACCGCTGGTTTGAAGTATTTCCATTCGAAAACGGGGCACCTTCAAGCAGCGATTCACCTTCTGTAGGTCCAGGATGGGTCAGCAAGTGGCCTCCTTTTTAGGAGCCACAAAATAAATGGCGTACCGTCTCCTCCCCCGTTCCTCGGACAGCATGGGGACATAGAAACATAGAAATGACAGCAGAAGACGACCAACAGGCCCATTCAGTCTGCCCAGCAAGCTCTCACACTTATTTTCCCATTCCTTTCTGTTACCCCGACCGCTGAATTCAGGGCCCTTATTGGTAACTTTATGATTCCAATTTCCTTCCACCCTCGCCATTGATGCAGAGAGCAGTGTTGGAGCTACATCAAAGTGAAGTACAAGGTTTAATGTTTGAGGGTAGTAACCTTCATAACGAGAAGTTACCCCGATGTTTGTATACTCATACTGCTCAGATCAATGCCTTGTTAGATGTTGCCTGGATTCTTCATTCCCCCTCTGCCGTTGAAGTAGTGAGATGCACTGGATATAAGAACATAAGAACATGCCATACTGGGTCAGACCAAGGGTCCATCAAACCCAGCATCCTGTTTCCAACCGTGGCCAATCCAGGCCATAACAACCTGGCAAGTACCCAAAAACTAAGTCTATTCCATGTTACCGTTGCTAGTAATAGCAGTGGCTATTTTCTAATTCAACTTAATTAATAGCAGGTAATGGACTTCTCCTCCTAGAACTTATCCAATCCTTTTTTAAACACAGCTATACTAACTGCACTAACCACATCCTCTGGCAACAAATTCCAGAGTTTAATTGTGCATTGAGTAAAAAAGAACTTTCTCCGATTAGTTTTAAATGTGCCACATGCTAACTTCATGGAGTGCCCCCTAGTCTTTATTTACTCTTTCGGATAATAGAACCGATTCACATCTACCCGTTCTAGACCTCTCATGATTTTAAACACCTCTATCATATCCCCCTCAGCCGTCTCTTCTCCAAGCTGAAAAGTGCAAGTATCAGGCTTAATTGGTTCAGGGTATTAGACAATCGCCTTCAAGGCCAGCAATCTTTGTAGAGTGTCTTCCACCGCAGCTTGCTTGTTGTGGGAAATGCATCGCGATTCCACATAGGCCGGCATGAGAGGCCGAGAAAATTCTAAGGTGTAACCTTCTTTTACCACCTCCAACACCCAGCAATCGGAGGTGATCCTGGCCCACTCCTTGTAAAATTGAGACAACCTGCCCCTGATCATCCCGTCCGAGGAGTGGGCAGGCTTGATTTCATTGGGCAGGCTTCCCAGTTCCCTGACCGAAACCACCTCTGGCAGGACGACTGAAACCGCGAAAGGACTGTATACGGTAAGAGGTCTGTCTAGAACCAGAGGGTGGAACCAGCATGATGGGACCACCGTCTTGAATGTTGGTATATAAAAAAGTTAAATAAATAAAAATAAATAAATAAACTCCTCCTCGACCTGCTTTTTCGGAAATCCCGAAAATGGGATCGAGGACCGAATGATTTCCTGTAGGGATTTCTATCTTCCGGCAGTTTATTACCTTAGAATCTCCCAGAGATTTCATCAGCTGATCCAAATCGTCTTCAAACAGCAACTTCCCTTGAAAAGGCAGACTGCACAGTTGTGTCTTGGAGGAAGCATCCGCTGCCCAATTGCGGAGACATAGGAGTCGCCGAGCTGCAAACGAGGAGAACATAGTCAGGGTCACCTAATGCACCAAGTCATATAAGGCATCCGCCACATATGAACATAAGAACATGCCATACTGGGTCAGACCAAGGGTCCATCAAGCCCAGCATCCTGTTTCCAACAGTGGCCAATCCAGGCCATATAAACTTGCAAGTACCCAAAAACTAAGTCTATTCCATATTACCGTTGCTAGTAATAGTGGTGATTATTATCTAAGTCAACTTAATTAATAGCAGGTAATGGACTTCTCGTCCAAGAACTTATCCAATCCTTTTTTAAACACAGCTATACTAACTGCACTAATCACATCCTCTGGCAACACATTCCAGAGTTTAATTGTGCGTTGAGTGAAAAAGAACTTTCTCCGAATAGTTTTAAATGTGCCACATGCTAACTTCGTGGAGTGCCCCCTAGTCTTTCTATTATCCAAAAGAGTAAAAAAACGATTCACATCTACCCATTCTAGACCTCTCATGATTTTAAATGCTACCACTGGCTCCAGTCGAGCCACCTGAGAAGCTGACAAAGTCTCAGAAGACGATGGGTCCTGCAGTTTTTGAATCCAACATAAATACGCTCTTTGCATCATGCTGGCACACACCGCCGCCCAAAGTCCTAAGGAGGAGACTTCGAACACCCACTTCAGATGCAGCTTCAGCTTGCGGTCCTGTACATTTCTGAGAGCAGCCGCTCCCGCCACTGGAATGGTCGTCTTCTTGGTCACTGCTGATACAGCCGCATCCACCTTAGGTACCCTGAGGCGTTCTAAATGTTCCTCCATTAGAGGGTAGACTTTTTGCTTCGCCCAGCCGATCTTAAGCCCCGCCTCCGGGGATTCCCACTCCCAGCTGATGAGCTTTTGAATCTTCTTCGGGGTGGGAAAAGCACTAGGTAGACCCTGGAGACCGTCCAGGACTGGGTTCACTCCCTCGCTGTCAGAATCTTCCAGCTAGGGTCTCACCCCCAATTCCTCAAGCACCTGGGGAATAAGGGGGCGCAATTTCTCCCTCTTAAACAGCCGGACTAAGCGGGGGTTGTCCCCCTCTGCACTAGGTTGTACCGGATCCTGATCATTGTTGCCTGTATCGATGTCTGGAGGGACCTCACCCTGATCTGCAGCGGTGTCCCTTGGGGACGGAGTGTAGTCGTTCCCGTTGGCCGACTGCACCCGTTAGATCCTCCCGAGCCAAAGATGCTTGGGAACTCCCACGCTCCCATCCTGGGCTCTGCGCTTCGCGAGCTTCCGAGCCAGAAATGCTTCATGCATGAGTGGCATAAATTCCGGTGAAAATCCCCCCTGCCCCGTCTCGTCACTGCTAGAATCAGTGTCCGTGTCTCTTGATTCCTCCGGTCTTGGAGTAAGCGCAGTGGGGACAGCGGGGGAGGGTCATCCTGGGAGACCTTTTCCACAGGGTGCGCAGTGGGGGTTGGGCTCCTTCCATTAGACCCAGCCGCTGAGCCTGACTTGCGTGCAGACGTTTTAGGTTTGGTCCTCTTGTCTGGAGGCTTCTTCCCCACCCAGTGCACAGTCCATGCAGAGTGACAGGGGGGTCTAAATAAACTACCATACCTCGCAAGCCTTACAAGGTTCCACTAGAGGAGTTTCTGCCATGTTCCTCCTGCAAAAAAGGGCATATAACTCCCCCCCCCCCCCCGGAAGAAAACAGGTGCTGCCACCCAGCCCTGGTGACTCCCACCACAAATGCCGTGAAAATCGGCCCCAGGAACGCTCGGGAGCCGCGTGGGAGGTCGAAAAAGAAAAAACAAAGTGGCCACTGTGGGTAAAAATGAGGCAGGGAGCCTGAAAACATCCTCAGAGGTTCTTACCAGGGCTGAAACACTCTTCCCTCCTCTTCAGGGGTCTGCCTGTTTCTGCACTACCAGGCAGACTGATTTACCCCGGGAGCTGCAGGGAACAGGGAACTTGGAGCTTTTTGCTTTTTTTTTTTTACTTCTAGTAACAGAAAAAAATAAAGCCTAAGCTAAGAATAATAGAAAAAAATCCCCAAAGGGGCTACTTCCCTGTACCGCAGACACTGAGGGAGTCAGTCCCCTGACTATCAGGGGACCCGGAACCACATGAGCTAGCACCGCCAGGGGTAACCAACCCCCCCATTTGCCCGGCTCTACCTGAGGGATGGCCCAGTCACTGAACCTAGCACCTCAGGGAGCAAGAAAAATCTGTCTCACACAGAGCTGCAAGTATACACGACCACCATCTGCTGGAGTCAGAGAAATATTGATGAGCTGCAGGTGGCACACTTGGGATACCAGTGCTCTCTGACTCCATCTGCTGGTGGGAGTGAATAACCCACTGGTCTGGATTGATCTGGGTATGTACAGGAACTACCATTTACAGGCAGAATTGGGGTATTATATGGTGACATGCAGGGTTCAATTAACCCATCCTTTAATAATTCATTTATAACTGGTTGTAACCCTTTTCTTCGTTCCGGACCTGCAATTTAGATGATTTAACAGTATTTTTCAACACACTCCTGGACTAACCTATCATTCTAATGTGTCTTCATAAAGCTATTCTCTTGTCTCCCTTGTAACGCGTCTAGGAGGCACTGCCACAAGTTGTGGTGTGATAACTGCTCTCCATCTAATCAAAATAACTCATATCTTTGACCTATTTTCTTCTCTTATGCATTACCATGCCATAACTCACTCCATCTGAAATACTTACTCTTCCCTTCCAATAACTTACTAATAGCCCTCTGTTCAAATAAACAAAACTCTTCCCAAAAGAAGAGCTCCTTTAATTCATTTTTAAAATCCTTAAACCTTGTATAAATTTATTAGGATGTCTGAGGAATAGTTCATATTAGTGCTTTGCAAGATGGAATTAATCAAAACAAATTGTTGCTGGATAGGCTCTTCATACTTAAGAAAACAAAATAAAGGCTCTTCATACTTAAGATAACAAAATGGATCATTTTAACATTTACCAGGATAAAGCAACTTTCCTACTCAGGTCTTTTTTTTTTTCCCTTTCTGCAGAGAGGAGTGAATTCCTGAGGGTGGGGCTACTCCTACTTGGTTACAGTAAAACAAACTTTCTTACTGCAGAATTAACTGGAACGCTGATCAACATATTTTACTTTACACTGCAATCAGTTTATTTATTGACAAAACACTTTCCTGGTTAATATGTAAATGGATGGCATGGAGCCAAGGCTAGCAGCAGCTCCTGTATCTAGTAAAAAAAACATCTCCTCCCTTTATGATCCTACCTTTAAATTTATCAAGGGCTCTCTTTCCTGAGCTCCCTTCTTAAATATCTCGTTCACGAAGCTTTTGCTACATTCAGGTTCCTAGGTACCGCTTCCCTTAAAATGAGACTCCGTAAGTCACTCATATGAACTGTCTGCTGCCTCATTATTATCCCATTGGGGGTCCGTGTTAGGGAACTTTTGTTCTGCGGGGACCGCTGCCCCTGCATCCCTGGGTGAGTGCTCTCTTTCCCATATCCTCATACCTGCTGCTCTGATCATAGCTCGTTCTTCTCCCGTAAATAAGATACTGAGTATTGACATCATTTCTGCCCATGTAAATATATTAGGACCTAAAAACTGATCTAATTGATCTGCTAATCCACTTGGATTATCTAACAAGGATTTCATTTCCTTTTTAAAGTTTCTCACTTCCCCACTAGTAAGAGGATTACTCACGTATCCAATATTACCAACCCCTATAGGTACCTCCCTCAGTGGATACAGGGGGTCTGGTTTCTCTGACTTTTCTGTTTTTTTTATCTTTTCTCTGAGCTCCAGGTCCCAAAGGATCCGGGAGAGGATACTGCTCTGTATCCTTTATTAACTGATTTAATTCTTTATCTAGCCCCGAGGCACCATGCTGGTGCCTTCATTCCTCCCTTCCCTGTTCTTTATGTGCCTTGGCTGCTGCTTCTTCTACTGCACCCCAGTCTACTCTGGGATCACCATCAGTCTCCCCACAAACCCCCTTAACTATTGGGTGTTCGTCTGATTCCCCGCACCTTCACTTTCATACGCTGGGGAAGGGAAAAGACACTAGGGAGTGCATGCACTGGATCAAAAGGTTGCAATGATCCGGGGGTTCCCATTTCTTTCCCTCTATTTCCCAGGGATACATATATATTTAATGTCTGACATAAACAATTCTCATCTGCACCATATGTTGGCCAAAACGCCGGCTGTTTTATACTCTGTCTGGGCCATTCAAAACAACAATATTTTATCATTTTCTTTTTATTTCTTGTATAAGACTTGTCCTCCCAGGACCCTTAACATCCTCCCCATAGGACTATATGGAGGAATGTCTGAGGGCTCTTTCCAAGTCTGCCCCCCCCCCTTTCTTATCATCTCTGGCCATTTTATTTCCCACTGTGGATTTTCTGGAATTTTCCTCTTTCCTTTTGCTTCGTAATTCTCTGGCCGTTTCACTCACGGGGAAAAACGGAACCGCAAATCAGTGCTCTGCACTCGCCTCGTGTCCAAACACGTCTCATTCACCATTCATTCATTCCAGGTCCACAATCCCAACCACCAAAGTAAATCTTAATAGTCAAACTTCTTACCTTGGTTCATGCACGAAGTTGCCTGGTTGTAGTGCCTGCTTATTGTCCTTTAAAATTGTTTCACCAAGTTCACTGCCACGGGATCATTTGCCAGTCCAGACACCAACCCTGGTGCTGACTCGAGGACTGTTGAAAATGCAACAGGGCGCGTCTTCCTTCCCTCGGCACCTGACCTTCGGTACCTGAGATAGCTCAAATCCCGGGCGAGCCCCCAAGCTGTAAGAAGTGGATTGCACCTTCTTAGAAAATAATATAGTGAACACAAAGAGTTGGTGAGACAATCTATTTCTTTATTTTACGAACTTGCAAGTATGGGTGTCATACAGAAGTAGGCACACCCACAAAGCTAAAACAACTTACTATTGTACATTCGCTTATCATTTTACTCCTCCCCACCTCAGGATACTTAACCGATCTGATGCCTTCATTTCAGTGTTATTTCTGCTTCAGGCATTTCTCATGCTTTTCAGACTTCCAAATATGGGGATATCACGCTTCTATGGTCTGCTTCAATTTCTTCTTACATTTTGCTTAAACAATATATTCTAATGCCAAGTTTCAACTTTAAATTTTAACCTAAATATTGGATGTACTTTTGCTGCATTCTTCATCCTGTCTGCCTACATGCTGTTGTTCCTAAATGGCAATTTTTCTTGCTAGTTTGTACTGCTATGTTTTATTTATTTATTTATTTAAAATCTTTTCTATACCGTCGTTTAGTAGAGTACCGTCACAACGGTTCACATATAGGCACATATAGTACATTGTATATGCAACTGTTCCTATTATTAGTAATGGAGGTGCCTGATGATCTCGGTGACATCGTTTCATAGTAATGGCTAAGAGTTTAGTGATGATTAATCTGACCTGTGATTTAAGATGAAGACTGTTAAATTATACATTTAATTTAAAAGGTGCAATAGACAAAACCATGACGTACATACATATAATGTGCTACTGCTGTATGAAGATTTTATGTGTACAACTTTCAGCGTTTTTTTCTCTCTTGCTCTCTTTGTGGAAAGGCTTCTCTAAAGAGCCATGTCTTTAAGCTCTTTTTGAAAGTCTTGAAATCTCTCTGTAGTCTTATCTCTAAGGGCATGGTGTTCCATAGTAACAGTCCAGCCAATGATAGTGCTCTTTCTCTGACTTGAGTTAGTTTTGCAGTTTTTAATGAGGGGATGGTTAGGAGGGCTTTGTTGGTGGATCTCAGGTTTCTGTTAGGGACGTGGACGCGGAGTGCTGTGTTTAGCCATTCTGCTTTTTCGTCATTGATTAGTTTATGTATAATGCAAAGGGTTTTATATTTATCCTGTATTCCATTGGTAGCCAGTGTAGTTCAGCTAGTGTTTCAGTTATTTTATCTCTTTTTCTTTTTCCTGTCAATACTCTTGCGGCTGAGTTTTGGAGTATTTGGAGTGGTCTTAATGTTGTGTATGATAATCCTAATAGTAAGGCATTGCAGTAGTCAGTGCTTGCAAATATTAAAGCTTGTAGGACAGTTCGGAAGTTAGTTTGATTTAGTAACGGTTTAAGTTTCCTGAGGACCATTAGCTTGGCATATCCTTCTTTGACTTTTAATGATATGTGTTGTTTGAGGCTGAGTTCTGTGTCTATTATTACACCGAGGTTCTGTACTCTCTCGGCTATTCCAATTTTCTGATTATTTTTTAGTAGGATCGGGGATTGGATGACTGTCATGTTTTTTCGTTCAAGATGGAGGAATTCAGTTCTCTCGATGTTGATGACTAGTTCCATTTGGTTTAGTAGCTGTTTAACAATGTCAAGGTACATGATTGCTAGATTTAGTGTTTTTCCAGTGAGTCTTCAATTGGTAGTAAAATCTGAATATCATCAGCGTATATGTAGTGTATGATACCCAGTCCAGCTAGGAGGTGGCACAGAGGAAGTAGGTAGATATTAAAGAGTGTAGCTGAGAGTGCTGATCCCTGTGGTACGCCAGTTACTAGATTTATTTTCTCTGACAATGTGTTTTTTATTTGAACTTGATAATATCTGTTGCTTAGGTATGATCTGAACCAGGCTTTAGTTTTTTCCTTTAATCCAATTTCATCGAGCCTATTTAGCAGTATGTCATGATTTACTGTGTCAAAGGCAGAGGATAGGTCGAGCATTAGGAGGATGTAATGTTTCCCACTGTCAAAGCCTCTCATTATGCTATCAGTCAATGAGAGTAGTAAGGTTTCTGTGCTGTAATGTTTGCGAAATCCGTGCTGTGAAGGGTAGAGTATATTATTGCTGTCAAGGTGTTCAGCTAGTTGTTTCTGGACTACTTTTTCTATTAATTTTGCTATTAGTGGCAGATTAGAGACTGGTCTGTAGTTACTCAGTGTAAGTGGGTCACTGTTCTTTTTCTTTATTATTGGTTTAATTATTGCTCCTTTATTGCTATGAAAAAGGCTTTTTTTAGAATCAGGTGCAGGGAGGGATGTGGGA
Source organism: Rhinatrema bivittatum (assembly GCF_901001135.1). Taxonomy (NCBI): domain Eukaryota; kingdom Metazoa; phylum Chordata; class Amphibia; order Gymnophiona; family Rhinatrematidae; genus Rhinatrema; species Rhinatrema bivittatum. The sequence goes on along the minus strand of NC_042620.1, from coordinate 579,227 downwards.
GGAGATACAGCCTTACACATTCCTTTCCTTGTCTGAACTATATGTGCCAGCCTAAGCATAATATATTATGCTGTGTAGTTAGGGTTTCTCAGCAAGAAGGGGGGGGAAGGGGGAAAAGAGGGGGGGGGGCTGGTTGGGTTTTGCAGTTCGGTTTTCTATAGCTAGAGATTTCTTTATCAGAAATTAGAATATAAGAGAATAAAGAAATACAATTCTATTTCTATAATGTATTACCATCTGTAATAGCAACATTAGTGAGCAGGTACAGATGTAGTACAGAAACGATGGGGGAAATTGACAATTATCAGTATAAAAGCAAAAGAAAATTAGGTCTTACCTCCAATAATTTTCGTTCCTGTAGTACCAAGGATCAGTCCAGACTCCTGGGTTTTGCCTCCGCACCAGCAGATGGAGACAGAGCCAAACTTGTCAGGCTCTGCATATATACCAGGGTGCCACCCACAGCCTGCCAGTATAATGTAATGTCAAAGCAGAAAAAACCCTGAACTGAGAACTAACTAAATACCGGAAGATTAACCAGAGAACCCTGGGCTCACTGTCCCCGAGAGACCTGCTCCAGAAAACAGAAATACAAATATATAGCAACAGAACTGCATGAAAAGCCCCCCAAAATCCTCACCTAAGGAAACACAGCGGACTCTCTGAGACTGAAAAAGTATTACTACAGTAGCGAAAATTATTGGAGGTAAGACCTAATTTTCTTTTCCCTGTACATACCAGATCAGTCCAGATTCCTGGGATGTACCAGAGCTGAGATTACTTGGGATGGGATCCGGAGAGGCCCGCTCTTAAAACGCCTGCTCCGAAGGCGCAGGCATTTTAAGAGCGCAAAAGTGTGCAAGGATTTCCAAGTTGCAGCCCTGCAGATCTCCTGCGGAGAAATCTGCATACACTCTGCCTAGGAAGCCGCCTAGGAACGCGTCGAATGAGCCTGGAGACCCTGTGGTAGAGGTCTTCCACTGAGTAGATTTGAGGAACCTATGGCCTCTTTCAACCAACGAGAAATTATGGCCTTGGAGGCCATATTGCCCCTTCTCGGACCCTGACAAAGCACAAAAAGGTGATCCGATAACCGAAGCGGCTAGGCGCCATTTCTTTCGGCTGGGAGAGAAGGCGATCAGAGGGAAGGCCTGCGCAATCGGTGCCTAAGACCCGCCAGGGTAAGGCATTTAAATTGAAGCACTATCCCCGACGTTCCCTCTGCGCCGACCGCGAAGCAGCCCACTCTGCCCACCCGAGCGAACGCGACGCAGCCCGCACTGCCCGACCGAATCGGAGAAAGCGGCCAGCCCCTCATCCAGCAGGCCCCGGGACCAACCAATCAGGGGCAGCCCTCGCAGGCATTTAAATTACAGAGCGGCTAGGCGCCGCACGCTGAAGGTGCGCGACAAAGGGGCATGCCCCTTTGTGCGCCCCTTCGTGCAGCCCCTGGTGCATCTCACTAAGCCCATTCTTCAAGCAGAGGCCCTACACTAAGTCATAGCTCACCACGTTTCCTACCTACTTGACAAAAATAGCTGACTCCCTCCCATACTTAATAACACCCACTCCTTTATCTGCAAATCACCTACAAACTTCTCCATCGCCAAGACGTTCACCAGATCTTTCCGGATGACAACCTGTAGAGAGAAGAAGAAGAAAGAAGAAGGAAGAGGAGGAGGGAGAAGAAAAAAAAAAAACAAAAAAAACTCCACACCCAGCCTTTTACCCAAGAGATTAACATAATTGCTGGTTATCCCACCCTATACCAAGATGACAACCCACCACATACCCACCAAACACTTCAATACGTATTACAAACCTGGGAGATTCTACCAACACACACCATTATACAGAACACTAACTCCCATTATGGTAACATCTATCACTCAAACGTTAGGTCTGATAACTTTCTCGATATTACTATTAAACACACAATCATTGCTAAAAAAAGGCCACACTACTGAATGACATACTCACAGAAGAAACGCTGGACATTTGTGCGATTACTGAATCATGGCTAAAGGACACCGGCACAGCTATAATAAACCAACTACCCACTAACACATACAATGTTTCTTCTATATCGAGGAACAAAAAGAGAGGAGGCCTCCTTCTGGCTGCCAAAAAGAAATTTAACCTCGCCATACAAGCCATTTCTCCCCCTCACAAACTTGAGATTGGCCTATTTAAATCCAAGGAACTTCAAATCTGCCTAATCTACGCTCCCCCTAGCATTCTTGAAAGCAACCCTTCTCTACTCACAGAATTCATCGCCAAACACATCGAAATACACTCCCCAGCCATTATTCTAGGGGACTTGAACCTTCACTTCGATCGCCTCCCACAAACTCCAGCCTGCGAAGCATTAATGACCTCACTGAGGACCCTAGGCTTTCAACAATCTGTGGCTAGCCCCACACACAAGGCTGGACACACACTCGATGTTATATTTACCAACTCACTTATCCAAACAGACCTACCCTGCTGCACTCCTATCCCCTGGTCAGACCACTACCGGATCAATACATGTTGCACAATTAAGCACTCCCCAACTACATCTCACAGCAGAAAAACGATATACTTCTGAAGACAGGGTCAAACGGAAGACATCATCAATGCACTATCAGAAGATCTCAAGAAATTAGATCTCACAGACGCCGACATAGCCACCTCATCATGGTTCCAAATTACAAGCAACATAGCAGAGAAACTCTGCCCCATATGAACTAAAGAAATCAACACGGAAAAGATAAACAAAAAACCATGGTATACACCTGAATTAAAAATGAAAACTGAACTGCTCAAAACTGAAAAGGAGTGGCGCAGAAACCAATACCCAACAACACAACAACATTATTAAAATTCAAGTCATTACTCCACAACTACCGCCTAACCACTGACAGAGCGAAGAAAGACTATTATGCTGCGAAAATCCACCAATTCCAATTCAACCCACGCGCACTGTTCCAATACGTCAAAAGCCTCGTCACTGCTCCAGTCAACACAAACTCAAACAAAGATGATGAATCAAAATGTGAGGAACTAGCTGCTTACTTCAACAACAAAATACAATCTATTCTGACACGCTTCAATTCTCAAATCTTGCCCAACTCAGCATTAAATCCCAACCACACCCACAATAACAACCCCCATCTCACTTCCCTATCAACATACACCAACCAATCTTCACCAGCTACTCATAAAAACTTCGAAACAAAGCTTACAAATCTCGAGCCTACTTCATATATAGAAGTCGAGTCAATACTAAAGAAAATTAAACCAGCTCTGCACCCCACAGACATAATGCCCACTAAAACACTACTCTCATTGCACACTACAATAGCAAAACCCATCGCAAAGATACTCAACAAATCGATTTCATCGGGCACAGTTACTTTTCAACTCAAACATGCCATCATAAAACCTACCCTTAAAAAATCAAATCTGGATACATCTGACCCAGCAAACTATCGTCCAGTCTCGAACCTCCCCTTCCTATCCAAAATAATGGAAAGAATCATCAATAAACAACTCACCGAATACTTAGACGAGCATCAACTACTATTCCCATCCCAATATGGATTCAGAAAGTTCCACAGCATGGAAACGCTTCTACTATACCTATCAGAGTCGCTTCTAAAAGCCCTAGACTCTGGCCACTCATACATTCTCGCCCTCCTAGATATATCTGCCACCTTTGACACTGTAAATCACAACACCCTCATCACCCGCCTCACTGAAATAGGAATCACCGGCACAGCCCTACTCTGGTTCCAATCATACCTGAGCAACAGGACCTACAGTGTTAAAAGTGGATGATGCGAATCCAAGCCAAGAAGCCTAGCACAAGGAGTACCCCAAGGATCCTCACTTTCCTCTACTCTGTTTAATATTTACCTCACACCACTCTGCCGGCTACTCTCAAAACTAGGTTTTCAACACTTCATCTACGCAGATGATGTACAGATCCTCATACCTATTACCAGTTCTCTCTCAAATGCCCTGAACACTTGGAACGCGGCCCTCACAGAAATTAAAAAACTACTTACTGACAACTATTTGGCTATTAACACTAACAAAACTGAGCTGCTTATCATCTCACCTCCAAACAACTCGACTTCGAACACAACTGTACTATCCCAAGTCTGCCTTCCTATTACACAGCAAGTCCGCAGCCTTGGCATCATCATTGACAGCAATCTTACTTTTAAAAAAATTAATCTCTGACACGGTCAAAAACAGATTTTTCAAGCTCCATACACTAAAGCGTATCAAACCTCTCTTACACCCATATGACTTCCGCACAGTACTGCAAGCAACTATTCTGTCAAAGCTTGACTACTGCAACGCACTACTATTAGGCTTACCAAAAACCACCCTACAACCATTACAAATGCTACAAAATGCAGCCGCCCACATCCTTACTGACACACACCACCATGATCACATCACTCCCGCACTTCAGTCTCTTCATTGGTTACCCATCGCATCCAGGATCATATATAAATCCATTACGCTAATCCACAAAGCCATCCATAACCGAAACATGCTATGGTTCTCCGAACAACTGTACTTCAAAAGTCAAACCAACCAACCAGATCCCAGCATCAAGCCAGACTGCCGATCCCCTCTCCTAAACTGACCAAACATGCATCTACAAAAGAACGATCGCTCATCATAGCTGGAACCACAATATGGAACAGTATGCCTGCCCTCTGAACTGCGCCAGGAACCTTGCCACAGAAAATTTAAACAAAACCTAAAAACTTGGCTGTTCAAAAAAGCCTACCTTTGACTGACGGGGACCCATACAAGCCATATTCTTCGCTGTTACAACCTCCCCACTTTTACAATCCCTCCATTACCCCCTTCTTGCAGTTCAATTTTGGTTATCCTTGTTCCCCTTATGGCTATGATATTTACTCTCCTAGTTACCCTTGTTAACCTCTCGTCTATGATATTTATCCTCCTAGTTTGCGGTTAAACATGCTACTTGTTTTTTCTCCTTATAATATGTTTATTGTAAAGCTCATTGCTGAATTAATGTTTTCTGTAAACCGAGGTGATGTGCCACACATGCTGCGGTATATAAAAATCTTTAAATAAATAAATAAATAAGTCACTTCCAAGTATCGTAGCAGCGCTCTATGCACATCCAACTTCTTCAGATCCCTCGAAACAAGATCCACCCCCGTGATATCCGCGAAGGAGGGGAGATCCACAGACTGATTCAAATGAAACGAAGAGACCACTTTCGGAAGAAATGAGGGAACCGTGCACAGAGTAATTCCTGCTTCAGAAAACCGCAAGAAAGGCTCCCTACAGGACAAGGCCTGAAATTCTGATACTCTTCTAGCAGAAGCGATCGCTACCAAGAATACTGTCTTCAAAGTAAGATCCTTGAGGGTCGTCCTTTTTAAGGGCTCAAAAGGAGGGGCCCCCAGGGCCTTGAGCACCACATTCAAGTTCCAGGAAGGACACAGAACCTTCAAGGGCGGGCGCAACCGATTCACGCCCTTCAAAAACCGGACCACATCAGGATGCGCCGCCAGGGGTCTCCCTTCGAGAAACCCCCGAAAACAGCCAAGAGCCGCTACCTGTACTCTCAAAGAACCACAGGATAGGCCCTTAGCTAAGCCATCTTGTAGAAAAGCCAAAATGGCTGAAACGGATGCCCGGGTAGAAGGAATTGAACACTGAACGCACCAAGATTCGAAGACCTTCCACACTCGTACATACGCTAAGGAAGTTGACTTCTTACGTGACCTCAGCAAAGTAGAAACCACGGCGTCCGAATAGCCTTTGTTCTTTAGACGACGCCTTTCAAAGCCATGCCACTAGACAAAAGCGATCTACCTGATCGAAACACATGGGTCCCTGATGGAGGAGATCCGGGAGGTACGGAAACCTCAGCGGCCCCTCCACTGCTAGATTGACGAGATCTGCAAACCAGGGCCGCAGTGGCCATTCGGGGGCCACCAGAATGACCTTGAATGGATGGGCCTCTATGCGCCAAAGGATCCTGCCTATCAGAGGCCAAGGAGGGAAGACATACAAAAGAATTGTTATTGGCCAGGGCAACGCCAAGGTGTCCACTCCTTCCGCCCCTGTGTCTCTTCGACGGGCGAAGAATCTTGGGGCCTTGGCATTCTGGAAGGTCGCCATCAGATCCATGGCCGGCGTGCCCCATCTGTCGCAGATGAGTTGAAAGACCCTGTCCGCCAGTTCCCACTCTCCCGGGTCGAGTTGATGACGGCTCAGAAAGTCCGAGTGCAAGTTGTTGACCCCTGCGATATGGGACACTACTATGCTGACCAGATGACGCTCTGCCCACTGTATCAGAAGGCGAGCTTCGAAGGCCACTGGCTGACTCCTGGTTCCACCTTGACGATTAATGTAGGCTACTGTGGTTGCATTGTCGGAGAGAACCCTGATCGACTTTCCCTGAAGCAGGGAGAGAAAGGCCTGCAACGCCAGTCGCACCGCCCGTGTCTCCAGCCGATTGATCGACCAGCGAGACTCGGTCGAAGACCAGCATCCCTGAACCGACTTCCATAAGCAAACCGCTCCGCAACCGAGGAGGCTCGCATCCGTGGTGACCACCGTCCATTCCAGCGTCATGAGGGGCACTCCCCGGCGAAGGTTGGTCGAGCACAGCCACCATCCTAGGCTGAGACGAGCCGGCTGCGTCAATGGTAACGGACACTGGGCTCCAACGGGAAGACAACGCGGACTGTAAGGGCCGCATGTGCGTGAATGACCAGGGAACCAGATCCAGCGTTGACGCCATGGAACCTATCATCTGTAGATAATCCCAAACCGTTGGCTGTTGTTTCAGAAGTAAGGATCGAACCTGCCCCTGTAATTTGCGACAACGCTCCGAAGAGAGGAAGACCGCCCCTCGGCGAGTATCGAACAATGCTCCCAAAAACTCCAGAGACCGAGCGGGAATGAGATGACTCTTGGTGATGTTCACTACCCAGCCTAGGGAATGCAACAGCTGAAGTACTGGAGAGATCGCCAACCGACAGAGGGACTCCGACTTCACCCGAATCAACCAATCATTCAGGTACGGGTGTACCAGCAATCCTTCTCGTCGAAGCCGCGCCGCCATGACCAACATGATCCTGGTGAAGGTTCTGGGAGCTGTGGCCAGACCAAATGGCAAGGCTTGGAACTGGTAGTGTCTCCCTAAGACATAGAACCGAAGATGCCTCTGGTGATCCTCCCTGATCCTAATGTGAAGATATGCTTCCGTGAGATTCAGGGACGCCAGGAACTCCCCCAGCCTCACTGATGCGATGACAGAACGCAACGTCTCCATGCGAAAACGCGGAACCCACAGATACCTGTCGACACACTTCAGATCTAGTACGGGCCGAAAGGCTCCTTCTTTCTTTGGAACGACGAAATAAATGGAGTAATGTCCTCTTCGTTGTTCCCGATGCGGAACCGGCACAATTGCTCCCAGATCCAGCAGTCGCTCCAAGGTCTGCTGGACTGCTCGGCGCTTGTCTGCGTTTCCGCAAGGCGACGGGAAATATCGGGGGCGGGGCTGGCGTGCAAAATCTAAGGCGTAGCCGTGTTTTATTACCGAGCGTACACATTGATCCGATGTGATGCTGGTCCATTCCTCGAAGAAGAGAGATAATCTGCCCCCTGCCCTAGGTACAGAGGAATGGTCCGGCCGGACATCATTGTGCAGACTTAATACCGGCAGGTGATTGGGAAGAACCAGGCTTGCCAAAATGCCTGCCCCGAAAGGACTGAGTCTGCTGCCGACCCCCCCCCCCCCCGAGCGAAAGGAGGATGAGGAGGAAGGAGTATCTGGGCGAGAGGAACGAGCTCTCCGATTTCCCCAGAAACGAGACCTAGAGGAGAAGGAGGACCTGGGGCGTGCTCTGTCCTCCGGAAGTCGATACCCTTTATTCTCCCCCAGTAGCTGAATCATGTCGTCCAACTCCTTCCCGAATAAGAGCTTACCCTTAAACGGTAATGAGTCCAGCCTGGACTTCGATGCGCTGTCTGCAGACCAGTTCCGCAACCATAGAAGCCACCTCATCGAGACGGCCAAAACCATTGAGCACGCAGAAGTTCGCAGAAGGTCATCAGGGCATCCGCACTATAGGCCACTACCGCCTCCAGGCAGCCAGCCTGCCGGGCCTCCTCTTCCGACAGGCCTTCATTGGCAAGTAGCTGTTGAACCCAACATAGCCCCGCTCTGAGCGCGAAATTACTACAAATCGCCGCCCGGGCTCCTAGGGCAGAGACCTTGAAGACCTTCTTCAATTGAATCTCCAACTTCCGATCCTGGAGATCCTTCAGAGCCATAGTGCCTGTAACCGGAATGGTAGTCCGCTTCCTGACCGCTGAAACAGCTGCGTCCACCTTAGGGACCCGCAGAACTTTCAATGCGTCCTCCGGCAATGGGTAAAGCTTATCCATAGCCTTCGTGACCTTCAACCCCAAATCTGGGGTGTCCCATTCCCAAAACAGCAAATCCGTAGCTGAAAAATGGAAGGGAAAAGTTGTAGGAGGGCCGCTCAGGCCCAACAACACCGGATCCATGGAGCCGAGCTGAGACTCTTCTGGAGGAGTGGCGATTCCTAACTCCTCAAGGATTGCGGGATTGAGGGGTCACAGTTCATCCTTGCGGAAGAGACTGATGACCCTGGGATCACCCCCCTCCGAAGCCTGACTCTGTCTCTTAAGTCTTGGGGATGGGGTACTCTCTCCCTCGATCCCCCTCAGGTGTGGGGATGGACCCTCCAAATCTTCATGTTCCGACGTGTCCTCTGAGGGATCCGAATCCTCCTGTGGGGGAAGGGCCCTCAGGGACCTCTTCGCCGGCGGAGGTCCTGCCGTGGCCCCCCTGTGGGAATGTATCTTCTCCGCAGAGTGTGGCCCCTCGGGCCCTCCTGCCGTCGCTGCGGGACGTTTGCGGGCCTTACGAGCCTTGAAGGTCCTATGCATGGCTAAAATAAACTCTGATGAAAAAGAGGTGCAGGAGACATCCGAATCGGTGTCTGTGACGTCCCCTGCTCCGACCCCCGAGGGAGGCCGGCCGTGGGACTAGCCGTTGTGGAGAGAGCGAGGGCGGCGAGTTTCTGCCCCCCACCGCTGGAGTGATTGGGGCCACCGGTAGAACCGGCGCCAAAATGGCGGCCTTTGCCGCGTCTGTCTGCAGTTGCCTAGGGAGAGGCGCGGGAAGAGTCCCACACGCGACGGTCAGGGCGCTTCGCCTGACCACCACCCCCTGCGCAGCTGCCGAAGTCCCCTCATCGCCAGGGATGCAGGCTGAGCACAGCCCATCCCTGGACAGCCACACGCGCGCCGACCCGCAGGTCGCACAGGCCGCGCCACGTGGCATCGCGGGTCGGCCCGAGCTGCCGGACTCCTAACTAAACTGAAAAAGGAAAAATCAACCCTCGGTGGGTAAAAATCCGTCGGATCGCAGCCGCGACTGAGAACAAACACCTTTTTTTTTTTTTTTTTTTTAAGCGACACTGTCCCCCGGCGAGTGCTGAAACAGCCTGGTTGGGGTGAGTGAGCCGGGCTCCCCAGTATCACCTCGGCTGGGCCGGTTCTCACCTGGAGGGTCCTCGACCCTAAGCCACAGCAGCCTAACAACCAGGGGGGATGGTCCCCTCGGGACCTGGCAACCCCCTGGGAGGCTCAGACCCGATCCACTGGACAACCTGCTACAAAAACTATTAACTTTTTTTTTAAACTTTACTAGGGGGAGAAAAAAGGGAAAAGACAAAACCTAACTATCTAAATCCCTTACTCCCCTTAAACTAGCAAACAATTTAGATCAGAAGAGACTGTGGGTTAAGCACCCGACCATCTGCTGGAGACAGAGTTATACTGGCAGGCTGTGGGTGGCACCCTGGCATATATGCAGATCCTGACAAGTTTGGCTCTGTCTCCATCTGCTGGTGCGGAGGCAAAACCCAGGAGTCTGGACTGATCCGGTACGTACAGGGAACTGCACATGTAATTAAATAAGTGGACCATAATAAGTAAGGGACCAATTATGGACAATAAACAATATGAAAGTGGAAACAGATATAGTACAGGAGAAACTCAAGGACAGGAATTAAGATGTTTTAGACTGGCTGCACATCTGTGGGAGGTTTTTTATTTTTTAAAGAGTGGAATTTGCACTCATTTTTAAAGTTAAAGTAACTGCATAATTTTACTTGGGAAACTGCCTAAGGAAAATTACCCGCATACACACCGTTTTTGTGTAGGCAATTTTTCTGAAAAATCTGTAATTCCAAACCCTGGCATTACCTCCCCTCTACTGCGGTAAAATACCCACATATGGGGTGGGTAATCTTCAAAGCCCATTTTCCGCCGAAAAAGCACAGTTCCTATGGCGTAGAAGCTCTCCATTACAAGGAAGGAAGCGCGGAAGATAAAAGCAGTGACATTGCGCTGTAAGAAAAGGAAATGATAACAAGTACCAAGTGAGCCTGAAAGCTGCACCAGCGTAAATCCCACAATCCGCCATTCACATCAATTTAAGAACGCACTTCCGGAAAAGCTGCAGCCAGCCTTACAGCAGCCTCGTGCGCCGGCCCGCGCGCCCAGTGACGTCACATCGCGCATTGTGCGCTGGCGCGCGGGAAGTATATAACAGTCACGGAAGGCGCGCGCTAGCTAGAGCGGCGGAGGCCCCGATAAATGGCCGAACACGTGACCGTAACAGTAACCCGCCTCCGAGGAGCCGGAAGAGAGGAGCGCGGAGATGGGGGCGCCGGCCTGGGAGGGATCGGCGGGGCCCGAGCACGCCCAGCAAGCGTGAGTTTCCCGGAAGAGAGCATGGGGAAAGGGATAGTCCCTCCGGGCACCTGCGTGAAGAGGCTGTTCTGAAGTCTCCTAGGAAAGAGTAACTAAGAAGGATGGGAAAGAAACTGCCTTGATAGCTACATGGAGAAGAGAGAAGATACTATCCTGCGAGTCACTGGAAGGGGGAAGAGACTGCTCTAAGCGTCTGTCAAGGGGAGGGGGAAGTGATGCTCTTGAATGACACCAAGGAAGGGGGAGAATAGATGACCTTAAATGCCTCCAAAGGGAGGAGGAGAAGAGATTGTCCTGAGAGTTGATCAAGAGGAACGGACAAGAGTCTGTCCTGCCAGTTGCCACGGGGACGGGGAAAGAAACCGATCTGAGCGTCACTGATAATGGATGAGAGCATCCTATCAGTCATTGTAGGGGGAAGAGACTCCCTATAATCACCAAGGGCAGAAGTTCAAAGACTGTTCTGAGAGTCAGTGAATGTGGGGGAGGGAGAAGAGATGCCCCTGAGAGTTAATGGGCAGTGGGAGAGAAGAGATGACCCAGAGAATCAATGGTGGTGGGGGTGGAAGAGAGAGCCCAGAGAATCAATGAAGGGGGGTGGGAGAAGATGGCCTATCACTCCATAATGAGACCGCAGCTTGAATACTGTGTACAGTTCTGGTTGCTGCATCTCAAAAAAGATATAATTGCGATGGAGAAGGTACAGAGGAGGGCATCAAAATGATAAAGGGGATGGAACAGCTCCCCTATGAGGAAAGGCTGAAGAGGTTATGGGTGTTCAGCTTGGAGAAGAGATGGCTGAGGGGGGATATGATAGAGGTCTTTAAGATGATGAGAGGTCTTGAACGAGTAAATATAAATCGGTTATTTACACTTTTGGATAATAGAAGGACTAGGGGGCATTCCATGAAGTTAGCAAGTAGCACATTTAAGACTAATCTGAGGTAATTCTTTCACTCAATGCACAATTAAGCTCTGGAATTTGTTGTCAGAGGATGTGGTTAGTGCAGTTAGTGTAGCTGGGTTCAAAAAAGGTTTGGATACGTTCTTGGAGAAGTCCATTAACTGCTATTAATCAAGTGTACTTATAGTTTATAGTTTATTTGGGTTTTCTATACCGTTACATCAGTTATAGAACCATCACAACGGTGCGCAATAATATCATAAATACAATTAATAACAAATTAATACCATAGGAAATTTGGTAACAATAAATTATTCTAAAACAGTAAAGCAACATTTCATCCTTAACATAAAATATAAATGTAAAATCATAAAATAATGTCAGTAAGCTAAAATAAAAAATAAAACTTGCTGATTTGTCTGTCATACCTCTGTATATGCACATTTAAAAAGCCACGTCTTTAAGTCTGTTTTAAATTTCTTAATATCTGTCTGCAATCTTAAGTTAGCTGGCAATAGTTAGGGACTAGCCACTGCTATTAATTGCATCAGTAGCATGGGATCTTCTTGGTGTTTGGGTAATTGCCAGGTTCTTATGGCCTGGATTGGCCTCTGTTGGAAACAGGATGCTGGGCTTGATGGACCCTTGGTCTGACCCAGCAGGGCAATTTCTTATGTTCTTATGGATCTTCTTAGTGTTTGGGTACTTGCCAGGTTCTTGTGGCCTGGATTGGCCACTGTTGGAAACAGGATGCTGGGCTTGATGGACTCGTGGTCTGACCCAGTATGGCATGTTCTTATGGATCTTCTTAGTGTTTAGGTAATTGCCAGGTTCTTATGGCCTGGATTGGCCACTGTTGGAAACAGGATGCTGGGCTTGATGGACCCTTGGTCTGACCCAGCATGGCAAGTTCTTATGTTCTTAAAGGGAATGGGGGAGGGGTGAAGAGATGGCCCTGGGAATCAGTAAAAAAGGGGGGTGGGGAGTGCAGCTTACTGAAAACTACCCCCTAATTGTGAGTAGGAAAGAGCTTTTCCTACATAATATTAGATAATTTCATAGAAATACAAATTGTCTCAAACTTTTCTTCACTTCTCAGCTTTTCATTTTTCTTCTGTTTTGCATTGATTCTTAGTTGCTCTGCACGTCATCGCTCCTCGAGTTTTCTTTGACTGTGTTTTCTACTACCTCAGGGGTATCCATGCTGTTGCAGATCATAATATCTGCAAAAAAGAGAAACCTTCCTTTCTAACCTCTCTGCAGTATTGTTTGTGAAAATATTGAACAGAACTGTCCCCTGGATCTCTTTCTTGGATCTATGCCTGAGGCTTGCACCTGGCATGAGCTCCATTCACCACTACCTCTTTTAATCAATTTGTTTTGTTAATTTTTTATTTATGCAATTTCAGAGATATTATTACATCATATATCAAAGGCATAAGATGTCCATTATAATATCTCAAAAAGGAAAAAGATTTAAATGATTACAATTAAACATAGATCTCTAAACTTTTAGGAAATCTTGGGACCAAGATGTACATTCAGGTAATTTAGGAGCTCAAAAAACTAATTTATATCCAATATAAAAGGCATAAACCGTCACAAGAGACATTCCCCCCCCCTATTATATATTATAGCACTTCATCCCCTCCCATCATGGAAAGCCCTTAATTGATCTGGTTCAAAAAAAGATGTATTTTTCTTGTTGGAATTTTATAAAACATTTACAAGGATATCTTAGCTGCATACTGGCTCTGCTATTTACCACCTCAGCTCTCATGAGTAGAAACTTTCTCCTTTGCTCCTGTGTGGAGCGGACAATGTCCCGGAATATGCAAACACTTTGTCCATGTTACTGGGTAGCTCTATTTCTACAGAAGAAGGCAAAGGTAGCCAGTAATGTGCCTCTTGTTTTGATTTCCATTTGCAAGGACATCTCAATCAACTCTGAGACATCAGAGCCCTTAAAGGCAAACTCTTCTTTGAAACAAAGAAAGCTTTGGAAATAACAGGGGTTATTTCCTTAGGAATCTTTAAGCAATCATTCAAATATTCTTTGACATTCCAACCGGTGCCATTCCTTTCACCAAAGGAAAATTTGCTATTCGTAGATTCAAATAGCGAAGAGTATTCTCTGTTTTCAAATTTCCTCTCTGTATTAATCTTAGATTTTATTAAATGGATATTTTCAACTGTTGTAATCTTTTCCTCCAGCTTCACTATTTTCTCTTGATGTGTATTCATTACTTTTTCGGTATTTAATCCTCTTTTATTCAATTCTAGAAATGCTTGTGTTAAAGTAGTGATAGCCGATTCAATAGACATCATAGCTTTCCACAAGGTATCCAAAGTCACAACTGGGGGTTTTTGTAACGAAAATATATTTTTAGACTGTAGTGTTACCAGGTCTTGAAGTGCTGTATCTGCGTCTGTCCTGTGCCAGTTCAGTCATATGGGGTTCAAATGTGGAGGTAACCTCTCTCTCCATTACTCCTCCACCTCCGGTCGCCAGCCCACTGCTTTCTCCATCAGACATGATGGGAGGCTGCTCTCTCCTCAACACCAGAGCACACATTGTTTCCTCCTCCTCTATTCCCGTCTGACCTTGCAGAGGCCTCAGCATCTCGGGTTCCCCGGGCTGAGCAAGATCTCGTCGGCCATAGAGAGTGTTCCGAGCTCCTGGAACTCTCTCCCAGCGGCCCTCGCATCTGGCGGTTTCGGGGTGGATTCGTAGAAGCTCTCAATCTTCAATTGTTGAAATCCTTCTTCCTTTGTGGTAACATTTTTCTTTAAGTCGCGCTTTTCGCTTTGTATGTGCCATGTCGAAATAATCTGAAGTAGTTCAAAGGTAATTTCAAAAAAGAGCGACGAGGTATTACGAGAGCTCCTTACACAGGTCTCATGTGGCGGCCATCTTGGTCCCTACCTCTTTTACCCAATTTGTAATTGTCACCCCATCTCTAGGTCTATCCAGGCTGCTCAGGTTATCCATTGCTCAGTAGATGCCAGAAGTCCAAAGGAGAGAAGGAAACTGCTTCCCTTCTCTCTCCCTATCGAAAAAAAAAATCTAATTGAATTATGGAAGATGCAGCACTCACAGGCTATGTAATAATCAGGGATGTCGCTCAGGGTTCGGTGCAACCTCTAAGCCAGGGGTCCCCGAACTTGGTCCTTGGTCTCAACCCATCAGTGTTTTAGGATTTCTTCTATGAATATTCCTTAAATTATTTGAATTCAATGGTGTTAGAGCATGCAAATATTAATAGGGGTAATCCTGAAAACTCGGTTGAGTTTGGGGATGCCTGTCATGACTGCTTGAAAACAGAATTGGTAACTCTGTACATGCCCCTCCTTTCCCTCTGACCACCTTCTGGTTGTCACTGTAAGGTATTTTCTGGGCTAGTGCTAGCTTTTTTTGCTGCCTCCCCCCCCCCCCCCCCCCCAGCCCTATGCATTCAGTCTCTGTCCCAGGCCCAGCTTCCTCCTGCAAAACAAACTAAAAAGTGACATTCCCAACGAATGGATCTTCACCCTATCCCCAGTACCCCTGGCTAGTGAAAGAGAATTAGGTACTCTTGGCAAACCTTATAGCTTGGCACACCCTCTCCACACTCACAGTTAAGAATTATGCTTTTATAATAGATTTTATATGAAAAATATCAAAGTATAGCATTCTGAAGTAAAAATAATTGCGTTCAGGCCGATTCAGAAAAACGCGCGGGAGAGCGGGCGAGCGCACAGGCCACTCTCGTGGGGGCGCGATTCAGGAGGGTGGCCTATGCAAATTAGGGCATGCGGTAAAAGGAGGCGCTAGGGACACTAGCGCGTCCCTAGCGTCTCCTTTTTGACAGGAGCAGCGGCTGTCAGCGGGTTTGACAGCCGATGCTCAATTTTGCCGGCGTTGGTTCTCTAGCCCGCTGACAGCAATGGGTTCGGAAAATGGACGCCGGCATAATTGAGCGTCCGTCTTCTGACCCGCGGGCTACGGGCCTATTTTTACTTTTTTTTTTACTTTTGGGGCCTCCGACTTAATATTGCCAATATTGCAGTTTTTACTACTTTTCTGTGCACTTCCCCGGCGCCGGCAGAAATTAACGCCAGCCTTTGGGCAGGCGTTAATTTCTGAAAGTAAAATGTGCGGCTTGGCTGCACATTTTACTTTCTGTATCGTGCGGGAATAACTAATGGGTTCATCAACATGCATTTGCATGTTGCGGGCACTATTAGTTTTGCGCTAGCTTTACCCCTTTTTCAGTAAGGGGTAATAGCGCGTCGAAAACACGCGTCCAAATGCGGGTTAACAGTGTGCTCCACCGGAGTGCACTGTACTGTATCGGCCTGATTATATTTACATGCACTTCTGTGGTACTAACCAGAAATCCCTGCAAAATAGAATTGGAACCCCTATGGTATTAGGCCTATTGTAATGCATGTTATTAGGTATGTGTGCTTGAGCCATGAGTAAACTGAATTACAATTGCAATATAATAAATCTCCCATACCAAAATACTAACTACCAACACTTTTACAGTTAAAACCCTATCTATGAAAAGTCAACAGTGCAAGTATACCAGGCTCTAAAGCAGCTATGGGCAAATTCCAGCCCACAGGCCAGATCCATCTGTTGCCATTTTTATTCCAGCTGTCTCTATATAAAATTGTAAATTATGTGCAGCCTGCGGTACAGGAGTGATGCACTGGCGGGGTTCCCACCCTCCACCAGCAAGAAGCCTAGAATTGTGGTGCAAGCAAGGAGGCTGAATCCGTGAAATGACGTGCTGGTGGGGTTCCCACCCTCCACCAGCTAGAAGAGGCTCTGCACAGAGGTGTTCCTGAAGTTGACCTGCCTGCGGGCTTCCAGCACCCAGCCAGCAGGAAGAAAACAAACATGAAGCCTGCAGGAAGGGTGGGTTGGGAAGGAAAGGGAAGGGGTGAGTGATGGAGAGGAGAGAATGAATGGGGGAAAGGAGGAGGTAAGTAACTGAGAAGGAAGGGAGTGGGTGGGAAGGAAGGGGTGAATGAGAGGGAATGAAGGGGGGATTGAGTGGGAGGGTGAGTGACTTGAAGGGGAGGTGAGGGAAGGGGATGAATGACTGAGGGAGTGAATGAGAGGGACTTGGAAGAGGAGAGTGTAGAAAGTTGTGTGTGTGAGGATAAAGTTTGTTTTCCCTCACCTCCCTTCCACTATCCACTAAAGTCTTAGGTTGACTGGAAATCAAAAGTTCATAGGTATTAAGAGGGGGGATATTATTAATTTTAATTATTGGCTGTTTGATATATCTGCTGTTTTGAAATATTTAATTTATTTTTGAGAATATAACTTATTCTTAATATATATTCTATTCATCTATTTTGAAATATTTTTATTAGTATTGTTTACTATCATGATTGATTTTATATTTCTTAATTTTGTTTTATGAGGAATGGTAACTTCTGTTCTTGCATTATTTTACTGCATATGAATCTGGCTTGTAGTGATTTCCAGTTTAGTTTTTTTGTCTGCTTACTCCCGTTTATACTTTAAGGCCTTTTTATTTTTATGTGGTGAGTGTCTGTCTGTGTTCTGCATTTGTGAACGAGGTGAGGTTTTCTGCTAATCAGGAAAATACTTTCAGACCTTTTGGTAGTCTGGGATCCATGACTAAAAGGGGCTCCTCTGAGGCTAAAAATGCTGGTGCTTAAGTCTGCCGGATGCTGAAATGCCTGCTGCAAGTGTTGGGAGTTTGATTATGCCCTCGTTGTGGTCGATAACATGTAATGTGGCTCCTGCATAAAAATGTTTTCCCACCCCTGCCCTAAAGCACCAATACATTTCCTATTAGGAGAATATCTAACTCAATCAAACAAGCAAAACGCAGAGCCTCACCAAATACACAATAAAGCAACCATAAAGTATAAATAGAAACATAAACCAAAAACTGCAACAAGCGAGATTCTCTGTGCAGTGCAACAATGGAAAAACAACCATCACTCTTCAAAGCATCAAACAAAATCAAGAAATATATAATAAATACATAATCAGAATATTAAAAACTTACTAATAAAAATATTTCAAAAACAGACGAATAGAATCGAGCTCATATACAATTTATTTTTAATTTTACAAACATCAAAATATTTCAGAACAGCAGACAAATAGTACCCAAAAAATAAAATTAAGGATAAAAATGTCATGCTGTCCATATCTAGGAACCTTTGACTTCATCACGCTGAGCTTGCCTTGGATTAGTGGGAGTGGAGTGCACTAACATTTTTCCTTTCTTATATATGCACACACGGTCCTCAGCCAATATAAAACTTTGTTATCCAACATAACAATCATGGAAGACACATGGAGAAAAGGGAAGGGTGTGAAGTCTTCCCAACTGTAACTGCTTATTTGTCTCTTAAAACCATTACAAGTACTACAAAATGCCTCAGCAAGATTTTTGTTAGGATCTAGGAAATTCGATCACGTTACACTTTTACTGTTTCACTGCACTGGCTCCAGTACAATCCCGAATCTATTCAATCTATTCAAAATCATTCATTCTGGTAACACCGGTATGATACGGTAGGTGTGACATTACAACCTTACACAGCGCACTGAACACTAAGATCTCAAAATAAAGGTCTAATGTCTGTCCCCACAATACGGAGCACACACCTGGCGCATGTAAGAGATCATGTGGAATTCCCTACCTGAGATGTTACGTTTAATACCAGGTAGAAAGAGATTTAAATGTGAGCTAAAAACAGTGCTGTTCAAAAATGCATGCAGCCTAACTTAAAACATCAGAATGCAGAGATCCACAATAACAAGGACCAGAAATTCTAATTAATGCATGAGGAACAAATTTAACGAGGGTAAGAATCTCGCTAAAATGTACTGACTAATATGTGACATTTTTTATTTTATGTACTTCACGTCTTATGTCCTGGATCTTTAGTTAATATATTTTGGAACAATTCGATAGATGTTAATGTCTTTAATGACGGGTTACAGAGGTAGTATTCAGAATTTGCTGATTTATAGCTATAAATGTTGTTTTTGCAAACCATTGTGATCTTTTCGTGGCACAACGATATGTAAAATGTCTAAATAAGGGTCACCATGGGGTATATGATCAGTTAAAAAGAATACAAGAATAATCAGCCTCCTTCAGATACTGAAGTTGTTTCCTTTCACTTCTCTTAAAAATAATTGTTGCATTAGATAATGTACATATTTATTTTTCCTCTTACGTGATTCTTTTTTATTGGAATTGTGTTTTTATAGGATTCTTGTAGACAGCTGATGAAAGGATCAACGGCTATGAAGATGCTTGATATGCCAATTGGTACCAAGTTACCTCCACTTCCAGGCTGTGACATCTTAATTTACAATACTGATTTCTGTGAAAAGGTAAACATGCAACAGATTTGCCAGATCCAAGAAAAGGCTGCACATGACAAATGTTTTGGTGCCTCTAGAGCAGGGAGTTGGTCTCTCTTCAGATGTTTTAATGTTGCATGAGGTAATACTGTGCTTCGTGGTTTCCTCTCTTCTCCATCTGCCAGAACTGGCTTGCCACTTGGTAGTCCCTTTGCTTTCCTTGAGGTACACAACTGCATTTCAGGTAGGAAGAGCCTTTCCCTTCCAGCTAGAAAGGCACACGAGTGTGTGTTTGTGGGCATAGTAAGGAAAGATTTTAGATAATTCAGCTGGCAGCTAAAACAGTCATCAAGATAATGTTCTATGCTTTCTAACATATGGCATATTGGAAATTATATAAAAGGGTTTGTATCTCTGCTCTTCAAAGAAGGGAGAAAAAGTAACAATTTCATTCACTAGAAGAGCATGAGACTGTCTCTGAAGAGTTCAAAAACCAGAAACATTAGGTCAGTATTTGAGAAGAAACTGTCCCAATTAATCCCCATTGCTGTACTGTAGCACCAGTGATCAGTAGCTGTCAGGTTGTAAGTCAATCCGTGGTTCCTGTTCCCACAAATTGGAGGTAGAGACAACGAAGCCTGTCTATTAAATATTAACCTTTTAGATCCCAACGTTCCACAAGTGGAACATTTTTTTAAATGATTTTAATTACTCCAAACCTAAAGAAAATCAAATTTTCAACCATTTAGCTTGAGAGTATAGAACTTGAACAGTCTAAATCCAAAAATGTGATGTTCCTAGATGAATACTCTTAAAGATATGAATATGCAAAGTAGGTCAAAAACTGAAGTTTTGACATAGTTTGACCTTTTCACCTTTTGGTATGATACTGAGTGTCAATAAAGGACTAGTGTGATATATTCAAGTTCCCAAGGGTTTTCTGATCATGTTGGCATAAATCTTTCTTTTGTAGGTAAGATACAAATTGATCAGCACCAATTTATGTTTGCATGTTCCACATGTGGAACGTTGGGATCTTTGTGGTTCAAAATATACACATTTTTGAAAAATGAATAAAATGCAAAAAACGATTCACAAATATTTTAAAAAATGGTAAATTACATATAATCCCATGCTCTCTCTCATGCATAAACATACACACAGACTTCTCATTCTCATGCTGTCTCTCAAGCACATACACAGGCTTCACTCCCATGCTCTCTCTCTCTCTCAAACATACATACACACAGACTTATCACTCCCATACACCATATGAGGAATCTTACTGTCTCCTGGGCCTCCATCTCAGGATGCAAGGACTGAGCAAGGTCCTCTTCTCGGGCCGCGGGAGACTAGCTCCGCGACAGCGTCTTCTTCTCGGGCCCCGCGAGACTAGCTCCGCACGAGCGAGACTAGCTCCGAGACGCCGTCCTCTTCTCGGGCCCCGCGAGACTAGCTCCGCACGAGCGAGACTAGCTCCGAGACGCCGTCCTCTTCTCGGGCCGCGCAAGACTAGCTCCGCACGAGCGAGACTAGCTCCGAGACGCCGTCCTCTTTTCGGGCCGCGCGAGCGAGACTAGCTCCGCGACGGTCCTGTTCATTTCCTAATTTGGAATACAATGAAAACTCAGAAGTACTTGACTGTTGAAGAAGCAGTTGAACAAGTTTTGGGCGATTCTGAAGCTACAGAAGCTGATATTGTGATTTTACCACATGGCTGTTGTGGCAGCTTGGAAAATTCACTGCCATCTGCTTGGAAAAGAAGCAATGAGCCACTTGGACTTCCTACGTGAAGTATCTACCGTAGCAATGAAATGTGGCCTTTCAAGCTACCGCATCCGGAAAGGAGGTCCTACAGCATCCATAAGTGCTGATGTAAAGGCATCACAGCCTCACTTCTTGTCCACAACTTCCCAAGGCCGATGTGCTGTCTGCTCCAAAAATACTAAAAAGTGGTGTAAATTTTGTGGTAAACGTTTACATGAAAAATGTTTTCCAGATTATCATGCTTGATTTTTTTGACTAATTTTCATTCTTATGTATGATATCAGCTGTAGTATTGCAGTATGTTACAAGAATTACCTAAAATAAAGAAATGTTACAAGAATTACCTAAAATAAAGAATTTTTGAAAAAGTACTTTTTGACTCCTGAAGATCCCAACGTTCCACTAGTGGACATGCGTTTTTCTCAAAAACCCATAGTCCGATTTCCTTGAAAATTGTTTTATACCATATTTGGGTCTAGTTAACTAAGATATGTAAAAAGGGGCATCAGGAAATAAGTCCTTCAATGAGCGGGATCTAAAAGGTTAATGATCAAACGTGTTTTAAATTCAGTGAACTGCTCACCTACTACTGTTTGACAGCAAATTCCATAACTTAATTGTGCATTGACTGAAAAATTAATTTATTGCCCTGTCTAATAATTCAGGGCGAAGTTTAAAAAATACTTTTCTACTTTGTTACACTCTAAAATATAACAGATTGTAATAGAAATACAGTCGCACCTAAAATAAGGAAACCTAGTAAATGTGGAAGAAAAAGATGCATGTGGCCCATCAAGCTTTATTTTTTATTCTTAGGATAACTGCTGCTATCCTTTCTCTTCGACCCCTTTTCAATTCCATAACCGTCTTTGTCCTCACTACCTCCTATGAGAGGGCATTTCATATATCCACCACCCTTTCCTAAAGAAATACTTCCTGACATTGGTCCTCGCCCAAACCTCTTATTATACAGTTTTCTTTCCATCGAAAAAGGGTTGATTTCAGGTATTTAAAAGTCTGCGTCATATTACCCCTGTCTCTTCTCCCAGTATACCTGTAAGGGTCCTTCAGTCTCATCTCATAATTCTTTTGGTGCAGATCCACACCATTTTGGTTGCCCTTCTCTGCACTGATTTGATCCTGTCTTTATCCCTTTTGAGATATGGTCTTCATAACTGAGCACAGTATTCCAGGTGAGGCCTTACCAAGGACCTGTACAAAGGCGTTAACATCTTTTCTGCTGGTTATGCCCTTCTCTATGCAGCCCAGCATCCCTGTGGTCTTGGCTGTTGCTTTGTCACATTGCTTCGCTAACTTCAGATTGTCGGACACTGTCACTCTGCAGTGTCTCACCCAGTCCATTTTGGGGAGAGAAACTATTGGGATATATTCTTTACAGTGTGTGTTTAAAAAAAAAAAAAAAAAAAAGTAGGTAAAAACTGTTTCCCTGTACATATCAGGATCAGTCCAGACTGCTGGGTTCTGCCTCCCTTCCAGCAAATGGAGTCAGAGAAAAGCTGAAAGCACCTCCCATATAACCTGGAGTGCCACCTGCAATCCCTCAGTATCTTCTCTGACTCCAGCAGATTGAGAGGCATAACCTGCGGACCTGAATCTCTCAAAATTCCTGGGGACTTGCCCCGACAGGTTTGATTCTATCACAAAGAGCCTTTGACTAGATCATTTAAAAAAAAAAGGAAGTGTGTTTTCATTTGCCCTTTCTAAGCTCTTTAGCAGTCATTAAAGCAGCCAGCCACAGGCAGGAGAGGCAGGGCATTGCCCTATAGCCAATTCCCGTCTGCATAGACGAAGTAGGTGAGGTTTGCATCTGAAAGGTATTTGCATAGTGGGAGGAGGTAAATGTTAAAGAGGGTTGAGGATAGGGAAGAACCTTGTGGGACACCATGTGTGAGGGGCACTTGAGAGGATTCAAATGTGTTTGTCTTGACGATGTAGGATCTGTTTGAGAGGCAGTAGCCCGGTGAGCAGAGGGGGAAGACTTACCAGTGGGCAGGTCACTCTCCCCCTCCCTCAGAGAAGATTCAATTCCTCTGTTCCCCCAGTGCTGCCTTTCCCTGAGGGCTGAGTAGTCAGTTAAAAAAAAAAAAAGAAATTAAATTATAAATAGACATAATAATTTTACCGAAGCAGTTCATTTGATTAGAAAGGTTTTTTACCTCAGCCGTGCCTGCCTGCATTCTCCCTGGCTTCCGGAGGGGGGTGGAGCTTTCACCCGGCTGCTTCGCGCGATTAATGCTGAGACGGATGGCGTGTGTTTCTTGTGGAGAGCCGGGGCTCCGGCTCTCCCGGGAAGGCCCCTGCTCCCAGTGTATCCCTGGGGGCGAGGGGCCTTCGCGACGTTCGATGCCGGCACGGGGGGGGGGGGGGGCGGCCATTACAAGGCCAAGAGAATCGCGCGGCAGTCAGACGACCGAGAGGCAGAGGCCTGGCTCGCTCCCGATTAGCGCGGGAGCAGCGGCCATTTATTTACTTTATTTATTTTATATACCGACATTCAATCGAGATATCACATCGGTTTCCAGATAACTAAAAGAATAGGGCTAGATCGGCCCTATTTTACATTGTAACATGGTAACAATTATAACAGAATTATAACAGAAATACATGGAACAATAGATTATAGTATATAACATATGTACATAAATGGCTTGTTGATAAAATAATTTAGGATTAAGGATAGCAGGGAGGGTTGGGAGGAGGGAGGAAGGGAGGGAAGAGAGGGGTGGATGGGAGGGAAGGGAGTGTCAGGGAGGGATGAAAGGGGGGAGAGATGCCTGTGTAGGGGGTGAGGTGTGTTGCGTTCGGGCAGGTTAAGGGTCAGGTGGGAAGGCTTTTAAGAACAGCCATGTTTTGAGGTGTTTTTTGAAGACTTGCAATGAAGGTTCATTTCTGAGACAGGTGGGGAGGGAGTTCCAAAGGGTAGGGCCCGCTATTGTTGTGGCTCGTTTGCGGGTTGTGTTGAGGTGTGCAGATTTGAGATTGGGGACGGCTAGAAGGCCAGTGTTGGTGGATCTGAGAGTTCTTTGTGTGGGGTATGGCTGTATTGCGTTGTTTAGCCAGTTCATTTTGTTTATTTTTTTGTGCATGAGGGTGAGGGTTTTATATTGGATTCTTTGTGTGATGGGTAGCCAGTGGAGTTCTTTGAGAGTGGGTGTGATGTGGGAGGATTTTTTGTTGTTAGTGATGATCCTGGCGGCGGCATTTTGTAGAACTTGGAGGGGTTTGATGTGGATTTCTGGTAGGCCGAGGAGAAGGGAGTTGCAGTAGTCGAGTTTTGAGAAGATAATTGATTGAAGGACTGTTCGGAAATCGTGCGCTTGGAGAAGGGGTTTGAGTTTTTTCAGTGTTTGAAGCTTGAAGAATCCATCCTTAATTGTATTGGAGATGTGTCGTTTAAAGTTGAGTTGGCTGTCGATTGTTACGCCTAGGTTTCTTGTGGATGGCGTGAGTGAGATTAGTGAGATGTGTGGCACTCCCGGGTTGTTTGAGCTTCCTGGGTAGTTAGAGGGGGTGCACTTGAGGGGAGAAGAGGGACGGTCATCGTGGATGTGAAGGATTTCTGTTTTGGCTTGGTTGAGGCAGAGTGATAATTGAGATAGCAAGTGGGATAAATTTGAGCTGAGTTTGTTCCATTTTTCCATGGTGAGTTGAATGGACTTGTTTATGGGGAGTAATATTTGTATGTCGTCTGCATAGACGAAGTAGGTGAGGTTTGCATCTGAAAGGTATTTGCCTAGTGGGAGGAGGTAAATGTTAAAGAGGGTTGAGGATAGGGAAGAACCTTGTGGGACACCATGTGTGAGGGGCACTTGAGAGGATTCAAATGTGTTTGTCTTGACGATGTAGGATCTGTTTGAGAGGTAGGATTTGAACCATTTGATTGGGGTGTCTTGAAGACCAATTTCTTTAAGTCTGGTGAGGAGTGTTCTGTGATGGTGTCAAAGGCGGCTGATATATCAAGAAGTATCAGGAGGAACGATTTGCCTTTGTCGCGGCCTCTGAGGATGGTATCAGTGAGAGAGAGGAGGAGGGTTTCAGTGCTGAAGAACTTTCTGAAACCATGCTGTGCTGGCTGGAGAACATTATAGGTTTCAAGGTGGTCTGTAAGTTGATTGTTGACTGTTTTTTCGATGATTTTTGCTAAGAATGGGAGGTTAGAGACTGGTCTGTAGTTTGCTGGGTCTGATTTGTCGAGTTGAGGTTTTTTGATGATTGGTTTGATGGCGTTTTTGAGTTTTTCTGGGAAGATTCTTTGTTCGAGGGATAAGTTGATGATGTGGGTTATTGGTTTGACAATAATCTCTCTGAGTTTTAGGGTTTTGATGGGGATGGGGTCTAAGGGGTGGGATGCGGGGTTGGTTTTTTTGATGATGGGTTCAATTTCTGTAGAAGCAACGGGTGTGAATTGTGACCATGTGTGGATGGGAGAGGGGATGTCGATTGGGTCCTTGTGGGTTTGGGGAATCTTGGCAATGATGTTGTCAACTTTGTCCTTGAAGAATTGTGCTAGCTTTTCACTGGAGATGTTGCTGGAGTTTGGTGTGTCATTTTGGATTGGGTTGGTTAGGTCTTTGACATAGGCGAAGAGGGTCCTCGGGTTAAATTGGTAATCATGAATTCTTGATGTGTAGAAATTGCACTTTGCTGTGTTGAGGTCTGTTGTATAGTTGTGTAGTAGCGTTCTGTATTTGTCTTTCAGGTTTGGGGTAGGGGTTCGTCTCCACTGTTTTTCAGTTTGTCTCAATGTTCGCTTTGAGGTTTTCAGTTCTGGGGTGTACCATGGAGCTTTTTGCTTTGTAGATTGTTTGATTTCCTTTCTTATCGTGGGACATAATGTATTGGCTATGTCTGCATTGATAGATATCCAGGAGTTTGTGGCGGTGTTGGCATCATTTAGGTTAATTGTTTTTAGTGCCTCAGGTAACAGTTCGGCGATGTCTTCACTGGAGCATGGTTTGGTGAATTCGATGATTCGGTTGTCTGTTTTTAGTGGGTTCGATTGGAGTTGAAGCTTGGCTTGGATGAGGCTGTGGTCGGACCATGGGGTGGGGGTTGTAGAGGGTGGTCCAGTTGCGGATATTTTGTTGTTTAGGAAGATTAAGTCCAGGGTGTGGCTCAATTTTTGCGTGGGAGTGTTGATGATTTGGGTGAATCCAATGGCAGACATGGTGGATAGGAGTAGTTCGCTGGTGGGAGAAGGAGGGTGGGTGTCGATATGAAGATTGAAGTCTCCTAGTATGATGGCGGGCTCTTGTAAGTTGATATGGGATGTGATGGATTCAATCAGAGGGGAAAGGTTGTGCTGTAGGCAACCAGGTGGGGCGTAGAGGAGAAGTATTTGGAGATGTTTTGATTTGAATAGGTTTGTCTCGAGAGGAGGTGGTAAGTTTAGGGAGTGGGAAGAAAATTTAAGTTTTTTTGTGAGCTAGGAATAGTAGGCCACCTCCCTTTCTTTTGCTTCTGGGTATGCAGAATATGTTGTATGTGTTTCTGGGCAGTTGATTGAGTAGGACTGTGTCAGTGTGTTTCAGCCAGGATTCTGTTATACAGAATATGTCTGGTTGGTTGTCTGTGAGTATGTCGTGAATGATTGGAATTTTTTTGGTGATAGACTGTGCATTGATGAGTAGTAGAGTGATGAAAGTGATTGTGGTATAGGTTATGTTAGGGTTGGTGTGGATTTTGGTGAGGCGTCTGGTGGTGAGTGTGGCTTTAGGAGTGTGGTGGTGGTTGTAGCGATGAGGTAGTTTGGGGATGTATTGGGCTGAGGCCATTGTGTGTGTTTTTTGTGTGAGGGAGGCTGCTTGGTTGATGCGTGGGGAGTGAGTGATGACAGAGGTTGTTTGGTTGTTGAGAGTTGTATGATTGCTTTCAGGGGATTCATGGGTTGAGTGCTGGGTGGCATATATAGGGGCTGGAAGGTTACTGAGAGCTGTGGAGGGATTGGTGGGGAGGACTGTGAAGACAGTAGAGTATACGGGAGTACACGAAGGGTGTACACGAAGGGGCACACAAAGGGGCAGGCCCCTTTGTCACGCCCTTCGGCGCGTGACGCCTAGCCTAGTTTGACTTTTATAGTTGACTCTTTTCTTAGTCGCGCTTCAGTGATGTCATCAATATGAGTCTTAATATCCAGCACAGAGATTTAAAGGTGGATTCGTTTAGTTGCAGGGATGTCTTCCAGCTGGGGGAGGGGTTAACAGCCACGAGGAGGAGGAGAGGGTCCAATGGAGGGCTGGGTACAGGAGAAAGCTCAATCCAAGCCCTGGATCCTGGCTTGCAGAGCAGGCCATATTGCCTCCTTTGGATGGGGCCGCTGATTTCTCTGAAGAGAGAGAAGATCTCCCTCCTCCTCTGTCCCTGCCGGCCCTAAGTCCGCATAGACCGTGCAGTTTGGCTTCAGACGCGGCTCCTCCTCTGTCCATCTCCCCGGGGGCCCCCCCCCCCAAAGCGAAAGCACCAGTTTTCTTCTAATTTTATATTATTACATAAGGCTTATATGGAAGTGGAGACTGAGTGGGAATCCCAGTCTCCTAGCCCAGCTAAGATTCTTAAGGCTTCCATGGATCAGGGAAGGTCGGAATCTCTCATCCCTCACTCTGACCCGGGGGTTGGACTGCCTGACCCGCTTGCCCTGGTGGACCCAGGGTCTCAGGATTTATTCACCCAGAACATGGGCGATACAGGTGACAGTGCCACCCCGGTGGAGGGGGATGATCCCCAGGTGCTCTATCTTTTCCGAAGGGAAGAGCTGGATCCTTTGATTTCGCATGTACTTCAGGAGCTGGAGATTCCCCTCCCGCAGGAGACGTCTGATACCTCTCCAGATGATTCAGTTTTAGCGGGGCTTTGCGCTCCGCCACAAACTTTTCCTTTTCATCCGAAGCTGTTCCAGCTCTTCTCACAGGACAAGCAGGATGGTTGTCCTCACAAAAGGGTGACATCGAGGATGGAGCCCACCACGGAAAACTTCTGTCAAAGTTTAACAGAACTTTGACTGGCCCCTACTGGGCATGCCCAGCAAGGCACTGACCCTGCAGCCAGCAGGGGTCTCCCTTCAGTCTTCTTTTTTCCGCGCAGCAGTTGCCACGCGGTGAAAGGAGCTCTCTTACCACGTTCCTGACAGGAATTTGGAAATTAATTTCCTAAGAAAATTTGCCCCTCAGGGGTCTCCCTTCGACAAATTTTTGTCATCTTTACGGAATCCGGTAAGTTTTTTGCCATTTTCCATCGACTACCGTCAATTTTGGCCCTCGAGGCCTGTTGGCACTTACCGATCCCCAGGCTAAATTTTGGCTTACAGCCATGGCAACGGGGTTCCGTCGTTGTCCGGATTGCACCCGGACTATGTCAATCACAGACCCCCACAGGGTTTGTGTTATGTGTTTGGGTAGTGAGCATGATGTCCTGACTTGCACCAAATGTGCCTTAATGACACCCAAAGGTCGCAAAGCCAGGATGGAGAAGATGGGGCTCCTCTTCCATGCACCCACCCCAACGCCATCGACGTCATCGGAACCGGCACCGTCGAAGTTGCACCATCACCGTCAACCCTCCGGTGACCGTCCGCCATCGATCGCTTCTCGGCCGTCGACTCCCGTCCCTTCCCCGGATGGGCGAGGGGATCGGAAAGAAAAGCATCGCCATCGACGGCACAAGTCTCGGCCTGTCGAGGATTCACAGCCATCGACCTCCGCTCAAGCCGAGCCACCGACTAAGAAGCCGCGATCAGACCGGACACCCTCCACGTCTCGTTCGCAGGCACCGAGGAAACCCTCACCCTCTCAGGGTGTGGGGGCCGTGATCCCACCGGTTACTGTGGTCCCTCCGGCCTTGCCTCAGCCTCCCTCTCCCTTCGAGCCGGGTATTGTTACCCCTGGTCTCCGGGCAGAACTGGACCGGCTGGTCCAGGAGGCCATCGAGAAAGCGATGAAGAAATTACAACCTCCATCGGCACCGTCTCCGGCACCGGTTCCAGCACCGCCTCCGGCACCGACGCCGGCACCGACTTCGCCACCGAGGAGGGAATCGACCACCGAGCCGTTGGTGCAAGCTCTAGCACCTCTACTGCACCGCATGGAGGAACTTATGACGGCCCTTCCATCGGTAATTCCAGTACCATCGACAACACCACCGTCTCCGACTGGATTCTCATCGGCAGGAGAAACACCGTTCCGGATTCCCCCTTCCGGGGTGGTTCCATCGGTACCTTCTGGTATATCTCCACCGATTTATCCTTCGGCTCCATCGATTCCGCGTCCGGCACCGATTCCATCGGCAGCGCCGAAGCCCTCGATGTCATTCCTAGTTCCACCTACAGCACCGATTCCATCTAGATTTCCATCGATTCCTTCAGAGCCTCAACCAGGTCCTTCAGGGCTTCAAGTCCCACATGATCCCTACGATACCTGGGGTGATGATGATGATACATCTTCTGACACAGATTTGCCTTCACCACCATCTCTTACAGAGAGTAGAAAAAGATCTCCTCCTGAGGATCTCTCTTTCATTAATTTTGTAAAAGAGATGTCAGACGTTGTACCTTTTCAGTTACAATCTGAAGCCGATGACAGACACCAGATGATGGAACTACTCCAATTTCTGGATGCTCCAAAAATCATCGCTTCCATCCCTATTCACCAGGTGTTTTTGGATCTGCTAAAGAAAAACTGGGATTCCCTGTACGTACCAGGATCAGTCCAGACGGTGGGTTATGTCCCCCGTCCAGCAGATGGAGTCAGATCAGAGCTCGAGAGTGCCACCTCATATAGCAGCGCACCCTCTGCTGGAGCTCAGTATCATTCTGACTCCAGCAGATGCGAGTTGGGGAAATCAGTGCTTCCCCAGTGTGACAGGTTTTTTGGTTATTTTATCTCTTTTCTCAGTTCTTCCTGTCATGTCTTATTTCTTTTAACAATTTGGATCTAGTTGTACAAAAAAAAAAAAAATAAAAAATTTTTAACTTTAATTTCTGAGGAGGCGTGCTTTTCTCTGCTCTGTCTCCTTCCTGTGCTACCTCTCAGTCCCTTTCAGGGTTCGTTTGGGGGGTAAGTTTTCTACTTTGTGCAAGTTTTATTTTCAGCTAATTTTCCTGGGTCCCGCGGCCCGGCAGCCTTTTCGCGGGCCTGGGCGCGCCGGCAGAAGGGACTTTCCCGCCGGCGCTTGCGGACTCGTCGGGCGGGTTGTGAAGGCCTTTTAGGCCCCCCCCGCGGTGCGCTTCGTTTTTTGGCCCCCCCGCGGCGTTTGTTTCTAGCGGCGCTGTCATGCCGCGTTTCTCCCGTTGCGAGACCTGCGGCGACCCGGGGTCTCGTTTTTCGCGGGATGGTGTGTGTCCACGTTGCCTCCCCGAGGGGGAAGGTGAAGCGCACGCCTCGGGCTCGCTCCCGACGCCATCCTCCCCGCAGCCCGGGCAGCGAGGGCCGGCCACTTCCTCGCCGATGGCGGGAAAGGCGGCCATTTTGGAACAGGATCTGAGCGCAGGAAATTCGCCGGAGGAGATAGGGGCTGTTAGGGGGCCCCCCCGCCTACATCGTTGTCCCGAGGAAGGTCGACCCGCTCATCCACCCCCAGGGGATGCTGCTGCTGCTGCGCCTCCCGGGCTGCCCTTTTTCTCCCCGGACTTTATTCTCAAGATGCACACAGCTTATTTACAGGGCCTGGCAGCCCCGGGAGGTGTTCCAGCAGGTCCTCCTGCTCCAAAGATTCCTAAGCTCACAGTTCCTCCCTCCGGGTCCCTGACCCCGGCTGGGGCAGTTCCGGGGACCTCTGCTTTGCCATCTCAGCCACGGTTGGTAGGAGCGGCTTCCACGTCGGGGGTTGACCCCTTGGATCCTCCGGACCCTGCACACCCGGAGGGACAGGCGGAGGGTGACGATCCTCGCGCTCTGCGCATTTTCCACAAAGAGGAGCTGGAGGATCTCCTCCAGCAGACCCTGCAGGAGTTGGATCTGGATCCACCTCCGGATCCTCCGGCTCCAGTGACCCCGGCGATCGCGACCTCATCAAAAAAAGGGGATCCAGTTCTGGCTGCACTCCGGCCTAGAGCGAAGGCTTTCCCAGTGCATGAGTCTTTTCTACAGCTTCTCACTGGGGAATGGGACGTCCCTGAGGCGTCCTTGAAGGTCACCCGTGCCATGGAAAAACTTTATCCCTTACCGGAGGATTTTTTGGATTTCATTCGTTTCCCTAAAGTGGATTCGGCGGTCTCAGCGGTGACGAAACGGACCACGATCCCCGTCACGGGCGGGACAGCCCTAGGGGACACGCAGGACCGCAAGCTGGAGACGTTCCTTAAGAAGGTATTTGAAGTTTCGGCCTTGGGAATGAGGGCCGTCATGTGCAGCTCTTTGACTCAGAGGGCCAGTCTCCTGTGGGTTCAACAGCTTTTAACGTCCCAGCAGTTGCCTCCGGAGGAAGCCGCCCAGGCCGACAGCCTGGAGTCTGCCATTGCTTACGGAGCTGATGCCCTGTATGATCTTTTCCGGGTTCTTGCTCGGTCCATGGTTTCTGTGGTGGCAGCACGAAGGCTCCTGTGGCTGCGGAATTGGTCTGCGGATGCCTCGTCCAAGTCGAGCCTAGGTTCTTTGCCCTTTCGGGGGAAGTTTCTCTTCGGCAATGATCTCGATGAAATCATCAAGTCGCTGGGTGAGAACTCGGTTCATCGTCTGCGCCCTAGCCCTTACCGGGCTAGGGCGCAGCGACGTTACAGGTCGTACCGACAGCCTGGTTCTCGTACAGCTCCCAGTAGATCACAGCCTTGGTCCCGTTCCTTTCGCGGGCGGCGTCCCGCGAGAGAGGCCTCGGGACAGGGAAATACCTCCACCAAGCCTTCCCAATGATGCCAGAGCGACCCACTCCTCCAGTCCGCCCATCGGGGGCAGACTCTCGGCATTCTTCGAGGAGTGGGTAAGGATAACCTCAGACCAGTGGGTGCTGGACACCATACAACACGGTTACGCCTTGGAATTTGTCCGTCCGCCAAGAGACAGGTTCGTCTTCTCTCCTTGCGGCTCCGATCTCAAGCGGATGGCGGTTCAACAGACGTTGGACAGACTCCAAGACATCGAGGCTATTGTTCCCGTTCCCTTCGCCGAGGTGGGCTCGGGCCATTATTCCATCTACTTCGTAGTTCCCAAAAAGGACGATTCGTTCAGACCCATACTGGACTTAAAGGAAGTAAACCGCTCGCTGCGGGTCAGTCGGTTCCGCATGGAGACGTTACGGTCGGTAATTGCAGCAGTCCACCAGGGGGAGTTCCTGGCTTCTCTGGATCTGACAGAGGCGTATCTACACATCCCTATACGTCCGGACCACAGACGTTATCTACGCTTCAAAGTTCTGGATCAGCATTTTCAATTCCGGGCTCTTCCTTTCGGACTCGCGACGGCCCCACGAACTTTCACCAAGATCATGGTGGTGGTGGCGGCGGCCCTTCGACGGGAGGGGATCTTAGTACATCCCTACCTGGACGACTGGCTGGTGCGGGCAAAGTCCTTCTCACATGGACAGGCTTCGGTGACCAGAGTTTTGGAGATGCTTCGCTCCCTAGGCTGGGTGGTGAATCTGTCCAAGAGTTCCCTAGTTCCCTCTCAGCGCTTGGATTTTCTGGGAGCAACCTTCGACACTCAGCAGGGAATGGTCTTCCTCCGAGCGGACAAGGCCCTCTCCTTGAGGGAGCACATCAGGCTCTTCGCGTCTTTGACGGAACCTACCGCTTGGAATTATCTACAGCTTCTGGGAGTGATGGCATCCACCATCGACATGGTTCCCTGGGCATTTGCACACCTTCGCCCTCTGCAGGCGTCCCTGCTCTCACGTTGGAAACCGGTGTCCCAGGAGTATCACGTGATTCTGCCTCTTCCTCAGTTGGCTCGCGACAGCCTAGAGTGGTGGCTGGTCCCGGATCACCTGGCTCGCGGCGTTTCTCTAGCAGTCCCATCTTGGGTGGTGGTGACCACCGACGCCAGCCTCGTGGGGTGGGGCGCCGTCTGCGAGCGCAGCGCCATACAGGGGACATGGTCTCCGGTGGAGGCGAGGTGGCCGATCAATCGTCTGGAGACCAGGGCAGTGCGCCTCGCGCTGCAACGTTTCCTCCCTCTGCTTCAGAACAAGGAGGTACGGGTTCTCTCGGACAACGCGACCACTGTGGCTTACATCAATCGTCAAGGAGGAACGAGAAGCGCTCAGGTTTCAGCCGAAATCGCGCCCCTGATGGCATGGGCGGAACTTCACCTGCTTCGGCTCGTGGCCTCTCACATTGCCGGCGTGGACAATATTCAGGCAGATTATCTGAGTCGACAAAGACTGGACCCCGGCGAATGGTCTCTCTCCGACGAGGCGATGGCTCTCCTGGTTCGTCGCTGGGGAACCCCGCGACTGGACTTGATGGCGACCGCGGGCAATGCCAAGGCTCCGCGCTTCTTCAGTCGCAGAAGGGAACGGGGGGCAGAGGGGGTGGACGCTCTCGCTCTGCCGTGGCCGGAAGGTCAGCTGCTCTATGTGTTTCCTCCTTGGCCCTTGGTGGGCAAAATACTTCGCAGAATAGAGAATCACAGCGGCCCCGTGATTCTCGTAGCGCCGGAGTGGCCGCGTCGGCCTTGGTTTGCAGACCTGCTGCACATGTCGGTGGACGGACCGATCCGGCTGAGTCATCTTCCCCGGCTCCTCCAACAGGGACCGGTATTTTTCGAGCAGGCGGCACTCTTTTGTCTTGCGGCCTGGCTTTTGAACGGCTCCGCCGCAGAGGCTATCCAGAGGCGGTAATCTCCACGATGCTCAGGGCACGCAAGCCTTCCACTTCCGTGGCCTACGTTCGCGTGTGGAAGGTTTTCGAGTCTTGGTGTGTCGACCATGGAGCCCGGCCCACGGAGGCGACGGTCCCATTGATCCTTCAATTCTTGCAAGATGGGCTGGATAAGGGACTAGCATATAATTCTCTCCGAGTACAAGTCGCGGCTCTGAATGTCCTGGTACAGACAACAGTCTCCCTGCCTCTCCAACCGGATATCGCACGTTTCCTGAAGGGGGTCCGTCATTTGCGGCCACCGGTCAGGGATCCCTGTCCGTCGTGGAGCCTCAACCTGGTTCTTCGAGTCCTGGCGGGCGCGCCTTTCGAGCCTCTACAGGGCGCGTCGCTGAAGGACCTCACTATGAAGACCGTTTTTCTGGTGGCGATCTGCTCTGCCCGCCGCATTTCGGAACTGCAGGCTCTCTCCTGCAGGGAACCTTACCTACGCATTTCGGAAGCGGGAATCTCGCTTCGTACAGTCCCGTCTTTCCTTCCAAAGGTGGTTTCTTCCTTCCACATGAATCAGACGGTGGAGCTCCCGGCGTTCTCTCCTGTGGATTCGAAGTCTCTTCGTCATTTGGACGTCAGGCGGGTGCTCCTCCACTACCTAGAGGTTACCAATGATTTTCGCGTTTCCGTTCACCTGTTTGTGCTCTGGTCGGGGCCTAAAAAGGGCTCCGCCGCGTCAAAAACGACCATCGCCCGCTGGATCAAGGATGCCATTTCAGCGTCTTATATTGGGTCCGGTCGGGATCCGCCTAGGGGCGTCAGAGCTCATTCCACACGCTCTCAAGCTGCGTCTTGGGCAGAGTCTCGTGCGGTCTCTCCTCAGGAGATCTGCCGGGCAGCGACGTGGAAGTCGCTGCATACCTTCGCTAGGCGTTATCGGCTACACCTACCGCCTTCGCCTTCTGAGCACTTTGGCGATCAGGTTATCCGAGCAGGGCTCTCAGGGGCCCACCCGGTTTAGGGAAGCTTTGGTACATCCCACCGTCTGGACTGATCCTGGTACGTACAGGGAAAAGAAAATTATTCCTTACCTGCTAATTTTCGTTCCTGTAGTACCATGGATCAGTCCAGACGCCCACCACTTTGGGACTGTGAACCTCTGCTCGGACTTCTCTATGTAGCTGTCTCTTTCTTTTTTCTTCCTAAGGGGCTTGGTACAGCTCCTCATAGGTTTCACTGTTTCGACCTCGTTCTGGGTCGTACATGTTCTTGTTCTTGATGTTTACTTACGTCAGTTGTTTGATCCAAATTGTTTTTTGTTTCTTGCTCTTTTTGGGCTTTGTTATACATGATACTGAGCTCCAGCAGAGGGTGCGCTGCTATATGAGGTGGCACTCTCGAGCTCTGATCTGACTCCATCTGCTGGACGGGGGACATAACCCACCGTCTGGACTGATCCATGGTACTACAGGAACGAAAATTAGCAGGTAAGGAATAATTTTCTTATCTCCTTCATCTATTTCACCAGTTAACAAAAAAGCTGACTCCACATATCTTGTCCAGTCAGCACCAGGTTTTCAAAAGCCTCAACTGGATCATCGCTCTGTTGTGGTTGAGTCTGCGCAGAAGAAGGCCAAACGTCTTAAGCCACACTCTTCCACTCCACCTACCAAGGACAATAAATTCCTGGATAGTGTGGGACGAAAAGTATATCATGGAGCTATGTTGATTTCACGCATAGCTTCATATCAACTTTACATGACTCAATACAACAGAGCCATCCTTAAGCAGATGCAAGACTATGCTGACACGTTGCCAGACCAGTACCAACCACAGCTTCAAGCCCTTCTTCATAAAGGATTTGAGGCAGGGAAGCATGAGATTAGAACTGCCTACGACATATTCGATGCTTCCACAAAAGTTTCAGCCACAGCCATCTCAGCCAGACGTTGGGCTTGGTTAAAGTCGTCTAACCTTCGCCCAGAGGTCCAGGATCGTCTTGCTGATCTACCCTGCTTAGGCGACAATTTGTTTGAAGAACAAATTCAACAGATTGTGGCAGAGTTAAAAGATCACCATGAGACGTTGAAACAACTCTTGTCTGTCCCACCTGACGTGTCCTCCAAGCAACCACCAAAGAAGGACTCTAAGAAGTCGTTCTTTTGACCACGTCGCTATTATCCTCCATCAGCTAGGCCTCGTCCTGCACGGTCCTCCAACAGGCCTCAGCCTCGCCAGCCAAGAAAGCAAAGACCTACTGAAGCCCCACCTCCTGGGCCTGCGGCGGGCCTTTGACTTCCCTGTACTGAGCACATGCCAGATCCCTCTTCCATATATCCCTGTGGGGGGGTCGACTGTTCCACTTCTTACACCGTTGGAAACAGATCACCTCAGATCACTGGGTGTTAGCAATTATCACACAGGGTTACCACCTCAACTTCATGGCTCTCCCGCCAGACTCCCCGCCCCTTCAGGCATGGAGTCTAACCAGCCAGTTGGCTCAATTACAACAAGAAGTATCCCTTCTACAATCAAATGCTATAGAACCCGTCCCTCCCTGTCAACAAGGGACAGGATTCTATTCCAGATACTTCCTAATACCAAAGAAATCAGGGGGGCTACGTCCCATTCTGGACCTTCGGGCCCTCAACAAGTACCTTCAAAAAGAAAAGTTCAAGATGGTAACCCTGGGCGCGCTGCTCCCTCTGCTGCAAAAGGGGGATTGGCTGTGCTCTCTCGACCTCAAGGACGCTTATACCCACATTGCCATAACACCATCTCATCGCAAGTATCTGCGTTTTCTGGTAGGCCGTGACCATTATCAATACCGGGTACTACCTTTCGGTCTGGCATCTGCTCCACGAGTCTTTACCAAATGTCTCGTAGTGGTAGCAGCATTCCTCAGGAAGGAAGGTGTCCACCTCTACCCCTACCTGGACGATTGGCTAATCAAGGCCTCTACCCCTCAGATTGCTCAATCCTCCCTAAAATTGACAATTCACACACTCCTTTCCTTAGGGTTTCTTGTCAATTACGAGAAATCTTGCTTAGTCCCATCTCAAACCTTATCCTTCATTGGGGCAGACTTGGACACCTTACAGGCAAAGGCCTACCTTCCACTTCAACGGATCCAAACTCTCATGTCCCTAGCTCGCCAGCTCCAGTCTCAACACACTGCCACGGCTCGCCAATTCCTCATTCTCCTAGGACACATGGCATCCTCGGTTCAAGTCACTCCCATGACCCGACTAGCCATGAGAGTAACACAATGGACTCTGCGACACCAATGGATTCAAGCTTTTCAGCCTCTGTCCTCCATAGTCACAGTTTCACAAGCGCTACGCCTGTCTTTAACCTGGTGGACGACTCAAGTCAACCTCCTTCAGGGCTTGCCTTTTCTCCTACCAGATCCACAAGTAATCCTAACCACCGACGCTTCCCACATCGGTTGGGGGGCCCATGTGGACGATTTCCAAACCCAAGGGTTATGGTCACCAGAGGAAGCCGAACACCAGATAAATTTCTTGGAACTTCGAGCAATCCGCTACGCGCTCAGAACTTTCAAAGATCATCTATCCAATCAGATAATCTTAATCCAGACGGACAACCAAGTGGCCATGTGGTACATAAACAAGCAGGGAGGCACAGGCTCCTTCCTTCTGTGTCAGGAAGCTGCGCAGATTTGGGCGGAAGCCCTCTCCCACTCCATGTACCTCAGGGCCACTTACCTGCCGGGAGTAGACAATGTATTGGCAGACCAGCTGAGCCGTGTCTTCCACCCACACGAGTGGTCACTCGATCCTCTGGTAGCGACCTCTCTGTTTCACAAGTGGGGTTCTCCCAGCATAGACCTCTTTGCGTCCCCTCAGAACCACAAAGTGGACGATTACTGCTCTCTCATTCGGAGCCAGCACTCTCGGCCGAGGGATGCCTTCTCCCTCAAGTGGACGACAGGTCTGCTCTATGCATTCCCTCCACTTCCTCTTCTGTCAAGGACTCTCGTGAAGCTTCGCCAGGACGGAGGAACCATGATCCTGATAGCACCCCACTGGCCACGCCAGGTGTGGTTTCCCATACTCCAGGATCTCTCCATCCGCAGGCACATCCCTCTGGGAACGGATCCGCATCTGCTCACTCAAAACGGTGGATGCCTCCTCCATCCCAACCTCCAAGCCTTGTCTCTGACGGCATGGATGTTGAAAGGTTAGTCCTTCAGCCTTTCAACCTTTCAGATTCGGTTTCTCGTGTCCTGATAGCTTCACGAAAGCCCTCCACCAGAAGATCCTATTCATATAAATGGAAAAGGTACACATCATGGTGCACTTCTCAGTCCCTTGATCCCCTTTCCTGTCCAATCTCTAAGTTCTTGGACTGTTTATGGCATCTATCGGAATCAGGTCTTAAAACCTCTTCCATTAGGATGCATGTCAGTGCGGTAGCCGCTTTCCATAAAGGTATAGAGGGTGTCCCTATTTCAGTACAACCCCTGGTAACACGCTTTCTTAAAGGCTTGCTCCATCTGAAGCCACCCTTACGTCCTCCGGCCCCATCTTGGGACCTTAATCTGGTTCTTGGTCGTCTAATGAAACCGCCTTTCGAACCTCTGCACTCCTGTGAATTGAAGTATCTCACATGGAAAGTATTATTCCTGTTGGCTATCACTTCAGCTCGCAGGGTTAGTGAGTTACAGGCCTTAGTCACCTATCCGCCTTACACTAAACTCCTGCAAGACAGGGCGGTACTCCGCACTCACCCTAAATTTTTACCTAAGGTAGTTTCTGAGTTTCATATCAATCAATCCATAATACTACCTATCTTTTTTCCCAGGCCCCACTCCAACTCCGGAGAACAGACTCTGCATACCCTAGACTGCAAACGGGCTCTAGCTTTTTATCTAGACCGTACAGTTGCTCACAGGAAGAGCACTCAATTATTTGTCTCCTTCCATCCTAACAAGTTAGGACAACCTGTGGGTAAGCAGGCTCTTTCCTCCTGGTTGGCGGACTGCATCTCCTTCTGCTATCAGCAAGCTGGCATTCCTTTTCAAGACCGTGTAAAAGCACACTCTGTGAGGGCCATGGCGACTTCGGTAGCACACCTTCGATCGGTGCCGCTTCCTGACATCTGCAGGGCTGCAACCTGGAGTTCTCTCCATACTTTTGCAGCCCACTATTGTTTGGACAAAGCTGGAAGACAGGACTCCATCTTCGGCCAATCTGTCTTGCGTAACCTTTTTCCAACATGATGTACCAACACCCTTCCACCTTCCCGGTAGGGTGCGGATGCCCTTTACCAAATTCCACCCCAGTTGTTGTGCCTGTTGCACGTCGTTGGGTGCATTTGGTGCACGTCAGGACATCCTCAGCTCGGTACTCACCCATTTGTGAGGACAACCATCCTGCTTGACCTGTGAGAAAGCAAATGTTGCTTACCTGATGTAACAGGTGTTCTCACAGGACAGCAGGATGTTAGTCCTCACGAAACCCGCCCGCCACCCCGCGGTGTTGGGTTCGTTTTCGTTTTTATTTTTTTTTTAGGCACTGCCTGTAGCTTTGAAAATCAGACTGAAGGGAGACCCCTGCTGGCTGCAGGGTCAGTGCCTTGCTGGGCATGCCCAGTAGGGGCCAGTCAAAGTTCTGTTAAACTTTGACAGAAGTTTTCCGTGGTGGGCTCCATCCTCGATGTCACCCTTTTGTGAGGACTAACATCCTGCTGTCCTGTGAGAACACCTGTTACATCAGGTAAGCAACATTTGCTATATCTCGTGAGTGGGGAGGCTCCTGAGGCCTCATAAAGAGTTAGCAGGGCCATGGAAAAACTTTATCCACTCCCTAATGATTCTCTCTACCTCCTTAAAATTCCTAAGGTGGACTCTGCAGTCACGGCCATAGCCAGGCATACTACTATCCCGGTGACGGGAGGCACAGCGCTCAAGGACCTTCAGGATAGGAAGCTGGAAGTGTTGCTCAAGAGAACTTTTGAAGTGTCCACCTTGGGCGTGTGGGCCGCAGTATGTAGTAGCTTTAAGCAGAGAGCTCTGCTACGTTGGGTTCAACAAATGCTTACGGCCCAAGACCTTCCCCTGGGAGAGGCTGAGCAGGTGAACCGCATGAAATCAGCGGTCGCCTATACGGCAGATGCCTTGTATGATCTCCTGCGTACTTCGGCACACACTATATCTTCGGCGGTGTCCGTAAGGCGTCTGCTATGGCTCCGTAACTGGTCGGCAGATGCCTCGTCTAAATCTCAACTGGGGTCCTTCCCTTTCCGGGTTAAGCTGTTATTTGGAGATGAGCTGGAACAACTCGTAAGCCTTAGGAGACAACAAGGTTTATAAGCTGCCAGAGGACAAACCCAGGTCGGCCTGCTCGCCCGGTAGCTACAGGGGCTGTTTTAGGGGACAGCGTCTCTTCCGGTCGGGTAGGAGTTCTTCTGCGTATACCCCTAGGCAAGCAACTTCACAGGCATAGTCATGGGCATATTCCTTTCGGGGCAGG
Organism: Rhinatrema bivittatum; assembly: GCF_901001135.1. Lineage (NCBI taxonomy): Eukaryota > Metazoa > Chordata > Amphibia > Gymnophiona > Rhinatrematidae > Rhinatrema > Rhinatrema bivittatum. The sequence goes on along the minus strand of NC_042620.1, from coordinate 539,139 downwards.
CAGCCTCAGCGAGCTGGTGCTCATGCCTTCGCCCACAACAACAAACCTACCTAATGAAGGGGGGCCGGCCCATTCCTCCATACCGAAGATCGGGGGCCGGCTATCCCAGTTTCGCGAGGAATGGGTCAAAATTACCTCGGACCAGTGGGTTCTAGATATAAGTCGTGGTTACGCTTTGGATTTTGCTCGTCCCCATCGGGATCTCTTTCTAGTATCTCCCTGCGGACCGCCAAAGAAGCAACAAGTGGTTCTTCAGACCTTATCCCAGTTGAGGGCACTAGGAGCCATTGTTCCAGTTCCCCGGTCAGAATGCTGGACAGGTTGCTACTCCATTTATTTCGTGGTGCCCAAAAAGGAGAGATCCTTTCGGCCAATTTTGGACCTTAAGCAAGTCAACAGAGCGTTACGGGTACCTCTGTTTCGAATGGAGACGTTGAGATCTGTCATTGCGGCAGTCCACAAAGGTGAGTTTTTGGCTTCTTTGGACTTGACGGAAGCTTACCTTCACATAGGAATACAGGAACACCATCAGCGGTTTCTGAGATTCATGATCATGGGACAACACTATCAGTTTTGCGCCCTGCCCCTTCGTGTTGGCGACTGCTCCCCGCATGTTCACCAAGGTGATGGTAGTGGCAGCAAGCCTACGATGGGAAGGGATCTTAGTACATCCCTACCTGGACGACTGGCTCATACGAGCAAAGTCGGAAGTCCTCTGCAGGGCGGCGGTTCGTTCGGTTTTACGTCTCCTGCGGTCCCTGGGTTGGGTGGTCAATTGTGCAAAGAGCCAACTGATGCCATCCCAGGTGTTGGAGTTTTTAGGGGCCCGGTTCGACACAGTCGTGGGCAAGGTCTCACTACCTCTCGGGCTTATGGACAGGTTGAGGACTCAGGTGCGGCGGCTGCTGTCGCTCCCCACACCAGTGGTGTGGGACTATTTACAGGTTCTTGGTTTTATGGCCTCTACCCTGGAATTGGTTCCTTGGGCTTTTGCGCATACGAGACCCTTGCAGAGAGCACTACTTTCTCGTTGGGATCCCAAGTCCGAAGACTTCCACCTTCCCTTTCCTCTGCTTGAACCAGCCAGATCCAGTCTGGATTGGTGGCTCACACCGGATCACTTACTGCAAGGGGTAGACCTCGAGAACCCTCAGTGGATAATTGTGACAACCGATGCCAGCCTATCCGGTTGGGGGGCGGTTTGTCAGCCGAGGTCAGCTCAGGATCTTTGGACTCCGTTACAGGCCAAGTGGTCCATCAACAGATTGGAGACCAGAGCGGTTCGACTAGCACTGCAACAATTCTTACTGATGATCCACCGCAGAGCGGTATGGATTCTCTCTGACAACGCGACCACGGTGGCCTACCTAAACCGTCAAGGGGGTACAAGAAGTCGCCCCGTGGCCAACGAGATGGACATGTTAATGGCCTGGGCAGAACATAACCTGGCCCGCATTGCGGCGTCTCATATAGCCGGGGTCAACAACGTTTAGGCGGTCTTCCTCAGCCGGCAGCGGTTGGATCCCGGAGAATGGGAACTGTCTGAGGAAGCGCTGCGGATGATATCGAGCCGATGGGGGACCCCCTGCCTAGACGTAATGGCAACTCGTCTGAATGCGAAGGCGGCTCGCTTCTTCAGTCGCAGGAGAGACCACGGTTCAGAAGGCGTGGATGCCCTGGTCCTTCCATGGCCGGCACACATTCTCCTTTGTGTTCCCTCCCTGGCCGCTGGTGGGAAAGGTGTTGCGTCGCATAGAGTCTCACTAGGGACCGGCGATTCTGGTGGCCCCAGAGTGGCTGCGAAGACCGTGGTTCGCCGATCTGATCAATCTAGCAGTGGACGGTCCGCTGCGCCTCGGTCACCTGCCCAACCTCCTATGGCAGGGTCCAGTATTTTTCGATCAGGCCGACCGCTTCTGTCTAGCGGCTTGGCTTATGAGAGGAGGCAGTTAAGGAAGAAGGGTTACTCTGAGGCGGTTATTACTACACTTCTCCATGTGATTGGGTTTGAATAGGGACCAACATTTGTTAATCAAGGGAGCAGTGAGTCACTCAGGCTGACTAACTGAAGTTAGACTGTTTGTATTTCCCAACCCACCCCTAGCTCATCCCTTAATTTATAGGCAGGTGCCACTTTCACAAAAAAAAACCAACCCATCAACAAAAACTTTATTGAGAATTCGATCAGACCCTGGTAGGCCACTACCAGACATATAGTGAATTCACTAATACATTTAAAGGAAGTTAGACACATTCCTACTCCCATAGCAACCTAAAACTTAACTAGGAACTGATCAAAATTGAGATGAAGGCAGCAGTCCAGCAGCAAGAGGGGGGCTTCCCAGTCTTTTGCATCGAGTGTCACATGTATGATTTTTTACCCACCGGTGAGAAGTTGTACATGTGCATGCAATGCAAAGAGCTCCTGGCTCTCAGAGAACGAGTCCGATCTCTGGAGGCTAGAGTGGCAGACCTGGAGGAGCTGAGGCAGACAGAGAGGTATATAGATGAGACTTTCAGGGACATAGTAGTCAAGTCCCAACTTCAGACTGGCAGCCCTGGTGCTGCCTTGGAGGAAGAAGGTCTCATAATGGGAGAGCACCAACCAGGTGAATCAGGAAAGGATCCTGTAGCAAGGACCTGCTCTCTAGGTGATGCATTGTCCTTTCGCACTGAGGATATCTCCCCAAGGCCTACTGCCCAGGAGGGAAGGGTTAGGTCGGCCGTCATAGTTGGTGATTCGATTATTAGGAATGTAGATAGCTGGGTGGCGGGTGGGCGTGAGGATCGCCTGGTAACATGCCTACCTGGTGCGAAGGTGGCGGACCTCACGCGTCACCTAGATAGGATTTTAGACAGTGCTGGGGAGGAGCCGGCTGTCGTGGTACACGTGGGCACCAACGACATAGGAAAATGTGGGAGGGAGGTTCTGGAAGCCAAATTTAGGCTCTTAGGTAGAAAGATTAAATCCAGAACCTCCAGGGTAGCATTCTCTGAAATGCTCCCTGTTCCACGCGCAGGTCACCAGAGGCAGGCAGAGCTCCGGAGTCTCAATGCGTGGATGAGACGATGGTGCAAGGAAGAGGGATTCAGTTTTGTTAGGAACTGGGGAACCTTTTGGGGAAGGGGGAGTCTCTTCCGAAGGGATGGGCTCCACCTTAACCAGGGTGGAACCAGACTGCTGGCGCTAACCTTTAAAAAGGAGAGAGAGAGCAGCTTTTAAACTAGAACAAAGGGGAAAGCCGACAGTCGCTCAGCAGCGCATGGTTCGGAGAGAGGTATCTTTAAAGGATACTAATGATGCATTAGAATTAGGGCATCCCGACAGTGAGGTTCCAATAATTAGAAAAGTAGTCCAAGTGCCTGTAACTAAAAACTCACCTGAGCTAAAAAATTCTAACTTATCCCTATCAATTAAAAAGCAGAATAAAAATACAAACAAAAAACAAACTTTGAAATGTTTGTATGCTAATGCCAGAAGTCTAAGAAGTAAGATGGGAGAATTAGAATATGTAGCAGTAAATGATGACATAGACTTAATTGGCATCTCAGAGACATGGTGGAAAGAGGATAACCAATGGGACAGTGCTATACCGGGGTACAAATTATATCGCAATGACAGAGAGGAGCACTCGGGAGGAGGTGTGCGCTTTATGTCCGGGATGGCATAGAGTCCAACAGGATAAACATCCTGCATGAGACTAAATACAAAATTGAATCTTTATGGGTAGAAATCCCTTGTGTGTCAGGGAAGACTACAGTGATAGGGGTATACTACCGTCCACCTGGTCAAGATGATGAGATGGACAGTGAAATGCTAAGAGAAATTAGGGAAGCTAACCAAATTGGTAGTGCAGTAATAATGGGAGACTTCAATTACCAGAAAGAAAGGAAGCAAAACCTTGCACATAAGCAAGTATCACAGTACGCTGGTGCAGGATAAAAGTTTAATCACCATTAATTTCTATAGTATACTTGACTTGAAAAATTAAACATCAAGAATATATATCGTTCAAACAGGCAACTCCATGAATTTCCAAGTAATACTTTAAACTCGGTCCCCCGACACGGTCCCGTGTTTCGCCAGGCTGCGTCGGGGGGGAACCAGGGGTACATTCAAATCTCTAAAATGCGAACATTTTAGAGATTTGAATGTACCCCTGGTTCCCCCCCGACGCAGCCTGGCGAAACACGGGACCGTGTCGGGGGACCGAGTTTAAAGTATTACTTGGAAATTCATGGAGTTGCCTGTTTGAACGATATATATTCTTGATGTTTAATTTTTCAAGTCAAGTATACTATAGAAATTAATGGTGATTAAACTTTTATCCTGCACCAGCGTACTGTGAGACTTCAATTACCCCAATATAGACTAGGTAAATGTATCATCGGGTCACGCTAGAGAGATAACGTTCCTGGATGGAATAAATGATAGCTTTATGGAGCAATTAGTTCAGGAACCGACGAGAGAGGGAGCAATTTTAGATTTAATTCTCAGTGGAGCACAGGACTTGGTGAGAGAGGTAACGGTGGTGGGGCCGCTTGGCAATAGTGATCATAATATGATCAAATTTGATTTAATGACTGGAAAAGGAACAGTGTGCAAATCCAAGGCTCTCGTGCTAAACTTTCAAAAGGGAAACTTTGATAAAATGAGAAAAATTGTTAGAAAAAAACTGAGGAGCAGCTACAAAAGTAGAAAATGTCCAAGAGGCGTGGTCATTGTTAAAAAATACCGTTCTAGAAGCACAGTCCAGATGTATTCCACACATTAAGAAAGGCGGAAAGAAGGCAAAACGATTACCGGCATGGTTAAAAGGGGAGGTGAAAGAAGCTATTTTAGCCAAAAGATCTTCATTCAAAAATTGGAAGAAGGATCCAACAGAAGAAAATAGGATAAAGCATAAACATTGGCAAGTTAAATGTAAGACATTGATAAGACAGGCTAAGAGAGAATTTGAAAAGAAGTTGGCTGTAGAGGCAAAAACTCACAGTAAAAACTTTTTAAAATATATCCGAAGCAGAAAGCCTGTGAGGGAGTCAGTTGGACCGTTAGATGATCGAGGAGTTAAAGGGGCACTTAGAGAAGATAAGGCCATCGCGGAAAGATTAAATGATTTTTTTGCTTCGGTGTTTACTGAAGATGTTGGGGAGGTACCCGTAATGGAGAAGGTTTTCATGGATAATGATTCAGATGGACTGAATCAAATCACGGTGAACCTAGAAGATGTGGTAGGCCTGATTGACAAACTGAAGAGTAGTAAATCACCCGGACCGGATGGTATACACCCCAGAGTTCTGAAGGAACTAAAAAATGAAATGTCAGACCTATTAGTAAAAATTTGTAACTTATCATTAAAATCATCCATTGTACCTGAAGACTGGAGGATAGCAAATGTAACCCCAATATTTAAAAAGGGCTCCAGGGGCGATCCGGGAAACTACAGACCGGTTAGTCTGACTTCAGTGCCAGGGAAAATAGTGGAAAGTGTTCTAAACATCAAAATCACAGAACATATAGAAAGACATGGTTTAATGGAACAAAGTCAGCATGGCTTTACCCAGGGCAAGTCTTGCCTCACAAATCTGCTTCACTTTTTTGAAGGAGTTAATAAACATGTGGATAAAGGTGAACCGGTAGATATGGTATACTTGGATTTTCAGAAGGCGTTTGACAAAGTTCCTCATGAGAGGCTTCTAGGAAAAGTAAAAAGTCATGGGATAGGTGGCGATGCCTTTCGTGGATTGCAAACTGGCTAAAAGACAGGAAACAGAGAGTAGGATTAAATGGGCAATTTTCTCAGTGGAAGGGAGTGGACAGTGGAGTGCCTCAGGCATCTGTATTGGGACCCTTATTGTTCAATATATTTATAAATGATCTGGAAAGAAATACGACGAGTGAGATAATCAAATTTGCAGATGACACAAAATTGTTCAGAGTAGTTAAATCACAAGCAGATTGTGATAAATTGCAGGAAGACCTTGTGAGACTGGAAAATTGGGCATCCAAATGGCAGATGAAATTTAATGTGGATAAGTGCAAGGTGATGCATATAGGGAAAAATAACCCATGCTATAATTACACAATGTTGGGTTCCATATTAGGTGCTACAACCCAAGAAAGATCTAGGTGTCATAGTGGATAACACACTGAAATCGTCGGTGCAGTGTGCTGCGGCAATCCAAAAAGCAAACAATGTTGGGAATTATTAGAAAAGGAATGGTTGGGAATTATTAGAAAAGGAATGGTGAATAAAACGGAAAATGTCATAATGCCTCTGTTAGGACTTTTCAGCTTGGAGAAGAGACTACTGAGGGGGGATATGATAGAGGTGTTTAAAATCATGAGAGGTCTAGAACGGGTAGATGTGAATCGGGTTATTTACTCTTTCGGATAGTAGAAAGACTAGGGGACACTCCATGAAGTTAGCATGGGGCACATTTAAAACTAATCGGAGAAAGTTCTTTTTTACTCAACGCACAATTAAGCTCTGGAATTTGTTGCCAGAGAATGTGGTTCGTGCAGTTAGTATAGCTGTGTTTAAAAAAGGATTGGATAAGTTCTTGGAGGAGAAGTCCATTACCTGCTATTAAGTTCACTTAGAGAATAGCCACTGCCATTAGCAATGGTTACATGGAATAGACTTAGTTTTTGGGTACTTGCCAGGTTCTTATGGCCTGGATTGGCCACTGTTGGGAACAGGATGCTGGGCTTGATGGACCCTTGGTCTGACCCAGTATGGCATTTTCTTATGTTCTTACATTCACGTCTGGAAAGTGTTTGTTTGATTCTTGGTGTCGCAGGTTGAGCTTGTCCCCGCGACGGGCCACTATTCATATTCTGTCATTCTTGCAGGACGGCTTACGCAAGGGCTTGGCGTACAGTTCGCTCAGGGTTCAAGTAGCGGCCTTGAGCTGTTTCGGGGTAAGGTTGATGGTATTTCCATTGCTGCACACCCGGATGTGACACGGTTTTTGAAGGGAGCCAAGCACCTGAAGCCGCCAGTGCGCGCGGTTTGTCCGTCCTGGAGTTTAAATTTGGTTCTTGGTAACCTTTGCGGGTCACCCTTTGAGCCTTTGAAGCGGGCTACGCTAAAGGACTTAACGCTTAAAGCGGTGTTTCTCGTGGCCATCTGTTCGGCTAGGCGGGTTTCGGAACTCCAAGCCTTGTCATGTTGAGAGCCTTTTCTGCGTATCCTGATTCGGGGATTTCTCTTCGAACAGTGCCCTCGGCCTTTCATGTCAACCAGTCAGTTGAGTTGCTGGCGTTTTCTGATGAGGATAAGGATCTCAGGAGATTGGATGTCCGTAGAGTCCTCTTGCGGTACTTGGGGATAACTAATCCGTTTCAATTGTCTGATCATCTTTTTGTGTTGTGGAGCGGTCCTAAGAAAGGGACTAAGACTTCTAAAACTACTATTGCCCGCTGGTTGAAAGATGCTATTGCTTCAGCTTACATTTGTCACAGGCGACCAGTGCCAGATGGTCTTAAGGCGCAGCGTCCTGGTCAAAAAGCCACTGTCTCGCCGCCAAGAGATTTGTCGGGCGGCCACTTGGAAATCCCTGCACACGTTTGCTAAACAATATCTGTTGGATGTATGGGATCCCAAGGTGGATTCTTTTGGCAGCAGTGTGCTTCGCGCGGGACTCTCCAGGTCCCACCCCTTTTAGGGCAGCTTGGGTACATCCCAGCAGTCGGACTGATCCTGGTACATACAGGGAAATGAAAATTAGTTCTTACCTGTTAATTTTCATTCCTGTAGTACCAAGGATCAGTCCCGACGCCCGCCCATGCGCAGGAGAGTCTGTTCAGCTGTTTGTATTTCTCTTGACAGATTATGTTCCAAGACAACACATCTCCGCAGCATAGTTCTAGTTGTTCTTTCTTTAGACATTCATACAAGTTCTACTTTTTTAACGGATTTAGGTTTAACTTGGTCTAGTCATTGGTTGATAAAGTGTGTTTACGCATAACAGACTAAGATAATTATAGCTACAGCCATTCATTCTGCTTTGATATCTGTTATACTGAGGGATCGCAGGTGGTACTCCAGGTTATATGGGAGGTGCTTTCAGCTTTTCTCTGACTCCATCTGCTGGAAGGGATGCATAAACCAGCAGTCTGGACTTATCCTTGGTACTACAGGAATGAAAATTAACAGGTAAGAACTAATTTTCCTTTGCTTTTTTCCCTGTCTTCCACCCTTTTCCCATTCCTAGCTCATTTAAAAAAATTGAAGAAAAATTCTTTTTCACTAAATGCATAGTTAAGCTCTGGAATTCATTGTTAGAGGATATGGTTACAGCAGTTGGTGTAACTGGGTTTAAAAAAAGGTTTGGATGTGTTCTGAGAGGAAAAATCTATAAATTGCTGTTAATGAATAAGCAGTAGTAGCTTGAGATCTATCTAATGTTTGGGTACTTAGATGCAAAGAGAGTCTGGAGAAAAATCCCTACCCCTACATCCCTTGGGTCTTATTGGGCCTTACTTAGTAAATATAGAGCAAGTATCGCTAAGACTAAATACTTTTTTTTTTGCTAGGAAGAGCCACAATTACAAATTCAATCCCAAGGTATTATCTTATGTCCGTGACTTAGCTAAATCCAATCAGTCCAATTTTGTTTGATACCTCAGTAGAAAGATGTAACAAATTTGCAATTTTTTTTCAGGGAGAAAATCTCTAAATTAAATGACAATATTCCATCAGTGACCATGCAAAAGATCACCCTTCCTAAGATCCCTGACCAGAACTGGTCTAATTTTGATTGTGTAGTATTCTCTGAAATAGAAACTCACTAGAAAGATGAACCCTGCAGCTTATCCAAGTGATGCCATTCCTATTAAATCCTTAAAATTAGTCTCTAATGTAATTGCTAGGCCGATTCCTAATATGAAACTTATCTTTTGAACAAGGAAAATTTCTGGATAATTTGAAATGTGCTGTGGTGAGACCTTAATGAAAGTAAATGTTGATACGTCAAATCTTAACAATTTTAGACCAGTGTCTAATCTTCCTTTTTTAGTGAAATGAATCAAAAATGTATTACACATGCAACTCTCCGAATACTTAGACAGTAACATACTATCCCCAGCACAATTCAGCTTCAGAAAATTTTGTAGTACCGAGAGACTACGTCTATCATTAACTGATACAGTCCTTAGAGGATTGGACAGTGGGCAGTTTTATTTACCGTATCTTTCGCTCCATAACTGTTATGATTATGAGGTGTTGGAGTGGATTCTTGAGTACTGCGGTGATGGCCACTCCCATGGGGAGGAGCCCTGTGAGGAACCGCAGTACTAGGCTAGACTCTATACACGCAGACACAGAGAATTTGTATTTATTATACAGCTTGGTGGTACTGCCCGGGGAGCAGGCAGAAGTAGTCCAGGGATCCTCAGCAGAGAAGACCAATCTCGTACTCAAGTAGGTGATAGGCAGCGAGGCGTAGCAGTGACAGGTCCCGGATGTAGACAGAGCGCTGAAGGTGAGACAGACTGAAAGGTTAGTACTCACTGAAGCAGAAAGCTGTATATTTGAAAGTCATGGCAGGCACCAGATTGGGGAGAGCAGGCCCTCGAGGAGCGAGTACCCAGTATCCCAAGATAGGTACCTGAAATAGAGCAGAAGGGCCCCCGAGGAGCGGGTACCCAGGTTAGTGAAGAATTACCCCGAAGGGCAGAGAGCTTCCTGCGGCAGCAGGGAAGTGGCAGAGCAGCTTAGACCGGATGGATCCAATCCTTGCTAGCTCAGTTTGTTAGCAAACGAAGGGCAGGCTAAATACCAGGATGTGATGATGTCACCCGGAGGGGACGCCCCCGAGGTTCCCGCCATGACGTGGGTGGCGTGCGCACGCGCACCCTAGGAGGCCATCAAGAAAATCATTTCTTAAATGTCTCCTGAAGAAGCACTATTTTTACATTGTTTCTTTAAATCTAAAATTTGCTTGCTCTTCACTGGGGTACCAATACCTCTTACATTGGCTAGTACAGTGGTTGCCATTACTATACCTTATCATAGTTATAGCAAGCAGTGGCATCGGATAAATATATGCTCTTTCCTTGAGTTCCCCATTCCCTTAATTTGCCTGCTATCCCTTCCCCAAATGCTGCTTTCTTAGCCATTGCCTAAGTAACTTACAAAAGATATGTAATTCCTTCTTTTTTTTTTTTCTCCCCTTATCTCAATCTAATTCTCCATTCCTTACCTGCCCATTCCCCCCATAAATGCAATCAGTTGCAATTTCACCCCCTTTCCATCAATCCTAGTATCCCCATTCCATGATAATTCTCTATTTGGGATTTCTTTGCCCTTTGTCTTTATCCACATCCCCATGTCCCCTTAAATTCCAAGGGCCCTCCAACGTCTCCAATCTCTCCAGCAATGATGCTTCTGCTCTCCTTCCGCTTCCTCTGCACCTCCTGGATTCTGCTCAGAACACTCCAAACAATCTTCCATCCAACACCTTCCTCCAGCGAATGCTATTTCTCTTTGACCTTGACATGCTGATGACCAGGAAAAACCATTCCACTTTTGGGCCCCCACCCTCTCCCTTCCTCCTCCTACCCCCTTCCTCTATATCTTCTTAACCCCTTGCGACACTTCTATTCTCTGTTCTTTAAACTCTGCTCCTATGTTCCCCTGGTAAGCAGATCCCCCCTCTGTTGCTAAGTATTTTCATCCAACCACCCTGTACTCTCCATTACTCTCTCCCAAACCACTTATGAAAAGGATATTGTAGAGCCCTAGAGTTTTTAATCCAATTGGATTCATCTGGTGAATGACTGTCCTCATGCTTTTACTGCGGCTATTATTCCAATTGTCTTCAGGAACAGGATCCAAAATTTATTTTTCTTTGCTCATTGACCATTTCTGAGGGCGTCACATGATCTATGTTGCAACCGTTTGGTCTTCGGCTTCGCCCTGCCTACCTCTCATTACTTGCGGCTTCTCCCGCTCACCTCTGACTACTAGCTGCTGCGACGTCTGTTTGCCGTCCTCTCCGGCGTCTCCAGACCAGCTTTGGTGCTGCCTCCCGCCATGCTCCTCCAAGGTACCTTAGGGCGCGCGCATGCCGCTCTCATCTTTATTTCCACGTTGGTGCGAATCTCAGGGGTGTCCCCCTGATATGACGTCACGCTGCCCGGATATTTAAGCCTACAGTATTTGCTAGCTCATTGAGTTAGCAACGGTAACTCTACGGATGGGATTAGCTCTCCGTACCGAAGCTGCTCTGCCACTCAGTGCTATCTAGAACTCTTAGACCCTTCGGGGTTTGCTAACAGGGAACCTGCTCCTCAGGGGCCTCTTCTGCTTCTTTCAGGGGCTATCAGGAAACCGGTACTCGCACCTCGAGGGCCATGTTCCCTGAGTCGCTGCCTGCATCTTCAAACCCTTCTACGTGGAAGACTTCACTAACGGTTTCCATCTGTGAGTACAACTACCATCTATTCCACAGTACTGCTTCACTGGGACCAGATACTCGTTCCTCGAGGGCCTGCCCTCTGTTCCGGTGCCAGACCTCTCGTCTAGTGGAATCTCTGTTACTGCTATGTGAGTACAATACAACTGAGTCTCTCTGCTCTAAGGGATCAGGTACTCGCTCCTCGAGGGCCTGCTCTCTGCTCTGGTGCCAGACCTCTCGTCTAGTGGAATCTCTGTTACTGCTACGTGAGTACAATACAACTGAGTCTCTCTGCTTTAAAGGATCAGGTACTCGCTCCTAGTGGGCCTGCTCTCCCTGTCTCGGATCTTCTCCTAATTCTACCTGGGATTCTGTATGTTTCTCACTGTGTACTCATAACTGTCTCTTTCCACCTCAGCACAGCCCAGCAGAGGATTCGCTGTTCCAGCATTCTGTGGGAGACCTGCCCAGCCGGGCTCAACATCTACTACTCACTACTGCCACCTCTGGTGGTTTCCAAGACTGTTTAATAAAAGATTCAAATCTGTGTTTGTGTGGCCAGAGTCTAGCCTGACATTGTGGTCCCTCATGGGACTGCCCCCCATGGGCGTGGTCAGCTGCCACAGTGTCCAAGGATCCACCCAAACATCAATAACCATAACAATCTACTTGAGCTCAGTGCCTACTCTTCCTGAGCATCTTAGCAGGTTTTTCCCATTGCTTCCATCAGTGATCCCATAAACACAGGCTGAGCCATTCCTCTGCAACGCCAGTTTCTTGCTGTGAAGTCTGTCTCCCTCCACTACTGGTAAAAGGTTGGGGATTCCTGCCTGCAGGCCTTCCTCTTCCTTTTGTTCTGTGCCCGCTTCTTCCAGGCCGCTTTGGTGCTGCTTTGCTCTTAGTGAAGTACTTGTGCCATTTTGACCTTGTCTGTCAAGGAATTTTGCCACTGCTGCTGGCGTCTCAAGTGCCTTCCACTTTCCATTCACCATCACTATTCCTGGCCGGGTAGAGCAATCTGAACCTCATTTGCCTCTCGTACAGCCTCTTCTTGACTGGACCAAATTCTGCTTTCTGCATCACTCCGCTGCAATCAAGGAATATCGCCATACAATTGCTCAGGTATGTGAGTGGCCTGAGTTTGCGTGCCTTTTGTAGGACTCATTCCTTTGCCCTGTAACAGTGAAATTTAACTACAAACACCCATAGCATAGGCACACCTGGCCTGCTAAGCCCCAGTACTCATAAGAACATAAGTAATTGCCACACTGGGTCAGACCAAGGATCTATCAAGCCCAGCATCCTGTTTCCAACAGAGGCTAATCCAGGCTACAAGTACCTGGCAAGTACCCAAACACTAAGTAGAGCCCATGTTACCACTGCCAGCAATAGCAGTAGCTATTTCTCAAGTCAACCAGATCAATAGCAGTCAATAGACCTCTCCTCCAAGAACCTATCCAAACCTGTTCCCTATCAGTCATTAGCACTGGCTCTTCTCCTGGGGTGAGCAGTTTGCGGAAACTTTTTTTCCCAGAAAATCCCCTTGCTTTTCTCCCCTCTACTTGCTCTGGGAGCCCTATCACACGGACGATGGAGTGATGTGCGTGATCCTTGAGGTCAACCATCTTTAAACTATTTATCTGCTTCTTAAGGGCTGATAAGTTTGCCACAGTGGTCTCTCAATCTTCAACTGCTGGCACCCTATTCTCCAGCTCCTCAACTCTGGGGCACACATTCAATCTTTTGTCTTGATCTCCGCAATGGATGCCTTCTTCGAGCCCATTTCTTGGGAAACCTCAGCCCAGAGCTCTCTTTTTTTTTTTTTTTTTTTTTTTTTATAATTTATAATTTTTATTGCTGTTAACAAGAACAATATAAGCAAAAAGCGAAAGATACAGCAATATGTAATACATTGTATTATTTTCCCCCTGCTCCCCCCTTTCATGCTACTCAAAAACAGTAAAATAAAAAGAAAGCCATATCATGTAAGTGATAGTTACTGAAAGACCGAAGAAGTGAAAAAAATAAAAATCCTGTAGAATGTCTTATGTTCTTAATGTCCAAGCAAATGTTCAGTAATAATATTAAAGCGCTGGAAGGGTTAGTTGTCTCCAGGATATGTAAGGGTTCCAAATATGGTGAAATTTAGATAATCGATGATATTTAAACGCAGTCAAGCGGTACAAGGTGCATGTCCTATCCAGGCGAGTCAATATCTCCGTGGACGTTGGTGGCCGTATTCTTTTCCAGGAGGCTGCGATTTCCATGGCAGTCAAAGTACAGACCAATTGTATAAAGGTCTGTGCAGAGACAGGTAAGGTGTCAGCAGGGAGATGGAGAAGAGCCTGTTCCTTAGTAAGGTGAATAGTGGTACCCAGGATCTCGGAGAGGGTCGTTGAGACGTATTGCCAAACGTTTTGGATATATACACATTCCCACCACATGTGAAGGTATGTACCTAGCTGGTGACAGTTCCACCAGCACATTGGGTTGTTGTTAGAAGAAAAGTGGTGGAGGCGCGTGGGGGTAATGTGCCATCTGTAAAGAAGTTTGTAGTTGGTTTCCGTGATTCGGGCCGAAACCATGCCCTGGGACATACGGGTAAAAATAATATCCCATTCCTCTTCAGTAAGAAGTCTACCTATATCCAGCTCCCAGGCCTTCAAATGAGCTGGTTTAGAGGGCAGACAGGATGCTAGTAACTTATACAGCTTAGAGATGAGACTACCTTGTAATTGTGGACTGGAACAATAGCCTTCAAATAGAGAGCGCTGGGAGGACAACATACCCTGTGTTTGCAGCTGTAGTAGGAAATGACGGATTTGCATGTAAGGGAAAAATTCAACATTTGGAAGATGGTATGCGCTTTGAAGATGATCAAAGGTAGCAAGAGAGCCTTGGTTAAACAACTGGGAAAAGTAGGTAATTCCTTGCACCTTCCACGATTTATATGCAAGTCTAGGTAGACCTGGGGAGAAGGAGGTATTATGAAATAGAGAACTCTTTAAGAAGTAGGCCTCTGGGCCAACCAACTTACGCTTCTGTTGCTTCCACACATTGAGGGTCTGTCGGACACAGGGTGTAAAAAGCAAATCCGGTCGCCAGGTTCTATTGGGTTGCCATAGCGCAGAGAGTGGCATGATGGAAAGCCAGGCTTGTTCAATCTGGACCCAAGGTTTATTATCCTTGGGACAGTGCCAGTCGATGATTGGTCTTAGTTGAGCAGCCACATAGTACTAGAGTAGATTGGGAAGACCCAATCCTCCTTGTGCTCTAGGTTGGTAGAGGACCATACGTGCAACTTGAGGTGGCCGGCATTTCCATAGAAATCGTAGTAACTTCCTTTGCCAAAATATCAGGGTGAATCGGAATAGGTAGCGTTTGGAATAAATACAAATATCTTGGAAGGACATTCATTTTGAGTGTGGCTAAGTGGCCTAACCACGTTAAAGGCAGGGAATTCCAACGGATAAGATCTTGATCAACTTTTTGAATAAGAGGAGTGTAATTGAGCTGAAATAGATCAGATAAGTCTTTACCAATATAGACTCCCAGGTATTTAAGCTTAGAGGGGGCCCACTTGAAAGGATGGGAATTTTGGAGGGCAAGGACCACATCCGGAGAGCATGAGATATTGAGAATTTCTGACTTGTCCCAGTTTATCTTAAAGCCAGAAACTGCGCTGAAGTTTGCGAGCTCGAGTTCAGTCTCCTTTAGTGAGGATAAGGGATTACTCACCGTGAATATAATATCGGCGAATAATGACAGTTTGTAGTGCTGAGAATTTAAAGAAAACCCGGGGATATTAGGATTGCTACG
The DNA here is from genome assembly GCF_901001135.1 of Rhinatrema bivittatum. NCBI lineage: Eukaryota > Metazoa > Chordata > Amphibia > Gymnophiona > Rhinatrematidae > Rhinatrema > Rhinatrema bivittatum. The sequence goes on along the minus strand of NC_042620.1, from coordinate 523,914 downwards.
TATGCGAATGGCTATTGGCTCAAGAAATATGGCAAACAGTAGAGGGGAAAGGGGGCAACCTTGCCTGGTGCCTCTCTGGACTGAAAATGGGTCCGAGTATTTACCATTTATTTTTAAACACGCAGAGGGGGAGCTGTAAAGGGCCTGAATCCAATTTTGAAAGAAAGATCCGAACCCCATTTGCTGAAGTGTTCGGAACAGAAAAGGCCAGTGGACTATATCGAATGCCTTTTCGGCATCAATAGCTAAGAGGATGTGGTCCAATTGTTGTTTGGAGGAACCCCACAAAATATTTATAATCTTGCGCACGTTATCGCTGGCCATGCGACCGGGTATAAATCCTGCTTGATCAGGGTGTATAATCTTGGCAATGAAGCCGTTCAATCGATCAGCAAGGATTTTGGCTAATAATTTAAGATCTAAATTTATCAAGCATATTGGCCTATAGGAGGCACATAAAGTTGGGTCCCTACCAGGTTTAGCAATGATGGATATTCCTGCCTTGTTGGAGTCAGGTAAAAGAGCACCCCCTTCACGAAGATAATTAAAATGATTTTGAAGGTGGTAAACCACAACGGGCCCAAATGTTTTATAAAATTTAGCGGTGAGGCCGTCGGGACCCGGAGCCTTTCCCACCTTAAGATTTTTTATGGCAAAGAGAATTTCAGAGCTCGTGATTTCAGCATTAAGGGAATCCCTCATTTCTGGAGACAGAGAGGGAAGAGAAATTGATTGGAGATATTGGTCTATATCGCAACTCCGGATATGGGACTTGGCCGCGTACAAAGTTTTGTAAAAGTTGAGAAATTGTTGTATAATGTCCTTATTAGTAGATTTTAAATGCCCCTGATCATTTTTTATTTTAAGAATATGATTTTGACAGGACAATTTCTTCAATTGGTGGGCTAATATTTTCCCAGCTTTATTGCCTCCCTCAGAGTAAGTTTGACGGGTAATATTCATCGCATGAGCTATATGATCAACTTCCAACCTGTGAAGGTCCTCCCGAGCCTTGGTTAGTTGAGCTAGTATCTTAGTAGAGCCTTTACAAACATGTTGAGAGGTCAATGCTGCAATTTGATCTCGGAGAAGAGAACAGGCTGCCGCCTTCTGCTTTTTAAGATATGAAGTGCGGGAAATGAAATGGCCTCGAATAAAAGATTTAAAACAATCCCAAAGGAGGATCGGGGAGTCCACCGTGTTTACGTTATCTTGAAAAAAATCACGTATGAGTTGCGTGGAGGTTTGTATGTATGTTAAGTCATGGAGAATGGAGTTGTTCAGTCTCCAGAAGCGACATCCGTGTTCCCCTCCTTGTAGCCTCAGGGTCAAAATTAATGGAGCATGGTCAGACCAAGAGATAATGCCCAGGTCAGTGTGGCTTACTGCATGGTACAGAGTTTTATCCAAGAATATATAATCTATTCGAGAGTATGAGTCATGGGCTGAGGAATAAAAAGAGTACAAACGGGAGTGAGGATACTTCACTCTCCAGGGATCTATTAAGTTATGATCCTCCAGCAGTTCTTTAAGAGCTCTAGTATGAGAGTGGCCCTTGGAGTTATCCAGAGAAGGGGAAATAGTGACATTGAAATCTCCAGCCATGACTAGATGTCCCACTGTGTGCTGAATTAAAAGAGGGCAAAGAGCTTGAAAGAACCCAGCCTGTTCTCTATTAGGAGCATAGATATTAACAAGTGTATAGTCTCAATCATGGATAGTAATGCACAACAATAAGTAACGACCATTAGGGTCCTTGACACAGTGTTTACACTCAAATACAATGTGGGAAGAAATAATATACCAACTCCGGCGTATTTAGCGTTTTTAGTAGCTGGGGAGTAATATTGATGATTGAATTTAGAGGATCTCATTAATGATTCATATCGGGCTTTGAGATGAGTTTCTTGGATGAAAACTACATCGGGGTTAGTGGAAGCCAATTCCCTATAAAATAGGGCTCGTTTTTGTGGGGAATTTAGGCCTTTAGTATTTACTGATAGAAGTTTTAAATTCGCCATTTCTAGGAAATTTAGTGGAAGAACCATCTAGAAATAGACCAGTGACTTATGAGAAACTGATAAGGAATACAAGCAATGGTAACTCCAGTCAGGGCATTAAATATCACTGAGCAATAACACAGAAAGCAAGGACTGTTAAGCCCTCCACTCTGGAGACTATATGCATGCAAGAAAAACAGGATATTATACATGACAGGTAAAATCACAAAAGTATCGGGCAGAGTAGCATGAAACCCCTGGGACGGAAAATTGTCCTCCAGCACAGAAAGGAGCCTGCATTATCCTCCATGCAGGCCAGGAACACCCCTGGATTGGGGGGGGGGGGGGGAGACCGCCATGCCCAGATAAAAAAAAAAAAAAAAAATGGCGTTGCCTTCTCCCACACCATCTGTAAGTATAATAAGTATTATAAACAGTTACAACCATAATAACTAGATGAATAAATGGAAATAAAAATACTCTGGCCCAAAAAATCGTGAAGATGCAATAACATCAGAAAGCCAGCCAACTCAGAGCCATGTGCTGGCTAGCGCACCAAACAGTGAAACTCTATAAGAAGAGAAGCAAAGTTATCAAGTAGGGTCCTGGCGGGTGTTAATGCCCCCGGAGTGACAACTAAGTCGGCTATTTCGTTTGCCCACCCTCTGCCACGCTGGAAAAGATGGGCGAGAGGGATGTTCTCCGGTTGGTTTGACAGCTACTGAAGTGCCAGAGAACCCACAAGTAGAGAGATGTGGCAAGGCTTCCGATGGGTAGATATATTTGTGTGATACCCTCCATGGTATCACACACAAATATATATATATATATATATAAATATATATCAAGGCCTGATTTTTCACTTACCCACGGCCGCCTTCGACTCCTGATTTTTCACTTACTCACGGCCGCCTTCGACTCCGACCACGAGGCAGCCCCTGCCGGCCTCCGTCGAACCGAGACGCTGAGCCCTCTTCCTCCGGACGCAGCACGGCAGAGCAGTGAAGCAGGGCCTGCGCGATCGGCGCCGGAGACCCGCCGGGGTAAGGCCTGATTTTTCACTTACCCACGGCCGCCTTCGACTCCGACCACGAGGCAGCCCCTGCCGGCCTCCGTCGAACCGGGACGCTGAGCCCTCTTCCTCCGAGACGCTGAGCCCTCTTCCTCCGGATGCAGCACGGCAGAGCAGTGAAGCAGGGCCTGCGCGATCAGCGCCGGAGACCCGCCGGGGTAAGGCCTGATTTTTCACTTACCCACGGCCGCCTCCTACCCCGACCACGAGGCAGCCCCTGCCGGCCTCCGTCGAACCGAGACGCTGACGACATCCATCTCACCTTCCTCCGCCTCAGAGGGGCACGCCGACCACCTTCAGCCAATCAGGGGACAGCCCTGATTTGGCCTCCTAATTTAAATTGAGAGACACCCAGGCGTCGCGCACCTAGCGTCGCGCGCCTAAGGAGCTCACCAAAGGAGCCTGCTCCTTAGTGCACTCCCTTTGTGCACTCCCTATTTGTGGGACTAACCCGGGACCCATTCCTCCCAATAGGAGGCCTTTAACAGAGCAAAGGAACCGATGCTACCCAACTACCATACTAGCATGTTATCTATCAACCTAATCATCGGAGCCCGGAAATATAATAGTCCTCGATGTAACTGCTGTGACCAGAATCATCCCAGCAACCAGTCAGGCAACCACTCAAACTTACAGAGGACAGAGCACTCCACCAGCCGAACCAACTAACTTACAAACACCTTCAGCAATTCATCCAAACATCTACTCTTACAGACAGACACCTCTCTCTCACCCACCCTCAGACACCTCTTGAATTCCTATAGACTCACACCTTTGGGCCTCCAAACCCAGACCCAATCAACCGCATCTCAAAACAAACCTCCACCAGAACCACTCTCATCATGCTCACTTTTAATATCCCAATCATCCACAACCAAAGGCGAACCCCCTTAACTAACTTCACCAACGTCATACAAAAAAGAATCATCCCTATTACAACATCACCATTGAACCAACTTCTAGGCCTCTCGCTACTCTCAGTAACTCTCATCAATGCGCAATCCTTAACTAAGAAGACACACATCCTCAATGATTACCTCTTGGATAGCAACCCAGACATCTGTGCCATCACAGAAACCTGGTTAAAAAACTCGGACATTGCCTTAACCAATCAACTACCAATTCAGACATACGACATCTTCACCTTCCATAGACTCAAAAAAAGAGGAGGCGGACTTCTTCTAGCCACGAAGAAAGAACTCAGATTGACCGCACATACTATCAAGACAGAATCCAAATTAGAATTGGGTCTAGTCAAATCTAAACACCTACAAATTCTGTTAGTCTACGCTCCCCCGGGAGTTCTAGAAACGGACCCATCACCCCTCGTAGAATCCATCGTGAAACATATTAATGCAGACCTCCCAACAATAATTATGGGGGATTTCAACCTCCACACAAATGCAATACCTCGCTCTACCAACTGTGAAGCTCTTCTCACCACCCTCGGCGCGATGGGATTCACTCAGACCATCAATAGCCCCACACATAAAGCTGGTCACACCCTGGATCAAATATTCATCAATTCTAATTTCACTTGCACAATAGAACCTTCCTGTACCCCAATCCCTTGGTCAGATCATTTCCTAATAGAATCTTCCTTTTCCACACACAAACAGACACACACCTCTACCATTCAATTCAGGAAAGCATGTCCTTCTGACATACTCGGCGATCAGCTATCCAAAGAACTCTCCAACCTAGACCTAGCTAATCCTGACTCAGCCCTATCCTCTTGGCAAAAGATTACAGAAACAGTCGCAAACAAATGGTGTCCAATAATCTCCAAATCACTCAACCCAACAAAAAAGGGAAACCAACCTTGGTTCTGCTCGGAACTGAAACAAATGAAACAGGACTTACGCCAGAAAGAAAATAGATGGCACAAAACCCCAAACAAAACAACCCTCTCATCATACAAGGGACTCTTTAATCACTACAGGACCGCCATTCTACAGAAAAAGAAGGAATACTATGCAAACAAAATACACCATTTTCAATATGATGCCCAGGCCCTTTTCGCTTACGTATCACAAATCACTAAATCAACCTCACCACCTATTCCAGATGAACAAGCTCTCTCAAAAGCTATACTTCCAACAGAAGATCTTAAATACCCTCGCCCTCCTTCCTACAAATACAACTCCCATCAAGTCAGGTGAGAATTCCAATTCTCTAAATAGACCCAAATTTGACTGTTTCGAATCAATCTCCACCAAAGAGATTGAATCCCTTCTAAAAAAACTGAAACCTGCTAGCCATCCGGCTGACAATATTCCATCGAGACTCCTGCTTCTAATCCCAAACTTGATCTCAGGACCTCTGACCAGCATAATAAACAGCCTCCTATCCCAAGGAAGCTACCCAGACATCCTAAAAACCGCTTCACTCAAGCCCCTCCTCAAGAAACACAATTTAGACCCAAATGTACCAGCAAATTTCAGACCCATCTCTAACCTCCCTTTCATCGCTAAACTAACGGAGAAACTGGTAAACACACAGCTTTCTGACTATCTGGAAGACCACAAGATCTTACACCCTTCGCAATATGGTTTCCGTAAATCACGCAACACTGAAACCCTCCTCATCTCACTAACAGACCATATTATTATGGGGTTAGATAAAGGACACTCCTTCTTACTAGTCTTGTTAGACATTTCGGCGGCTTTCGACACCGTCAATCACACCATCCTGTTGGATCGCCTAGCAGATATCGGCATCTCTGGATCAGCGTACAACTGGTTCAAGTCCTTCCTCAGCAATAGGACTTACAAAGTCAAAATCAATAATAAAGAGTCACCCCTAACAAAATCTAATCTTGGCGTACCACAAGGATCTTCTTTATCCCCAACCCTCTTCAACATATACCTCCTCCCCCTCTGCCAAATGTTAACAGATCTCAACCTAATTCATTATCTGTACGCAGACGACGTACAGATTCTAATCCCCATAACAGAATCAATCTCAAAAGAGCTCACCCATTGGAATAACTGCCTACTTTCCATCACCAATCTACTCAACAGCTTAAACTTGGTCCTTAACGCTTCTAAGACAGAGCTTCTCCTCATCTCCTCAAATTTATTTATTTATTTATTTAACAGTTTTTTATACCGACCTTCATAGTAAATAACCATATCGGATCGGTTTACATTTAACATAGGGTATAACTGAAGGAACAATTCAGGTAAACAATAAATAACCATAGATAGGAATAAGTCAAAGTTACAATCAACGGGAGTCAAGAACTTGGAAGCTTAAAACAAGCTGGAAGGAAGATAAAGGCAAATGATAACAATATCCACCAACCAACACTACTCAACTCTCACATCACATGTAAGCAGGTTAGAGATCTTGGGGTGATTCTAGACAACCGACTAAACCTAAGGAAAATGGTCAATACAACAACGAAAGATTGCTTTTACATGTAAAAACAAAATCAGTTTTGGGGGCCCCCCTGCCCCTCCCAGGAGCCAGAAAAAAAATTAGGGTGCAGGCCCCCAACTCCCTCTTATACCCCCTTGAACTTTGAAATGGATCCTGCATTGGGGCTGGGTGCACCCTCTCACCTAGCCCAGTTGGTGTTGAGTTGACCTTGCCCTAGCTATGTGACTGGGGTAAGGTCTGGGGATCAGACCCAGGCCATGTGGTAATGGTCTGATTCCTGGACTTTACCCCAGTCGCATGGTTCGGGCAAGGTCAGCTCGGAGCCATTTTGGAAAATGGCTCTGACCGGGTCACGGTGCGGAACAAATTTCAAGGTTTGGGGGGGATGTGGGAAGGGGGTTGTGGGGGGCCTGCACCTTAATATTTTTTCTGGCTTCTGGTAAGGGCGGAGAGGGCTGGATATGGGCAGGTGGGATTAGGATAGGATTGATGTCACTTGATGGGGTAGTGGTGGGAAGGGGGGGGGGGGGAACGACTGGGACAGGATATCACTTGGGGGGCTGGGACAAGATCATTGTAACTTGGGGGATTGGGACCCCCACCCCCTATTTTTTCCTTTTAACATGGATGGGGGACCGGGGGTCAGTGCCACATGGGCTTCTTTTCTATTTTATTTTAACTTTATGGAGGTGTCGGGGCTGCCTCGACTGGTGTCAGTGCTGACCCGTATCAACCCGGGGACCCCTGCTCAACCTCCCTGTTTGGCCATGACTTTTATTTTTTGGACTGGGGCCCTTTACGGTGATGGCGGACCCATGAGGGTTGGGGCTGCTATCGCATTAAAGGGCTGCTCACCACATTCTTTTGTGTAGCAGTGTTTGGCCACAACACAAAATGCGCCATACAACCACAGTGCTTTTTCGGGGGAGGGGCCCCACTTGCGGCAACACTCTCCCGCGATAGTGGGACCCCTCCTGCGACAAAACATTGTGGCTTAGTGCATCCATGAATTAGATCCTAAACTCTCAGGATAGAGAAATACCTAGAGTACTTGAATGTAATCTGCTTTGTGATGCCGAAAGTGGAACATAAATCAAAAACATTTATGAGTCTTAAAAATGGCCAGGAAAGCTTTTTTTTAAAAACAACAACAAAAAACCCAAATATTAGAAAAGTGGGTGAATCCAAGATGGCTGATGACGAAGATCTGTTGTGTAACTTAGATGAAACTGATTGCCAGTCTGACTACTGAAATGCTCAATGCATTGGAAAGTAAGTTTGAAATTCTGGCTGACATATGGAAATAGGGGCGGTAACTTTTTTAATCCTGCCACACTAGCGCACACTTGCGCGGACCAGATGTGCGCACAGGGACGTAGTCATTTTCTAACCTATGCATGCAGCTGAATGGCAGATGCAATTTAATGGTAAGTGCAAAGCAATGCATGTAGGGAAAATTAATTCCAACTACAGCTACACAATGCCGAGTTCCATGTTACCACCCAGGAAAAAGATCTTGGAGACCTTGTGGACAACGCCTTAATCTTCGGCTCAGTGTACAGCAGTGGTCAAAGGGCATATAGAATGTTAGGAATTATTTGGAAAGGAGGAGAGAACAAAACTGAGATCATAATTCCTTTGTACAGATCCTTGAGGTTTTTTGTGCAGTTCTGGTTGTCCCATCTCAAAAAACGAGTCAATAAATCAGGGAACAACTAATTTCCATATGGTGGCAAAAATAATTGGCTAGTTGACAACGAATATTCAATCAAAATATTGTTGGATATAATGTGATGGATTTGCTAAAATTATGCACTTTATTAACAATCAAAGATTTTTTAATGTTTTATCTTTTTTGTAAAAAGTTATTAAATTTTTTGTAATGAAGGGATGACCTCAGTATTGGTACAAAATCTGATGATTCAGAAATTTACCAGCCAATTGTTGCAATCACCAGTCTCATCCCTTTCTTAAACTAAAATATCCTATTTGAAACTAGATTGTTAGAAAATAGTGAGTAGTTATCAAGGAGCAATTGAGTTATTTATATGACATATACTTTTTCAAAAAAAACAGCTTTTTCCAGCTCTCTCAAACAGATTATTTGCAATGAGTTCATTCACATTCAACTCCAAAATCTGTTATCTGGTGGCTATCAGTATTGCTTCTTAATAGCCCATTTTATCTTTGATTTTCAAACTGGAAAAACCTCATTTGTTGTATTGGTGATGTAACCTGACACGAAAAAGCAAGAGAAACCTATCTCATAACTTGAAAATCTTTTTTTCTGTTGTTGGATGCTTGCTTAAAACAATCAACATTTTTGATAGACCACCACCAACGTTGTCAACGTTTCACTTCAAATGCTGCTTCAGGGCGAACCCTGCAGTATAAAAACAATTTAGTTACCAACATCATAATTTAAAGACTTTGTTGTGGTAGGTAATACTCCCGGTTACTCTTTAAACTTTCCGTTTCAAGAGTCGGGCTTAGTTTAATGCACCAAACATGGCGGCTCAATTTAAATCCCAAACTTACTCAAAATGTAACCAATCAAAGATCACATTTCTACATTAAATTTTGTAATGACGTGATGGTTTAAATGCCTCGGTGTTTGGCAATTTACTGGTCTCAATGTGACCAATAAAAAATCACGTACTAATGTTTGATGTCATGACAACGTAACTGTTTATATGCTTTTTTGTTTTACGATTTTACCAATCTCAAGATTCTTAATGAATCAAACTATTCCACTCGATTTTGGTATTAAGACCGAGAGGTTCTTCGCTGCTCAATTTAAAAATCCATTGTTTTCGCCGGTACAGCCACTTTTCTCTGTCATCTCCTCTCGGATCTGGTTTGACATGATCAATGGCGAACCAACGTAAATCTTCCAACTTATGATTAGCTGTAATGCAATGCATAACTATCGGTGCAGTTTCTCTCTTGTTTTTAATGCAACTTTTATGCTCTCCAATGCGGATTTTAAGAGGTCTTGTGGTTTGACCCACATAGATCTTATTGCAAGGACATCTGATTATGTAGATTACAAAGTCAGTTTGGCAAGTAGCAAAATGATTAAATTTAAAAGTATAGTTAATTCGAGGACAAGCATATTCCTTTACCTCTAGTGTTTGACTGCATATCTTACAGTGACCACACTTGTAGTGAGTGTCCTTTCAAAACGTGGCCTTGTAAAGTCATGTTCTTCTCGATTTTTTTTTTCTGGCAACAGTGTGGGACTTAAAATTCCTTTCAAATTTTTCCCTCTAGAAAAAGCTACTCTAAATTCCAGGTTTTCCATACCTGGAATCATCTTAATCAAAGACCAATGATTACGCATGCATTGAATAATTTTACGTGATGGAGAATACTTTGTTACACAGGTGATTATATCCTGCTCTGATTTCTTCTGCTGTGGAATTAATAGAGCTTCTCTGTCATAATATAATGCCCTCTTAAACGTGTTTTTGATGCATTTAGTGGGATAACCTCTTTGTTTAAAGTCTTGCATTAAATTGACAGATTGTTTGTAAATATTGTTGCTAGAACAGTTTCGCTTGTACCGTAAAAACTGTGAGAAAGGCAAACTAATTTTCAAAGGAAATGGATGTGAACTGTCATAATGAAGCATGGTGTTATGGTAGGTGACTTTTTTGAACACTCTCATAATTATTTCACCAGAATCTGTTTTGGCCATGGTAAACCTGGAATTTAGAGTAGCTTTTTCTAGAGGGAAAAATTTGAAAGAAATTTTAAGTCCCACATTGTTGCCAGAAAAAAATCGAGAAGAACATGACTTTACAAGGCCACGTTTTGAAAGGACACTCACTACAAGTGTGGTCACTGTAAGATACGCAGTCAAACACTAGAGGTAAAGGAATATGCTTGTCCTCGAATTAACTATATTTTTAATCATTTTACTACTTGCCAAACTGACTTTGTAATCTGCATAATCAGATGTCCTTGCAATAAGATCTATGTGGGTCAAACCACAAGACCTCTTAAAATCCGCATTGGAGAGCATAAAAGTTGCATTAAAAACAAGAGAGAAACTGCACCGATAGTTATGCATTGCATTACAGCTAACCATAAGTTGGAAGATTTACGTTGGTTCGCCATTGATCATGTCAAATCAGATCCGAGAGGAGGTGACAGAGAAAAGTGGCTGTACCGGCAAGAACAATGGATTTTTAAATTGAGCAGCGAAGAACCTCTCGGTCTTAATACCAAAATCGAGTGGAATAGCTTGATTCATTAAGAATCTTGACATTGGTAAAATCGTAAAACAAAAAAGCATATAAACAGTTACATTGTCATGACATCAAACGCTAGTACGTGATTTTTTTATTGGTCACATTGAGACCAGTAAATTGCCAAACACCGAGGCATTTAGACCATCACGTCATTACGACATTTAATGTCAGAACGTGATCTTTGGTTACATTTTGAGTAAGTTTGGGATTTAAATTGAGCTGCCATGTTTGGTGCATTAAACTAAGCCAGACTCTTGAAATGGAAAGTTTAAAGAATAACAGTGAGTATTACCAACCACAACAAAATCTTTAAATCTTCAAATTATGATGTTTGTTTGTTTATCGGTTTTTATATACCGTTGTTTGGAACAAGCCATCACAACAGTTTCCAATGTTGGTAACTAAATTGTTTTTATACTGCAGAGCCCGCCCTGAAGCAGCGTTTGAAGCAAAATGTTGACAACGTTGGTGGTGGTCTATCAAAAATTTTGATTGTTATAAGCAAGCATCCAGCAACAGAAAAAAAGATCTTCAAGTTATGAGAGAAGTTTCTCTTGCTTTTTCATGTCGGGTTACATCGCCGTTACAACAAATGAGGTTTTTCCTGTTTGAAAATTAAAGATAAAATGGGCTATTAAGAAGCAATACTGGTAGCCACCAGATAACATAGATTTTGGAGTTGAATGTGACTTCATGAGAATGAACTCATTGCAAACAATATCTTCTTTTTTTGAGAGAGCTGGAAAGAGTTGGGTTTTTTAAAAAAAAGTATTTGTCATAAATAACTCAATTGCTCCTCGATAACTACGCACTGTTCTCTAACAGAATCTATTTTCAAATAGGATATTTTAGTTTAAGAAAGGGATGTAACCGGTGATTGCAGCAATTGGCTGGTAAATTTCTGAATCATCAGATTTTGTGCCAATACAGAGGTCATCCCTTCATTACAAAAAAAGATAAAACATTAAAAAAAAATCTTTGATTGTTAATAGATTTGCTAAAATTATGCACTTTATCTCAAAAAATGACATAGCAGACCTAAAAAAGTTAGGACAACAAATGTTAAAGGTGATGGAAACACTTCCTTGTAGAGAGACTAAATAGATTAAAGTGCCTTTAGTTGGAAAAGGGGACATGATTGAGATGTAAAATCATGAGTGGAGTGGAATGGGTAAATAGGGAATGATTCACTCTTTCAAACACTAGGACTAGGAGACTCTCCATGAAACTAACAACCAGTAGATGTAAAAGAAATCATAGAAAATGTTTTCATTCAATGTACAATCAAGCTGTGGAATCTGTTACCAGAGGATGTGGTCAAGTCAGGTATCATAGTTGTGCTCAAAGATGGTTGGACAAGTCCATAAACAGTTATTAGCCAGGGATACTTGGGAAAGCCGGTGCTTATTGGGATCTGCTGGGTACTTGTGACGGTGTGGCCATTGTTGGAGATAGGATGCTGGGCTCAATTGTCCTTGGACTGACCTAGCAGGGCACTTATGTTATCTGAGCATCAGAATTACCAGAATAATCGTGGATTACAAACTGGCTAAAAGACAGGAAACAGAGAGTAGGATTAAATGGACAATTTTCTCAGTGGAAGGCAGTGGGCAGTGGAGTGCCTCAGGGATCTGTATTGGGACCCTTACTTTTCAATATATTTATAAATGATCTGGAAAGAAATACGAGTGAGGTAATCAAATTTGCAGATACAAAATTGTTCAGAGTAGTTAAATCACAAGCAGATTGTGATAAATTGCAGGAAGACCTGAGACTGGAAAATTGGGCATCAAAATGGCAGATGAAATTTAATGTGGATAAGTGCAAGGTGATGCATATAGGGAAAAATAACCCATGCTATAGTAACACAATGTTAGGTTCCATATTAGGTGCTACCACCCAAGAAAGAGATCTAGGTGTCATAGTGGATAACACATTGAAATCGTCGGTTCAGTGTGCTGCGGCAGTCAAAAAAGCAAACAGAATGTTGGGAATTATTAGAAAGGGAATGGTGAATAAAACAGAAAATATCATAATGCCTCTGTATCGCTTCACGGTGAGACCGCACCTTGAATACTGTGTACAATTCTGGTCACCGCATCTCAAAAAAGATATAATTGCAATGAAGAAGGTACAGAGAAGGGCGACCAAAATGATAAAGGGGATGGAACAGCTCCCCTATGAGGAAAGACTAAAGAGGTTAGGACTTTTCAGCTTGGAGAAGAGATGGCTGCGGGGGGATATGATAGAGGTCTTTAAGATCATGAGAGGTCTTGAATGGGTAGATGTGAATCGGTTATTTACTCTTTAAGATAATAGACTAGGGGGCACTCCATGAAGTTAGCATGAGGCACATTTAAAACTAATCGGAGAAAGTTCTTTTTCACTCAACGCACAATTAAACTCTGGAATTTGTTGCCAGAAGATGTGATTAGTGCAGTTAGTATAGCTGTGTTTAAAAAAGGATTGGATAAGTTCTTGGAGGAGAAATCCATTACTTGCTATTAAGTAGATTGATTTATTTATTTAAAAACTTTTCTATACTGTCGCTAAGTTAGGTACCATCACAACGGTTTACAATAAGGCACAAACATTAATGATGGAAAAATAATGAATTCTATCCACTAAACAGGTGCCAACAATTTACGGTAACATAGGGGGTCATTTATCAAAATGCGGTAAGGCGTTTTCGCATGTGTTAAGGGCTTATCGCATGCGAAAAGCCCCGTTTTCGCATGCGATAAGGGCTTTTTGCATGCGTTAAAGGCCTAACGCATGCAAAAATGTGGTTACCGCATGCGATTGCACCATATCGTATGGTGCGATGCAAATTCCAAAAATAGGTGGAGTTAGGGGCGGAGAGTGGGCTGGGTTAGCCTGCCTGCGAAGAGCTAACACACAGCCATAACGCCGATTTTAACAACACCTCTTTAGATTGTGTTAGGCTGTGCGATAGCTGCTGTGACCATGCGGTGAGGTTTCATTGCCATTTGTGATGTGTCCCATAAGGCATATTTCAGACAATTTGAAGGCTCCAGAGCCCGGAGAGAGAGAGAGAGAGAGAGAGACCATAATAGCATGGCCCATAGGCAGGTATTTGTATCCCTAGGGTAGTCCCACCTAGTAACTCGAGGTGGGGATTAGGTAAGTGTGTAGGGGGTTAGGGGCCACTTTGACATGCTACGTGACACCTACGAACAGAACAGTGGTCTCTTGTGAAGATTAGCTGGCCTTCGGAGTGAGGAAACTCACTCCAAGATGAGATTTGGGCAAGGTTCTCTCAACCTAGCTTGATGTTACCCAAGTAGAGAGTACATCAAGCTAGATTGAGAGAACACTGCACAATGCTCATCTTGGAGTGAGTTTCCACACTCCGAAGGCCAGCTAATCTTCACAAGAGACCACTGTTCTGTTCGTAGGTGTCACGTAGCATGTCAAAGTGGCCCCTAACCCCCTACACACTTACCTAATCCCCACCTCGAGTTACTAGGTGGGCCTACCCTAGGGATACAAATACCTGCCTATGGGCCATGCTATTATGGCCAGTCTCTCGCTCTCGCTCTCGCTCTCGCTCGTCATTGCAAAACTGGTCTCCCAGTGGTTGAATGCAGGAAATACATCAGGTTTGGCCCTTATCGCAGAATCTGAAATGGTATTGCAATGTGCACTAACTTAGCTCTTCGCACAGGTAATTGCGATAAATACTATATTAGCATAAAACACGCCCCTTTTGCTATCGCATGCGGTACTTACCGCATTTTGATAAATCCAGGCCATAGTTTGTTATACTTGCTCATAGGTGGGTGTGATACATCATGTCCATTCTTTTTTTAGTGACAGATTTAAAATAGAGAACTTATAGTATTTTATTCTTTGGTGGTAAGCGAAAATAAATAAAAATACATACCCTTGTAGATTGGGGTAGTGTTCTTGGGTGTACTGCAGATCACCTTCCATTTTCCCTGTGTTTTACTCTCCTTTCTCTTTGTTATACGCTTGTTTAAATAACCATGTTTTAAAATTCTTTCTGAAGGTTTTGATGTTTCTTTGTAAGTGGATCTCGACAGGCATGCAGTTCCATAGCATAGGTCCTGCTAAGGAAAGCGCTCTTTCCCTTACTTGGGTTAGTCTTGCTGTTTTGATTGAGGGAATGGTTAGTAAAGCTTTATTTGCTGATCTCAGGTTTCTGTGAGGGACGTGTACGGAAACGGCTGTGTTCAGCCATTCACCTTTTTCATTATGTATTAATTTATGTATGGTACATAGGGTTTTGTATTGTATTCTTTGCTCGATGGGTAACCAGTGTAATTCATAAGAACATAAGAAAATGCCATACTGGGTCAGACCAAGGGTCCATCAAGCCCAGCATCCTGTTTCCAACAGTAGCCAATCCAGGCCATAAGAACCTGGCAAGTAACCAAAAACTAAGTCTATTCCATGTAACCATTGCTAATGGCAGTGGCTATTCTCTAAGTGAACTTAATAGCAGGTAATGGACTTCTCCAAGAACTTATCCAATCCTTTTTTAAACACAGCTATACTAACTGCACTAACCACATCCTCTGGCAACAAATTCCAGAGTTTAATTGTGCCTTGAGAAAAAAGAACTTTCTCAGATTAGTTTTAAATGTGCCTCATGCTAACTTCATGGAGTGCCCCCTAGTCTTTCTACTATCCGAAAGAGTAAATAACCGATTCACATCTACCCGTTCTAGACCTCTCATGATTTTAAACACCTCTATCATATCCCCCTTCAGTCATCTCTTCTCCAAGCTGAAAAGTCCTAACCTATTTAGTCTTTCCTCATAGGGGAGTTGTTCCATTCCCCTTATCATTTTGGTAGCCCTTCTCTGTACCTTCTCCATCGCAATTATATCTTTTTTGAGATGCGGCGACCAGAATTGTACACGGTATTCAAGGTGCGGTCTCACCATGGAGCGATTCAGAGGCATTATGACATTTTCCGTTTTATTCACCATTCCCTTTCTAATAATAATTCAGTTAGGGTTTTAGTGATATGGTTTACTTTTACCAGTCAGAATTCTAGCAGCCGTGTTCTGCAGTATTTGGAGTGGTCTAATTGTGGTGTATGGTAAGCCAAGTAGGAGGGCATTACAGTAATCAGTGTTAGCGAAAATTAGAGCTTGTAACACTGAACGGAAGTTATTAGTTGTTAGTAGTGGTTTTAGTCTTCTAAGAGTCATTAGTTTGGCGTAACCTTCCCTTACTTTTAAAGATATGTGTTTCAGGTTAAGCTCTGTGTCAATTATCACTCCAAGGTTTCTTTCTTTCTCTGCTAAGACTATTTTTTGGTTGTTTGAGTATGATTGGGTTTTGAATGATTTCAATGTTTTTACGTTCTAAATGTAGGAATTCTGTTTTCTCAATGTTAATAACTAATTCCATCTGGTTTAGTAACTGTTTGATATCGAGATACAAGTTGGCTATATTCAGTGTCTTTTCAATTGTCATCGATGGGTAAAATTAGTTGAATATCGTCAGCGTATATGTAGTGTGAGATGCCTAGATCAGCTAGTAGGTGACATAGTGGTAGTAGATATGTTAAATAGGGTGGCTGATAAAGCTGATCCTTGTGGGACTCCTGTTTGAAGGTTTATTTTTTTTTGACATTACGTCTTTTATCTGTACTTGGTAGTATCTATTGCTTAGGTATGATTGGAACCATTTGATTGTTTTGTTACTTAATCCTATTTCTTCTAATCTATTTAGTAGGGTGTTATGATTTACAGTATTGAATGCTGCTGATAGGTCTAGTATCATTAAGATGTACCGTTTACTGCTATCAAAGCCTCTCATGATGTCTGTTAGGGCAAGCAGTAGAGTTTCTGTGCTGTAGTTTTTGCGAAAGCCATGTTGTGATGGGTATAGGATATTGTTGTTCTCTAAGTGTTCAGCTAGCTGTTTTTGTATAGGTGTTTCTATTAATTTTGCGATTAGTGGTAAGTTAGATACTGGCCTATAATTGTTCAGAATGCTCGGATCACTGGTTTTTTTTTTTTTTTCTTTAAAATAGGTTTTACGATTGCCCCTTTTAGTGTGTCTGGCATGGTTCCTTCTGTTAAGGATAGATTAATAATTTTTGTTAGTATCGGGGAGACTGTGTTGGCTACTTTTATGTCCATGGTTGGTATTGTGTCTTCTGCAGGTGGGGCAGGGTTTATTCTTTTTAGCATGGTTTCAACTTCTAGTTCTGAAATTTCAATGAATTCCTTCCATTGATTAAAAAATAGCCACTGCTATTACTAGCAATGGTAACACGGAATAGACTTAGTTTTTGGGTACTTGCCAGGTTCTTATGGCCTGGATTGGCCACTGTTGGAAACAGGATGCTGGGCTTGATGGACCCATGGTCTGACCCAGTATGGCATGTTCTTATGTAACTTTAGCCAAGTATATTCAGTGGGAGACTAGCCTACTAAATATGCCCCCAATATGTAGATCTGACTGCACCATTAGGGTTTCCAAGTCTGGAATGTTACTACTCAGACTGAATGTGTTTTGTGCTCATTGCTTTCCAGATATCCCTTCTTCCTTTGTCTTCTTCCCACCTGTCCTCATACCTTTCTCTTGTCTTCCATGTGTATTTGTGTTTTTCATTGCTAACCTTGGGATTCATTTACTAAGCATTTTTCCCATAGACACAGAAAGGCAGAAAAGCCTTAGTAAATCAGACTCTTTATCTGTTGGGGGTGACAGCCTGTTTTTAACGTGCTTCTGTTTGCCATCTCAGAGGGAGCTGATTTAAAAATAAAGAGCCTGTAGAGATGGAGAGATTGTGCTACACATCCTTCCAGCAAAAATACAATTTCACCTTTTAGTAGTAGTAATTCGGAAGCTTTGATATAAAATATCTTCCTTATAGAGTTTTAATAGGTTCCAATTTCACCTTACTCTAATTTATTGTGTGTGTGTGTATAATTATGTATATATATGGTTTTGCTGTTTTTTTTGCAGCTTCATCAGCCATCAAGTGGATTTAATCTTGATGATCCTCGTTGTCGCTTATTGCAAACAGAATATAAAGCTCTCCAAAATCCACATTTGACTTCTTATCACAAGCGTAAAAATATGCTGCGGAAACTGAAAAAAGAGGAGTATATCATAAAAGATAAAGTAGGTAGAAATCTTGTTCAATTTTTGCGCTCTTAGATTCAGATGTATCAAGCATTATTCCATTGACATGAAATAGGAGAAACATAGTATATCAAGCCCATCAGGGTTTAATTAAAATATAAACTTTAGTTTTATGCACATTTACTTTTGAAAGCCATTTGGGAACTCATGCGAGGAAAATTGTATGTGTAACGCGATTATATGCATGCTTTTTCTGGCACTTGCAGTGGGTGTTTCAGGGGCAGAGTTGGGATGGGGAAAATCTGCATGCATATTTTGCTTTCAAAACATTTGCACATAAATGTGTACACAAACTGATACCAGCTGAGAAGTGATATAACTGCCTGCTCGTATGTCTGTCTGCCTAATGATGCGACCTGGGAATTTTCAGAGTGGTCTTTGTGCATAAGTCCATTTTGAAAATTTGAGCTAAAATCTGTGAGTACTTCAAGCCCACAAACCGAATCCATATTCAGGCTGCTGAAAATTGCCCACCCTCAATGTGGATAAGTCCTGGGGTATATTTAGGTCAAGGAGGAAAAGAAAATGTGCAGTTGGTATTTTCATATCTTCACGCACACTTTTTTTACCAGAAAAATTCAAGAGACTGCGCAAACTTTGTCCCTATGGAAAGAATGTATATTTGCTCCTTCTGAAAAGTGATACAAAGACCGAATAAAAAGTGCATGCGGGCTTTACCCTAATCTGAATAGTGTTCAGAATTTCCCTTCGTATGTTTTCAGATGTGTAATAAGCTAAAATCCAGCAGTCACTTTAGAAGTGTACATAGATTGATCATTTTCACCTAGGTATGTGAAGCCATACGGTTATTCATCAAATCACGTTAGGGCTTCAAAGTGCAGTAAAATGGGTCTAACACACAAATGCATGATCTTTATCACATCGTGTATTTGCATACAAAAGCTAGCTTTTTATGCAATTGAGGGACTCCTACTGCCTGTGGCAAAAATTTATCTCCCACTAAAGTGGGATTTAACATTGGAAATAACACCTTTTTATGGTGCGGTAGAGAGGTTAAAGTTTTTCCTGTCGCTAGCAGGGCCGAATTAGCCATGCTGTCATAGGAACTGTCAATCAGGGCCCGGGAGGCAGAGCTTTCAAAGAAGGAATCAGAGCTCTGTGTGGCTGTGCATGAGTTCCCGCGCAGGAAATAGAAATATCCTCAGTCTGTTTCTTTCCGTGAGCGAGAGTACACACGGAGCTTCATTCTCCTCAACTATTTTTTCTTTAGTACAAAGATAAAATGTCCAAAAAGGCACAGAGGCCATCCGGCTTCAAACCCTGTCTATGCGGCAAGATCATGTCCATCACAGATGGACATGATCGCTGTTACAGATATCTGGGCCCTGACCATGATCAGGGAGCATGCGAACATTGAGGTAGAATGTTCCCAGAGGCAGTGAGCACAAAAGATCGAGGATCTCAAGGCCCGAGCTCAGGGCTCTTATGCCCCGCCATTGGAGGCGCACTCTTCACCAGGCCCTGCAAAATTGCAAAGCCTGAAGGTAAGACGGGCCGCGTCGATGGAGCCATCCCCCTTCCAGGCCTGGAGGGCATGACCAGCCTAGGGAGATCCTCAGGGGCAGAGAACCCCACAGGTCAAAGTCGAAACCCCCTCAGGACCGATCAGGGTCTCAGCGTCAAGCAGTAACGGTGCTGGTGACGCAGACTAAGACTGAGTCTGCCATCAGCGTCAGATTTGGCATGAGCAACTATAATACAGATGCATGCTCCATTGACACCGAAGCAGACGAAAGCTGCGTCGACTACGACACAATCATTGAAGCATTGCGTTGACCCATCTCAGAAGCCGAAGCACGGTGCAGGGAGGGCACGACTGCGGTGCCGAGGTCTGTGCACAGAGGGGGTAACGCACGGCGCAAAAGACTCAGCACGGTAGAGAATAGACTCCGCAGCCGACACACGACATAAAGGCAACACCGAAATAGACTCATGACGCTGAAAAGGAGTTCAGGACAGCGTCATCGACGCAGAAGATATCAAAATCGTCTCACAAACCTAAGGAGTCAATGCATTAGACTTAAAAAATAGAGTACCTATGACGGAGATTGGGTAAAATCTCCCAAAGAAACAGGGCAGGTCCAGATCAAAGGACCAGAGCACAAAACACTCAAGTGTATCCAAGTGACAACGCTCGCCCATATCGAGCCCTCAAGTATTGAGACCTTCGACCTCGTTGATGGGACAGCATACACCGGGTCAGGTGTCTCCATCAGAGGATGACTGGATTGATGTACCATCTTGGTCCTTCTCTTCCTCATCAACCTCGCAAGTATACTCCGACCTTTCTTTGGTGTCGGAGTTGTGACCGAACCTAGAGTTTACAGGAACCTCTCACAAAAAAAGAGGAAGCTCATTGAGGACTTATGACCACAACCACAAACATGGGGAAAGAATAAAGCGGGTATTTTAGCAGCAGCTCTGTCTCCATGACATCACCAAGGACAGTCAAAGCCTCGCATGCCACCTCAAGCACAGCAGGCTTTTTCACAATTATCAGAAGCGCTCTCGGGGTTCTTTGAATCGTTACAGTCCAGTTTTGCTCTCCCTCTTTCCCCAGCTGTGAGCTTACCGCACTCAGCAACACCATCAAGTGAGAAGACTCCAGAACCCCCCACAAAAACCCCTCCACCAAGCCCGTCACAACCTATCACGCTACTACCTTCACCTGTCCGACTGCAATCACCTCAGACTTCCCCGGACACGTCCATGGGATACCCCTCGGACCTATCAGACGATCCTCCTGAGCCATATTCCCCTCTGGAGGATTTGTCCTACCCTAAATTTTTGGAAAAGGTGGGGTCCATCCTCCAGTTGGATGTCCAAAAGGTACCCGATCCATGAGCAGAGACACTAGGACTCCTCAAGATTTTTGACTTATCAGCTGAACCAATGTCCTTACCATCTCAAGGTCCTCGATGCAATCTTGGAGAAATCGTGGGAGACACCCTTCACCACTGCGCCAGTGGCTCGCAAAGCAGATTTAAAGTTTCGCATGAAACAATCACCTTACTACATGCAATCACTGCTTCCCCACAATTCCATCGTGGTAGAGTCTGCCATGCAACTGGCTAAAAAATCTAAGTTGCATGCGTCAGCGCCCCCGGGTAGAGACAATCGCTGTTTGGACGAACCTGCGAGAAAAACCTTCCAGGCAGCAATGTTGTCTGCACGTATACATCAGCACCAGTTTTACATTCTACAATATTTGTATGAGTGCGTGCAGGCAGTCAAGGGTATGCTCTTTATCTCAGAGCTCACAGCGCAGACAGCACCACAACCGATTCAAGACATAAGGAGGGCATTCGACATTTGCTTCGAACGGTCTATGAAGCATTTGAGACCTCCTTCAGATTGTCCACAACAGCAATCGCTGCATGATGGATAGCGTGGCTCCATGCTAGCATAATTCCAGAGGACGTCCACAGTAAAGTATCGAACCTACCATGTAAAGGTGGGAACCTCTTCGGGGATAGATTCCAAGAGACTGTAGCGAGTCTGAAAGAGCAGGCAATTGCAGTTGAGTCTCTAGCTACCCTATCGTCATATCCTTCACAGAGGCGATACTTTGCAACGGGACGTAGGCAATGTTTTTCCCCGACACCCTTACCTTGCCTCTTATCTGCCTCCCGCCTCATATCGGCCTCCCGCCTACCAGCTGCAACAGAATGCAACAACTGCAGTCGTAGAGGGGAAGGGATCTTGCTAGATCCCAGCGCAACCAGGGACAACCTGCTGCGCCATCCAAGACATCTGTCTTTTTAAGGATTCCGTTGCCGCCGCCACCACCACCAGCCACACTGCCAGACAGAATAACATCACGATTGGCGGCATGGACTGCCATAACCTCCGATCGTTGGGTTCTAGACATTGTGCCAAATGGTTACCAACTTCCATTTTCACAGGTGCCCTCGCTTCCTCATCTGATAACGACCTACCAGGGGCATCAAACACAGTTAGCTACGGAAATAAGGTCACTGCAACAACAGGGAGCTATTCGCTCGGTTCCTCTACCTGCCCACAACAGGGACTTCTATTCACCATACTTCCTAATTCCCAAGAAATCCGGGGGCCTTCAACCAATCCTGGACCTCCGAGAATTGAACAAACACTTGGTGAAAGAAAAATTCAAGATGGTATCCCTGAAGGCCATACTACCTGTACTACAACCCAACGATCGGATGTACTCCATAGACCTGAAAGATGCTTATACGCACATCACTATCCACCCAACTTCGTGGCGTTACCTGTCTTTTCAATTCCGGGACAAGCATTACCAATATGTGGTTCTTCCGTTCGGACTATCAGCGGCCCCCAGAGTATTCACGAAGTGCATGGCAGTTGTGGTGGCTTCCCTCCGGCAGAAGGGTATGAGGATATTCCCATATCTCGACGACTGGCTTCGGGTGGCATCGCCCCCCTATGCATCCTGCTATAGCAACTGCAACAGTAATACAGTGCTTAGACGAGCTGGGGCTTGTCATCAACATTAAATCCTACTAAAATTCTACAGTTCTTAGGAGCACGATTGGATACCACTTGGAGCCGAGCCTTTCTGCCAGAGGACAGATGATTGGAGATGCAACATTTGCTTCGTGCACTCTGTTGCGTTCGTACCTGTTCTTGCCCTCGCTCAACCCTCTCTACCTTTGTGGCGACTCCCTTCGAATCTGACGGACAGATGCTGCCACGACTTCTCCTCACCTCTTCGTCCCGGAATCCCCGGGCTGGCCTGACGCTGTGGATCCGCCATGTTCCTGATGACGTGCGCGCGCTCCAGAGTTTGTACTGGCAGGAGCACGAACCTCTGGGGCGTCCCCCCCCCCCCTCCCCGGTAGGGATGTCATCCGCTTCCAACTTAAAAGGTCTTTGCTTGCAACTACGAATCGAGTTAGCAAGGGGAATTCTTTCTCCGCTGCTCTGCCTCCACAAACTTACCAAGGGGTACCTGCTCCTCGGGGGCCCCGCTCTCTTCTTGATTTCAGATTGCTAAAACGGGATCCGGTACTCACTCCTCGAGGGCCTACGTGCCTGAATACTCAGACTCCTTACTGCCTGGAAGCGATCGCAGACGTGAACACTGTGAGTTCTATTACAGATAGGCCCTCGTGGAGCGAGTACCGGTTCCTATGTTCCTAATACCCTTCAAGACTCTCTTCTATTCCAGAAGCCATCTCATACACAGATATTCTGAGTTCTTATTCCAGATTGCATATAGGAACCAGTACTCTCCTGTTCCTGAATATACTGAAGACTCTGTTGCATAGAAGCCATTACAGATATATACAACTGTGAGTGTATCATCTGCCACTGGTTATGTATCCATATATCACACAATAGAGAGATCACATATAAATTAATGTGTAACCGTTTATTGAATTCACAACAAACTTCCCTACCTAGACACAATAAAAGCTGAACTAGCACATTCACTCCATACTCACATACATTTAAAAAAACATGTATATGCACAAACAATGTTACATAACTTTTTCAATTAAGTACATCCATATGTTTACAAAAATTGTCAATATCAGGTGTGTGAACTCCTACTCAATTTTAATTAAAAAATATTTTTAATTCATAAATACTTTATCCATATCCTGGTTATGTATCCAGCATACCCTGTCTACTCTATAGTTTTTCTCTACAGCTCAGCAACCCAGAGATTGTAATTCCAGTGTCTGAGGGACTTCGGCCCTGCTGGGCACATCAGCTCACTACTGCCACCTCTGGTGGTTCAACTTCCTGTCTAATAAAGAACTATCTGTGTTTGTCTCCATACTCCAGCCTACTCTGTGGTCCCTCTCAGGATATCCTCCTGGGGGACGCTGTCATCTGCCATTGACCCAAGAATTCACCAAATTCCATTAAGTGTTTATTCTTTACACTACTTGAGCGGTATCATACAGACTGCCACTCTGTGAGAGCCTACACACAATATATTAACTCCGCCTACGAAGTATTACAAACTGCTAGCTTCTCCCCTCTGGGGGAGCAGCATTGAACAGATTGCTAGCTCCGCAGTCTAATCCATAACAGATTGTTAACTCCGCCCTCCTGGCGGGGTGCTCGCTAATAGATTGCTAGCTCCTCCCCTCTGGAGGAGCAGATCGATAACACACTCAGATTGACACTGCAGCCTTCAGCGCATCAAATACTTAGTGTTGGGACACATGGCGGCAGCCATCTACACAGTACCCAACACACGATTACATATGCGACATCTGCAGTGGGGGTTGAAACGTCATTGGAAACACTCACAACCCTTAACGCACAAACGGGCTGATATAGTACAGTGCACTCCGACAGAGCGCACTGTTAACATGCCATTGTACGCGCGTTTTCCCTTACCCCTTATTCAGTAAGGGGCGGAAAACGCGCGTCCAACCCGTCGAACCTAATAGCGCCCTGCATGCATGTTGACGGCCCTATTAGGTATTCGTGCGTGATTCAGTAAGTAAAATGTGCAGCCAAGCTAATTTCTTTGGGCACCAGGAAAGTGCACAGAAAAGCAGTAAAAACTGCTTTTCTGTGCACTTTCCTGGTGTCCTGAAGGGTGGGTGGAAAAAAAAAAATTTAAGTCGGCCGGCGGCTGTCGGGTCGAAAACCAGACGCTCAATTTTGCTGGCGTCCGGTTTCCGAGCCCGTGGCTGTCAGCGGGCTCAAGAACAGACGCTGGCAAAATTGAGCGTCCACTGTCAAACCCGCTGACAGTCGCCGCTCTGGGCCAAAAGGAGGTGCTAGGGATGCGCTAGTGTCCCTAGCACCTCCTTTTGCCCATTTCTATCGCCGGACCTAATTTAAATACTGAATTGCGTGCACAGGCGAGTGGCCTGTGTGCACACCGGGAGAGCGGGCAAACGCCCGCTCTCCCACGGACTTTACTAAATCGGCCCGAAAGTGAACCTCACCCCAGAGATGTCAACTGACATAACTTGGTGGCTCAAGACGGCGCTAACCAAGGGTGCCATCTTCAGCACTCCCCCGCACAACACTGTACTTACCACAGATGCCTCTTGCAAGGGTTGGGGAGCACATTTAGATCTGGAAACGCAAGGACAATGGTCCCATCATGAACAGTTTCTACAGATCAATCTGTTGAAACTCAGACTGATTCGAAATGCAGTACAAGCCTTTTTTCCTCAACTGCAGGGACGTCGTGTCATGGTCTACACCAACAACCAAGTAGCAATGCTCTACATCAACAAGCAAGGAGGGTCAGGTTCATGGTCCCTTTGCCGGGAAACACTTCTCATGTTCGACCATGCACACTGCCACTCCATCCATCTGCAGGAGTAATCAACACCCGAGCAGACAGACTCAGCAGGGCATTCTACCCTCACGAATGGGCACTCAACCACCAGGTGACTCACGACATTTTTGCTTAGTGGGGAGTCCCGTCGTTAGATCTATTCGCCACAGAGGAAAATGCGAATGTTCCTCTCTTCTGCTCGGTTGGCCCAGTCAACAACGGATAGCGCAAGATGCCTTCCTACTCCCTTGGACGGAAGAGCTGATGTATGCGTTTCCTCCAATTCCTTTCATCACCAGAACTATTCAAAAGCGTATACGGGATGCAGCATAGCTGATATTAATAGCCGCGGTAGACCTTTCTGCTGGACCTCTCCGTCGCAGAACCCATCCCATTACCGGATCGACCAGATCTCTTAACACAAGCGGGGACTCTTCAACACCCAATGCACTTCTCCCTTCACTTGACAGCATGGAGCTGAGTGGCTCCTCCTAGCTGAACAGGGCATATCCTTAGAAGCACAAGAGGTCATGTTGTACTCAAGGAAACCATCCACTAGATGGAGTTATGGATTCAAGTGGAATAGATATTTGGCTTGGTGTACATCAATTTATTATTTATTAGTGACTTTTCTATACCGATGTTCAAAGAACATCACATCAGTTTACATGAAATGGGGAGAAAAATAAATTACATAAGTAGGTAACTGGGGAGCAAAATAAGATGGATAACAAAAGGCATAATAGGGCGGAGGTGGGATAGAGCAAAGAGGTAACATTATAACTTTACGAACATGGTATTTAAAGAGTCAAAAATTATTAATTTGAGAACATGAGTTTTACAGAGACGAAATTTATGACTTTAAGAACAGGAAGTTTACAGTGGCAAAATGGAGCTGGTGGCTTGTTTGAAAAGCCAGGTTTTAAAATTTTATTTTTCTTGAATTTGTGGGGGCAGGGTTCCAGATGCAGGTCAGGTGGCATATCATTTCAATTTGAGGGTCCTACAATGGATAGTGCTCTTTCTTTGGTGATTATAAGGCGGGAGGTTTTAATGAGGGGTATGTGCAAGGATCTGGAGGGTCTATTGGAGGTTTGGAATTATAGGGAGTCGTTGAGCCAGTGTATGTTATGATTGTGTAGTGTCTTGTGTATAATGGTGAGATTTTGTAGCAGATTCTGAAGGGGATTGGGAGCCAGTGGAGGTCTTTAAGCACGGGGATGATGTGGTCCTTTCTGCGAGTGTTTAGTGAGAACTCTAGCAGCGGCATTTTGTAGCAATTGGAGGATTTTGATGGTGGAAGAAGGGAGGCCTTGCAGGAGGGAATTGCAGTAATCTAATTTGGAGAATAATATGGCCTGGAGGATGTTAGATTGTTCGCCCGAAGCCCTACTTGACTACCTTCACACTTTATACAGGACAGGTCTGGCAACTGCATCGGTATGAGTCCATCTCAGGGCTATAGCGGCCTATCATAGACCACATCGGGGCCATCCAATTTCGTCCCATCCATTGATCTCCAGATTCATCAAGGGCTTAATTCGACTTAGACCACCGATTTCTAAGCCTCCGGTACCGTGGAACCTCAACCTGATCCTTGAACAGCTAATGCTTTCGCCCTTTGAACCACTAGATTTAGCTCCCATGGTGAGTCGTGTATCTAGTTGCAGTGACCTCGGCACGCCGCATTAGTGAACTGCAAGCCTTGGTCCATTATAGTCCCTATCTTCAATTTTAACACCATAAAGTTGTACTTCAAACTCATCCATTGTTCCTTCCAAAGGTGGTATCGCAATTCCATTGAACTTCCATTGTTTTTCCCTAAACTGCATGGAAACGATAGGGAACGTTCTTTACATACATTGGATTGCAAACGTGCTTTAGTCTACTACAAACAGACACATTCACCTACGCAAGCATCGCAATTGTTTGTCTCCTTCCATCCAGAAACACCAGGTACTCCAGTGGCTAAAAGGACGATATCTAGCTGGATAACAGTGTATTCAATTCTGTTACAGCAAGCAAAATTTCTCTTCTCCGCCAACCACCCATCAGGTGAGGGCGGTGGCAACTTCAATAGCTCATCTGAGAAATATACAACCCAGTGATATTTGCAAAGCGGCCACCTGGTCATCCCTCCACACTTTCACATCACGTTACCGCCTAGATCAACAGGCATCCGAATACGCCAAGATGGGGAAAGCAATTCCTCACTCTTAACAACGTAATATTTTAGTCTACTTTCCACCATATATTGATCATGCATATGACAATTATGAACAAATAACTGGCGTGATTGGGAGCTATGGCCTCCCATGACAGCATGGCTAATTCATCCTGCTATCTACAGAAACACTGTTTACGGTAGGCAAACTTGCTTTTCTTTGCAGGATAGCCACTGTTATCCCAGGACAAGCAGGATGCTAGTCCTCGCATATGGGTGACGTCACTGACGGAGCCCTATTGTGGGAAAACTTTCTGTCAAAGTTTCTAGAAACTTTTGACTGGCCCTGTGAGGCCACTGAGCATGCCCAGCATGCCATGATATTCTCTGCCACAGGGGTCTCTCTTCAGTCTTCATTTTTCCGCGCTGCTGTAAGCATCGCAGAGTAGGAGCCGTTGCGAGTCTCTCTCACAACAATTTCTGACTAAAAAGTCATATTTTTCAATAATATTTTCTCCCATCGGGATCTCTCGGGGTTTCCACCGACTGGTGAGTACCTCTGTCTCGTTTTTACTCTTCGAGTAAAACAGAAATTTTTCTCTCACGAATTCCCTCATTTTGTCATCGACAGCCGTCGATCAAAAATGGCTACGGGCTTCAAAAAATGCCCTGTATGTAACCGGACAATGTCCATCACCGACCCACACCTCGAGTGTGTGATGTGTCTCGGTCAGAATCACGACGTCAACACCTGCCCAAAATATGCGGAGATGACTGTGAAGGGACGGAAGGCTCATCAAGAGAAAATGGAACATTTTGTTCCAGCTTCAACCATCTCCCTCGACGTCGTCGAAATCGTCTCCGGTCGGAGTTCCCAAACATATCTTGATTAAAAAAACATCGTCCGGAAGGATCAGGGGATCATCCGTCTCCAGCGTCGTCGACGGCATCGATGAAGTCAATCGGCGAACACAAAACAAAGCATAGTCATCGACACAGACGTCGGAATCATCTCTTCCCCCGGAGGAATCGAGCGCAAAGCAGTCACGGAGCCAGGAAACGCCGGTTCCTTCACCGCGTGGGCCTGTTCAAAAGGATACGTCGATTCCTGAACCTCCACAGGGCTCTGTGGAGGATCTGCCAGCACAGCCTCCGCCACCGTGTACAACTGCTCTGACTTAATCAGTTGTAACGCCAGAATTGTCTGATCTTATCAGGCAAGCGATCATCCAGGCTCTTAAGGAACAGCAAGTAACTCCGGCGCTCCTGCCAATGCCGGTGACAATACCGATGCCGGTGCCAGGATCGAAGTCGGTTTCTGCACAGAGGATGATTACTACATCGATTTATGCGCAGATACAGACCGGTTCATCGATGCCGACCTCGATGCCAACCCCATTGACGTCTTCGACACCATTACTTGCACTTCCATCGATACCAACATCGATGCAGCCGTAGTCTGGGGATCCAGAACGACATGATTTGGCATTTTTCCAAAGTCTCTTAAAAAGATATCAAGAAGTTATCGATGCCCTTCCACCGAAACCATCAGAGGACACTTCTCCATGAATACCATCTGATCTGCAACCAGGACCTTCGGGCCTTCATCAACAATCATGATCTTCCCCACTGTCTCCATATAGGGATGATCAACATACTGATACATCCTCTGAAGAATTCATGTCTGAGCCGTCTCCACCAGAGGATTTGTCTTTTACCACCTTCATTCAAGAGATGGCAGACACCGAGAGAGCTTTTCAAGATGGCGCCCTGACCAGACGTGGCTAAAGGAGCTCCTGAAATTTCCCCTTGAACTGTTTTCAAATGCCACATACTAAGCGGAAGGCCCGGGTCCGTGGAGGGGAAAATACCTCCACACCGACCGAAGCCTCCCAAACGCGGATAGGAAGCTTTTTTGCCACGCTGCCTCCACCAACGCCGGGAGATCTGGTCGCTATAGGGAGAGAGGAGGAGAGTGAAATCTCCCTATTGACTGAGCCATCTCTGAGCCCCGGCTCACCAAAAAGACCGCCGCCCCCGGGACGGGGAGAAGATCTAAAAAAGCAGCCCTCCGAAGAAAGTAGCGGAAGGGTAGAGATGTTAGCAGGTAAAGAAACAACACTGGGACTTGCCGGTCTGGAGCAGGGACGTGTGGAGCCCCGAGGAGAGGCAGGAGGACAAGCAGATCATGTGCTGGCTGCAGGAGCCGTCCCGCTGAGAGAGAACAAGGGCGTCGAGGAAGCAGTAAGTGGGGGAAGGGCAGCTGAGACTCGAGAAGCAAAAGGAGCAGCTGAGACTCGAGAAGCAAAAGGAGCAATGCTGGTGACCACCCCAGGCGAAATTACTCTCTCCATGATTTGGGCAGCACTCAAATCCTTAGAGACTGCTATAGGAGGACTGACAAGAGAGGT
Organism: Rhinatrema bivittatum; assembly: GCF_901001135.1. Taxonomy (NCBI): domain Eukaryota; kingdom Metazoa; phylum Chordata; class Amphibia; order Gymnophiona; family Rhinatrematidae; genus Rhinatrema; species Rhinatrema bivittatum. The sequence continues at coordinate 494,196 of NC_042620.1, read as the reverse complement.
TCAAAGTATTAAAGAACAAACTAAACAAAATGCTAACGAACTGGCTATTCAAAAAGAAAAAATGGGAAAAACAGAAGAGCGGTTGGAAAATGTGGAGAAAATACAGTCAAACTTAATACAGTCAGAAATAGAAGCTATTAAAAGAGTGGAAAGAATAGAAAATAATTTAAGAGCTCATAATTTGAGGTTCATTAATTTTCCTGTATTTAGAAACATTTCTCCAGTAGATTTGTTTAAATTATATGTATCTCAGGTATTGAAAATTCCAGATGAAATTAAGCCTGTAATTACTAAAGCCTATTACCTGTTTCCTGTTGATTCTAATCCTAATCAAAGCAATGTGGAAGATATACCTTTGCCAGATATAACAGCCCTTTTGGAATCCTCACAAGAGATGGTGGTTTCTTATAGGAGACCATTATTAGTTTCTTTTGCTTTTTTAATGGATAAGAACAATGTCTTTAAACATTTTTTTCGTAATAATCATGTTTTATTCTTTGGGCAAAAGATATGGTGCTACCCAGATCTAGTTAAACAGACACAACAGCGCAGAAAATTATTTCTTAATATGAGACCGGAAGTCCTCCAGTTGGGAGGAACTTTTAAGTTACAATTTCCCTGTAAGTGTCATGTTAAGAGTGGGGAACAGAGACATATTTTTCTAGAACCTTCCCAGTTAAGGTCCTTTCTCGACTCTCGCACCAACCCCACTTAAACTTACTGTTTAGGTGTATGTGAATACATTAGGTGGAGGTAATCAGGGCGTTACAATAGTTTATAGTTTATTATTTCTTTGTATAATGCTCCTCGTTACCAACTCTCCCATGTTTCCTTTATTAATTGAGTACAATGTAGTTAAATTGTATTAGACAATGAATAATTTTCATTTGTGTGAATTACCTTAATTGTACTCAAATATTTCCTTAACAAGTGAATACTTGGATGTATCTTAAAAAGCAATAAATAAAAAATTAAAAAAAAAAAAAAAGAGATGGCAGACACCATACCCTTTACCCTGGTTGCGGAAGAAGATACCAGGCAGCAGACATTGGAGGTACTTCAATTTGTCGACCCTCCAAAGCAGGTATTGGCTATACCAATACACGAGGTTCTTCTGGATCTTCAACATCGAATCTGGGAGCACCCATGCTCTGTCTCTGCTGTTAATAAACGAGTAGATACCACATATCTGGTGCAGGCCGCTCCTGGGTATCAAAAATCGCAGCTTCCACACCATTCGGTAGTAGTAGAATCTGTTCAAAAGAAGTCAAAATGAATTCATCCACACTCTTGAACCCCCCCCAGGTAAAGATCAGAGATATCTAGACTCCCTGGGAAGGAAGGTATCTCAAGGGGCTATCCTGAATACCAGAATTTCCTCTTATCAACTCTACATGACACAATATCAGAGGAATCTGTGGAAACAAATGGAGCAGTTAATCACATCTTTACCACAGCAATCCCAGGAAGCAGCACAGGCAATTATACATAAAGGCCTGGAGGCTGGGAAGCATGAAGTAAGGGCAGCTTACGATAGCTTCAAGACAGCTTCCAGAACAGCAGCTGTTGGAATTAGTGCTAGGCGTTGGGTATGACGTTAGGCCTGAGGTCCAAGACAAACTTGTTGATTTGCCATGTGTTGGGGACAACCTATTCGGTTCCAAGGTCCAAGATGCCATGGCACAACTAAAGGAACATTCTGAGACCTTACGCCAACTGTCACAAGTTCCACAGGAACCCTCTGCACAGCCATCTCGTCGTCCTGCCAGACGCAAACTCAGACGCCCATACTACCGGCAACGACGTTACTACCCTCCAGCATCGAGGGACAGATCCACTAGGCCGCAACAACGTTCCCAGGCCAGACAACAAAGGACTGCTCGCCCTCAACCTCCGCCACAGACAGGACCTGCTGCTGGTTTTTGAAGCGCAGACCAGGGAACAAATCTATCTCCTCAACCCTCGAGCACATCTACCAGTAGGAGGCCAAATATCCTATTTTTACAACCATTGGATAAAAATAACAGACCAATGGGTACTTTCCATAGTAGCTCGAGTTACAAACTCAATTTCCTCTCAATTCCACCAGAATCTCCACTGAGGTCATATCTGCAGAACGAATCTCACATAATTCCTCTACAAGCAGAATTATCCACCCTCCTGAAAGCCAGAGCTATACAACTGGTGCCCCGGACTCAGCAGGGCAGAGGATTCTACTCCTGTTATTTTCTCATTCCAAAGAAAACCGGAGGCCTACGTCCCATCCTAGATCTCAGAAATGTCAACAAATTTCTGAAGAAAGAAAAGTTCAGGATGGTTTCTCTAGGCACCATGCTTCCACTTCTTCAAACAGGAGATTGGCTTTGTTCTCTGGATCTTCAAGACGCTTACACTCATATTCCAATATTCCCTCCTCACCACAAATATCTACGCTTCATAGTCTGTCATCAACATTTCCAATACAGAGTTCTGCCATTCGGACTTGCCTCTGCTCCCAGAGTATTCACAAAATGTCTGGCAGTAATTGCAGGTCACTTGTACAAGGAAAGTGTCCATGTATTTTCATATTTAGACGACTGGCTCATCAGAAGTCAATCTCAACAAGGAGCTCTCGCTTCTCACAGTTGAACAATTTCTCTACTTCACTCCATGGGTTTTCTCATCAACTATCAAAATCCCATCTCACTCCGTCTCACCTACTCTAATTCATAGGTGCAGACTTGAACACTATCCTATCAAAAGCCTTTCTATTAAGTTCACTTAGAGAATAGCCACTGCCATTAGCAATGGTAACATGGAATAGACTTAGTTTTTGGGTACTTGCCAGGTTCTTATGGCCTGGATTGGCCACTGTTGGAAACAGGATGCTGGGCTTGATGGACCCTTGGTCTGACCCAGTATGGCATTTTCTTATGTTCTTACCCGAGGATCGGGCAAACACACTTTCCCTCTGGGCAAGCTCCATTTACTCACAGAAACAAGCGACAGCTCATCAGTTTCTAACCTTACTAGGCCACATGGCCTCCACGGTTCATGTCACTCCTATGGCACGATTAGCCATGAGAGTAACTCAGTGGACTCTAAGATCACAATGGATCCAAGCCATTCAACCACTACATTCTCCAATCCAAGTCACCCACCAGCTACATTCATCTCTACTATGGTGGGCGAACAAGGACAACTTGCGCAAGGGCCTACCCTTCCAGCAACCAGATCCACAGATAACTTTAACTACAGATGCATCCACCTTGGGTTGGGGAGTTCACATAGACAATCTCCAGACCAGGGTACTTGGACAACGCTCGAAGCAACTTTTCAAATAAATTTTCTGGAACTTCGAGCTATACGTTATGCGCTGCATGCGTTCAAGGACTACCTTTCACACAAGACTATTCTAATCCAAACGGACAACACAGTAGCCATGTGGTACATCAACAAACAGGGAGGTACGGGCTCGTATCTCCTTTGTCAAGAAGCTGCACAAATTTGGGACTGGGCCCTAACACACTCAATGTTTCTCCGGGCCACTTATCTGGCAGGCATTCACAACGTAGTGGCGGATTGACTCAGTCATCAATTCCAACCACACGAATGGTCCCTGGATCCCTCAGTAGCGACCAGGATCTTTCAGCATTGGGGTCAACCAACAATAGACCTCTTTGCGTCACACCTGAATCACAAAGTGGACAGATTCTGTTCCCTACACAAACAGAAAAACCAGCCAGCCAAGGACGCCTTTGCTCGCCCTTGGAACTCAGGCCTACTATATGTGTATCCTCCAATACAGCTCATAATCAAAACTCTAGTGAAGCTACAACAAGACAAGGGGTCCATGGTACTCATTGCCCCTTATTGGTCTCGACAAGTATGTTTTCCCACACTTCTAGACCTCTGTCAGGGATCCAATTCGTCTGGGAGTAGATCCCACTCTCATAACTCAGGATCAGGGTCGGTTGCGCCATCCCAACCTTCAATCCCTATCCCTGACAGCATGGATGTTGAAAGCTTGATCTTACAACCACTCAATCTTTCAACTAATGTATCTCAAGAACTATTCCTCCAAAGGAAAAGATTTACTTTGTGGTGCAGGCAAAAGAGTATAGATCCTTTCACCTGCCCCACTACTTCTCTACTAGACTACTTATACCATCTTTCAGAGTCTGGTCTCCAGACTTCATCTGTACAAGTACACTTAAGTGCAATCTCGGCTTACCATAACAAGATGGGAGATGCACCAATATCCATACAACCTCTTGTCAGTAGGTTTATGAGAGGTTTAACTCAACTTAAACCACCAATTCGGCCACCTGTCACAGAATGGGTCCTGAATCTGGTCTTAACAAGACTCATGCGTTCTTTCGAACCCATGAATTCCTGTGATCTCAAATTTCTCACATGGAAGACTATCTTCCTCATAGCTATTACATCGGCTAGAAGGGTTAGTGAGTTACAAGTACTTGTCACATACTCACCCTACACAAAGTTCTTACATGACAGAGTGGTTCTCCGTACACATCCAAAATTCCTTCCCAAAATAGTTACGGAATTCCACTTGAACCAAGCCATAGTTTTACCCACATTCTTTCCAAGGCCTCATTCTCACCAAGGAGAACGGGCTTTACATACCTTGGACTGTAAACGTGCGCTAGCATTTTACTTAGACTGCACTGCAGTCCACAGGAAATCCACTCAACTCTTTGTATCTTATGATCCAAACAAACCGGGAAAAGCAGTGGGTAAACATATTCTTTCCAACTGGTTAGCAGATTGCATACAGTTTTGCTATGAAAAAGCAGGCCTTCCTCTCCAAGGGCGAGTAAAGGCGCATTCAGTAAGGGCAATGTCAACCTCAGTAGCACACTATCGTTCAGTGCCAATCCTTGACATATGTAAAGCAGCAACATGGAGTTCTCTTAACACATTTGCAGCTCATTACTGTTTGGACAAAGAAGGATGACAAGATTCAGCCTATGGACAATCTATCTTAAAGAACTTGTTTCCAGTTTAATCCCAACTCCTTCTACATCCAACCTGCTGTGATCTTCGGCTGCCTCATTTTCACCAACAGTACTTCACTATTGCTTCACTACAAAATGACTCAGCCTCTAGCTTGCTAATCACCCATATGTGAGGACTAGCATCCTGCTTGTCCTGGGATAAAGCAAAATTGCTTACCTTGTAATAGGTGTTATCCCAGGACAGCAGGATGTAGTCCTCACGAAACCTGCCACCCCACGGAGTTGGGTCTCATACCTTTTTATTATTTTATTTTTGCTAAAGCTTATTGCTACATACGAGACTGAAGCGAGACCCCTGTGGCAGAGAATATCATGGCATGCTGGGCATGCTCAGTGACCTCACAGGGCCAGTCAAAAGTTTCTAGAAACTTTGACAGAAAGATTTCCCGCGCTGGGCTCCGTCATGACGTCACCCATATGTGAGGACTACATCCTGCTGTCCTGGGATAACACCTATTACAAGGTAAGCAATTTTGCTTTCTTGTGGGTCATGGCTATAATGGCTGCTGATATTGCGATTTGCGAATACGAAGACTTTTCTCACACAGCTACACAGCTCTGCCCTGTTTTCCTAAATATTGTTAGGGAGAAGTATACTTAGTACTGGGGTACTGGCCAGTTTACTGGCCCACTTATGGGATGGAAATGGGCTTTGCATGCATGTTACAAATAGGGCACATGTAACAGACTAAAAGTGCATAAATACCATGTGCACATGTACACGCCTATGTTATCGTATAGCATAGGCCCGTACCTATGTGACTGTTATCTTATAAAAGGTGCGCACATGGTATAAAATAGGCTGAAAGTGCATACATGTGCACCCTATTTGTAATGTGCATGCACATGTGTACACACATTGATTTCTGTGCTTGTAATTTTAAATAGTGAAACCTGCACATGGCAATTAGATGGTTTCTAGGTGGGATTCTCCACCTACTCATCATGACACACCTAGGGCCAAGTGGTGTTAATATACACAGTGAAATGCCTGAGGATTATAAAGCTATCGAGGAGGCTCTCCCAGTTTATGCATATTCATTGTGGATAACATCAACACCAGGACAGACTTGGAGTATGGAGGAGTGGTATGATTATGACAGGCGCATGCTTGAAATGATATTCTCTGTGACCCTGCAATCCTGATCCAGGGTTCTCTCTTCCAGGTATTGGCTTCCTATGTGGCCAATACCTGGAATAGTCATGTACATGCAGCTGCTAATGGCCCAGCACGAGGAAGTTCGGGGAACGGAGGATATAATACAATAACATAAGAGGTCTGGAAGATTAAGCCTAGGGAACTTGTCTATTCTCTGCATCTGCTCATGAGCATTAAAATAGGAAGTCTGTGTCCTGTCTCTAAAAGAATCCATGCCAGATTTTTATGTTTCACACATATCCACACAACGCCCACATCACCCATACTCATGTCAGAGACCTTGGGGTAATTCTAGATAATCGACTAAACCTAAAGAAAATGGTCAATACCACATCCAAAGACTGCTTCTACAGACTACAGGTTCTAAAACGTCTCAAACCACTCCTATTTTTCTATGACTTCAGAACTGTCCTCCAAGCGTTATTTGCTAAGATCGACTACTGCAGTGCCCTCTTCTTAGGCCTCCCCAAATCTACCACCAAACCACTGCAGATGATACAAAATGCTGCAGCGAGATTGCTGACCAACACCAGCCGTGGTGAACACATCTCTCCCATTCTCATAAACCTACATTGGTTACCAGTGAATTTTAGAATATTATACAAATCAATCACCTTAATTCACAAATTCATCCACCATCATTTTCAACTCGATCTTGAATTCCCCTTCAATCTACACTCCTCTAACAGACCAACTAGAGATATTCACAAAGGAACTCTGAAATTTCCTCCGACTAAAGCCACACGCCTCTCCTCGACTATAGACCGAGCGTTTTCGATCGCAAGACCATCTATCTGGAATAATATTCCTTCAGACCTCAGATTGGAACCCTGCCTTTTAACTTTCAGAAAAAAAACTCAAGACGTGGCTCTTTCATTAAGCTTTCGGGGATTCCCCAGACAATCACTAGTTGCCATTTCTCTTACATGGACGATGGCCTTGATCTTCATGAACGATGACTAGGGCACCTCTAGGTTAAAGCACTCTTAAGCTTTAATCCGTATCCTCTATTGTATTTCTTAATTATTTCCACCTTTACTTCCTTCCAGCTATATAAGCTTCCAAGTTTTTTACCCTTGTTGAATGTAACTTGCCTTATTCATTTCTTTTTGTTTAATTTTCTTCAATTATACTACAGTTATACCCTTGTTAAATGTAAACCGATCCGATATGGTTATTACTATGAAGGTCGGTATAAAAAAGTGTTAAATAAATAAATAAAATCTTTTCTTTCCTCCTATCCTTTTTTTATGTCAAATCAGTATCAATGTGAATTAGCTGGGGAAAATCCCACGTTATCTGAACCTCCAGCTGCTAATACTGGCTGTTAAATCCCTTCAATCACATCACTATTCTAGTCCATTCTGTGTTCAGCACATGGAAGAGGCTTGGGGGGCCAGCACTGTATATCAGCAAGGAGAGAGTGCTGGGAGCTGCCTGAAGCCTCTGAAGGTTAGGATGGGAGATCTTTTCTTTTGTTTGATCTTTGAAGGGATTTTCAATGGCTACAGATTATCAGCATGAGATGGGTCAGCTGGCTGATGGTTAGGGATATGTAAGAGCCTTTTTTTGGACAGGTAACTATTGCATATCGGTTGTTTGTCATATTGTATGTATATTCCATAACATCTGAAGTCCATGGGATTACAAGAAACTTTTAAGCTTGTACCCTCACAGTTTCTTCTCACTGGATGAGCAAAGGTAGCTAAAGGACTACTGCAGACCAGTGATTCTGGAGTAGTTCCTCTCCCAGTCACATAACTCTGTACATTTCTTTCATTAGAAAGTTTGGGGGAAACAACCCAGAGTTGACTTCTGGGACCCAAGGAAGCATAGTCAATCCAGCAGTATATCCTAGTTCTGCCTCTCCCCTTGAAATTGAGCAGATCTGGGGGTGGCTACCTGTTTCTATTTTCCTGTACAAACAGAGCAGAACATTGATCAGTTCTGCCTGCCCAGGGAAGGCACAGCAGAGCTGAGTGTTGAAGCTGCTTACCCAGAGACAGGATAGCCACATGAGCCAGATTTGTGTTATGTATTGTCATAAGTGAGAAGGCCATGAAGTCCTCTGGCCAAACTTGAAGAGACATAGAGTGATTGCCTGTTTCTCCTACTTCAGGCATTACTAGGAGTGTCAGTTTCCTGGCCAAGTTGCTGCTTAGCATACTAGCTTCCCACAATCCCCCCCACCATCTCTGGTGATCTTACTAGGGTAGGGGGAAGGTGCAAGAGTAAATGAGGAAATGGTCATGGGAAGCAGGGCAGCATTAAACTAATTTGGGGACATGGGTAGAATGAAAAATAGTCTAACACAGTGCAGGCATCTGCCCACAATTAGATGGATAATGGAGTTCTCCAAGTAAGTGGAAGCAGCCACTACTTACCCAGATAGCCTATCAGGGATGCCTCCACCCTCTTCCCTAGTTAAGTGTAAAACATTGATAAGACAAGTGAAGAGAGAATTTGAAATGAAGTTGGCCATAGAGGTAAAATATCATAATATATCCAAAGCAAGAAACATGTGAGGGAGTCGGTTGGACCAGTAGATGTCCAAGGGGTTAAAGGGGCTCTTAGGTAAGATAAGGCCATTGCAAAAAGACTAAATGAATTCTTTGCTTCTGTGTTTACTAATGAGGATGTTGGGGAGATACCAGTTCCAGAGATGGTTTTCAGGGGTGATGAGTCAGATGAACTGAACGAAATCACTGTGAACCTGGAAGATGTAGTAGGCCAGATTGACAAACTAAAGAGTAGCAAATCACCTGGACCAGATGGTATGCATCCTAGGGTACTGAAGGAACTAAAAAATGAAATTTCTGATCTGTTAATTAAAATTTGTAACCTGTCATTAAAATCATCTATTGTACCTGAATACTGGAAGGTGGCCAATGTAACCTCAATATTTAAAAAGGGCTCCATGGGAGATCCGGGTAAGTATAGACCAGTGAGCCTGACTTCAGTGCCGGGAAAAATAGTGAAAACTATTGTCAAGATCAAAATCATAGAGCACATAGAAAGACATGGTTTAATGGAACACAGCCAACATGGATTTACCCAAGGGAAGTCTTGCCTAACAAATCTGCTTCATTTTTTTGAAGGGGTTAATAAACATGTGGATAAAGGTGAACCGGTGGATGTAGTGTATTTGGATTTTCAGAAGGTGTTTGACAAAGTCCCTCATGAGAGGCTTCTACGAAAACTAAAAAGTCATGGTATAGGAGGCGATGTCCTTTCGTGGATTACAAACTGGTTAAAAGACAGGAAACAGAGAGTAGGATTAAATGGTCAATTTTCTCAGTGGAAAAGGATAAACAGTGGAGTGCCTCAGGGATCTGTATTTGGACCGGTGCTTTTATATATATATATATATATATATATAAAATAAATGATCTGGAAAGAAATACGACTAGTGAGGTTATCAAATTTGTGGATGATACAAAATTATTCAGAATAGTTAAATCACAAGCAGACTGTGATACATTACAGGAGTACCTTGCAAGACTGGAAGATTGGGCATCCAAGCAGATGAAATTTAATGTGGACAAGTGCAAGGTGTTGCATATAGGGAAAAATAACCCTTGCTGTAATTACACGATGTTAGGTTCCATATTAGGAAAAAGATCTAGGCATCAAAGTGGATAATACTTTAAAATCATCTGCTCAGTGTGCTGCAGCAGTCAAAAAAGCAAACAGAATGTTAGGAATTATTAGGAAAGGAATGGTTAATCGGAAAATGTCATAATGCCTCTGTATCGCTCCATGGTGAGACCGCACCTTGAATGCTGTGTACAGTTCTGGTCGCTGCATCTCAAAAAAGATATAATTGCGATGGAGAAGGTACAGAGAAGGGCAACCAAAATGATAAAGGGGGATGGAACAGCTCCCCTATGAGGAAGGCTGAAGAGGTTAGGGCTGTTCGGTTTAGAGAAGAGACGACTGAGGGGGGGATATGATGGAGGTCTTTAAGATCATGAGAGGTCTTGAACAAGTAAATGTAAATCTGTTTTCTCACAGGACAAGCAGGATGGTTGTCCTCACAAATGGGTGACATCGAGGATGGAGCCCACCACGGAAAACTTCTGTCAAAGTTTAAACAGAACTTTGACTGGCCCCTACTGGGCATGCCCAGCAAGGCACTGACCCTGCAGCCAGCAGGGGTCTCCCTTCAGTCTTCTTTTTTCCGCGCAGCAGTTGCCACGCGGTGAAAGGAGCTCTCTAACCACGTTCCTGACAGGAATTTGGAAGTTAATTTCCTAAGAAAATTTGCCCCTCAGGGGTCTCCCTTCGACAAATTTTTAGTCATCTTACGGAACCCGGTAAGTTTTTTGCCTTTTTCCATCGACTACCGTCGATTTTGGCCCTTGAGGCCTGTTGGCACTTACCGATCCCCAGCCTAAATTTTGGCTTCAGGCCATGGCAACGGGGTTCCGCCGTTGTCCGGATTGTACCCGGACTATGTCCATCACAGACCCCCACAGGGTTTGTGTAATGTGTTTGGGTAGTGAGCATGATGTCCTGACTTGCACCAAGTGTGCCTTAATGACACCCAAGGGTCGCAAAGCCAGGATGGAGAAGATGGGGCTCCTCTTCCATGCACCCACCCCAACGCCATCGATAGCATCGACGTCATCGGAACCGGCACCGTCGAAGTTGTACCATCATCGTCAACCCTCCGGTGACCGTCCGCCATCGATCACTTCTCGGCCGTCGACTCCCATCCCTTCCCCGGATGGGCGACGGGATCGGAAGGAAAAGCACCGCCATCGACGGCACAAGTCTCGGCCTGTCGAGGATCCACAGCCATCGACCTCTGCTCAAGCCGAGCCACCGACAAAGAAGCCGCGAACAGACCGGACACCCTCCACGTCTCGTTCGCCGGCATCGAGGAAACCCTCACCCTCCCGGGGTGCGGGGGCCGTGATCCCACCGGTTACGGTGGTCCCTCCGGCCCTGCCTCAGCCTCCCTCTCCCGTCGAGCCGGGTATGGTTACCCCTGGTCTCCGGGCAGAACTGGACCGGCTGGTCCAGGAGGCCATCGAGAAAGCGATGAAGAAATTGCAACCTCCATCGGCACCGTTTCCGGCACCGGTTCCAGTGCCGCCCCCGACACCGACACCGGCACCGGCTTCGCCACCGAGGAGGGAACCGACCACCGAGCCGTTGATACAAGCGCTAGCACCGCTACTGAGCCGCATGGAGGCGCTCATGACGGCCCTTCCATCGGTGATTCCAGTACCATCGACAACACCACCGTCTCCGACTGGATTTTCATCGGCAGGAGAAACACCGTTCCGGATTCCCCCTTCCGGGGTGGTTCCATCGGTGCCTTCTGGTATATCTCCACCGATATATCCTTCGGTTCCATCCATTCCACGCCAGGCACCGATTCCATCGGCAGCACCGAAGCCATCGATGCCATTTCTGATTCCACCTCGGTTTCCATCGATGCCTTCAGAGCCTCAGCCAGGTCCATCAGGGCTACAAGCCCCACTTGATCCCTACGATACCTGGGGTGATGATGATGATACATCTTCTGACACAGATTTGCCTTCGCCACCATCTCCTACAGAGAGTAGAAAAAGATCTCCTCCTGAGGATCTATCTTTCATTAATTTTGTGAAAGAGATGTCAGAAGTTGTACCTTTTCAACTACAATCTGAAGCTGATGACAGACACCAGATGATGGAACTCCTTCAATTTCTGGATGCTCCAAAAATCATCGCTTCCATCCCTATACACCAGGTGTTTTTGGATCTGCTCAAGAAAAACTGGGAATCTCCTTCATCAGTGTCACCAGTTAACAAAAAAGCTGACTCCACCTACCTTGTCCAGTCAGCACCAGGTTTCCAAAAACCTCAACTGGATCATCGCTCTGTTGTGGTTGAGTCCGCGCAGAAGAAGGCCAAGCGTCTTAAGCCACACTCTTCTACCCCACCTACCAGGGACAACAAGTTCCTAGATAGTGTTGGACGGAAAGTCTATCATGGAGCTATGTTGATTTCACGCATAGCTTCATATCAACTTTACATGACTCAGTACAACAGAGCCATCCTTAAGCAGATGCAAGACTATGCTGACACGTTGCCAGACCAATACCAACCGCAGCTTCAAGCCCTTCTTCACAAGGGGTTTGAGGCAGGGAAGCACGAGATTAGGACTGCCTATGACATATTCGATGCTTCCACAAAAGTTTCAGCCACAGCCATCTCAGCCAGACGTTGGGCTTGGTTAAAATCATCCAACCTTCGCCCAGAAGTTCAGGATCGTCTTGCTGATTTACCCTGCTTAGGCGATAATTTGTTTGGAGAGCAAATTCAGCAGATTGTGGCGGAGTTAAAAAACCACCATGAGACGTTGAAACAACTCTCATCTGTCCCACCTGAGCTGACCTCCAAGCAACCGCAAAAGAAAGACTCTAAGAAGTCATTCTTTCGACCACGCCGTTATTACCCTCCATCGGCCAGGCCTCGTCCAGCTCGATCCTCTACTAGGCCTCAGCCGCGTCAGCCTAGGAAACAAAGGCCTACTGTAGCCCCTCCTCCTGGGCCTGCGGCTGGCCTTTGACTCCCCTGTAGGGAACACATGCCAAACCCCTCTTCCGGACATCCCTGTAGGAGGTCGACTGTACCATTTTGTACAACCTTGGTTGCAGATCACCTCAGATCAGTGGGTGCTAACAATTATCGCACAGGGTTACCACCTCAACTTCATAACTCTTCCGGCAGACTCCCCGCCTCTTCAAGCGTGGAGTCTATCCACCCATTTGGCTCAATTACAACAGGAAGTATCCCTTCTTCTGCAATCAAATGCTATAGAACCCGTTCCTCCCTCTCAACGAGGCAAGGGATTCTATTCCAGATACTTCCTAATACCAAAGAAATCAGGGGGACTACGTCCCATTTTGGACCTTCGAGCCCTCAACAAATACCTTCAAAAAGAGAAGTTCAAAATGGTAACCCTAGGCGCGCTGCTCCCTCTGCTACAAAGAGGGGATTGGCTGTGCTCTCTCGACCTCAAGGACGCTTATACCCACATTGCGATCACACAATCCCATCGCAAATATCTGCGGTTTCTAGTAGGCCACGACCATTATCAATACCGTGTCCTCCCTTTCGGTCTAGCTTCTGCCCCACGAGTCTTTACCAAATGTCTCGTAGTGGTAGCAGCATTCCTAAGGAAGGAAGGTGTCCACGTCTACCCATACCTGGACGATTGGCTGCTCAGGGCCTCCACCCAACAGATAGCTCAATCCTCCCTAAAATTGACAATTCAAACACTCCTTTCCTTAGGGTTTCTCGTCAATTACGAAAAATCTTGCTTAGTCCCGTCTCAAACCTTATCCTTCATTGGGGCAGACTTGGACACCTTACAGGCAAAGGCTTACCTTCCTCTTCAGAGGGTCCACACCCTAATGTCCCTGGCTCGCCAGCTCCAGTCTCAGAACACTGCCACGGCTCGCCAGTTCCTCATTCTCCTAGGGCACATGGCATCCTCGGTTCAAGTCACTCCCATGACCCGACTAGCCATGAGAGTAACACAATGGACTCTACGACACCAATGGATTCAAGCTTTTCAGCCTCTGTCCTCCATAGTCACAGTCACACAAGCGCTGCGCCTATCCTTAACCTGGTGGACGACTCAGGTCAACCTCCTTCAGGGCTTACCCTTTCTTCCACCGGATCCGCAAGTAATCCTAACCACCGACGCTTCTCACATCGGTTGGGGAGCCCATGTGGATGACTTTCAAACCCAAGGGTTATGGTCCAAAGAGGAAGCCGAACACCAGATCAATTTCCTGGAACTTCGAGCAATCCGCTATGCGCTCCGCACTTTCAAAGATCATCTCTTTCATCAGATAATCTTAATCCAGACGGACAACCAAGTGGCCATGTGGTACATAAACAAGCAGGGAGGCACAGGCTCCTTCCTTCTGTGTCAGGAAGCTGCGCAGATCTGGGCGGAAGCCCTCTCACACTCCATGTACCTCAGGGCCACTTACCTGCCGGGAGTAGACAATGTATTGGCAGACCAGCTGAGCCGTGTCTTCCACCCACACGAGTGGTCACTCGATCCTCTGGTAGCGACCTCTCTGTTTCACAAGTGGGGTTCTCCCAGCATAGACCTCTTTGCGTCCCCTCAGAACCACAAAGTGGACGATTACTGCTCTCTCATTCGGAGCCAGCACTCTCGGCCGAGGGATGCATTCTCCCTCAAGTGGACAACCGGTCTGCTCTATGCATTCCCTCCACTCCCTCTTGTGTCAAAGACTCTCGTGAAGCTACGCCAGGACGGAGGAACCATGATCCTGATAGCACCTTACTGGCCACGCCAAGTATGGTTTCCAATACTCCAGGATCTCTCCATCCGCAGGCACATTCCTCTGGGAAAGGACCCGCATCTGCTCACTCAAAACGAAGGATGCCTCCTCCATCCCAACCTCCAAGTCTTGTCCCTGACGGCATGGATGTTGAAAGGTTAATCCTTCAGCCTTTCAACCTTTCAGATTCCGTTTCTCGGGTCCTGATAGCTTCACGAAAGCCTTCCACAACAAAGTCTTACTCATAGAAATGGAAAAGGTACACATCATGGTGCACTTCTCAGTCCCTTGATCCCCTTTCCTGTCCAATCTCCAAATTCTTGGACTATTTATGGCATCTCTCTGAATCAGGTCTTAAAACCTCTTCTATCAGAATGCATGTCAGTGCGGTAGCCGCCTTCCATAAGGGTATTGGGGGTAATCCTATTTCAGTACAACCCCTAGTAACACGCTTTCTTAAGGGCTTGCTCCATCTAAAGCCGCCCTTGCGTCCTCCGGCCCCATCCTGGGACCTTAACCTGGTTCTTGGTCGTCTTATGAAACCTCCTTTCGAACCTCTGCACTCCTGTGACTTTAAATATCTCACTTGGAAAGTGTTATTCCTTTTGGCTATTACTTCAGCTCGCAGGGTTAGTGAATTACAGGCCCTAGTTACCTATCCGCCTTACACTAAACTCCTGCAGGACCGGGCGGTACTCCGCACTCACCCTAAATTTTTACCTAAGGTAGTTTCTGAGTTTCATATCAATCAATCCATCATACTACCTATCTTTTTTCCCAGGCCCCACTCCAACTCTGGAGAGCAGACCCTGCATACCCTAGACTGTAAACGAGCTCTAGCTTTTTACCTAGACCGTACAGTTTCCCATAGGAAGAGCACTCATTTAATCGTCTCTTTCCATCCTAATAAATTGGGACAACCTGTGGGTAAGCAGGCTCTTTCTTCCTGGTTGGCGGACTGCATTTCTTTTTGCTATGAGCAAGCTGGCATTCCTTTTCAAGACCGTGTTAAAGCACACTCTGTGAGGGCCATGGCGACGTCAGTGGCACACCTTCGATCGGTGCCGCTTCCTGACATCTGCAAAGCTGCAACCTGGAGTTCTCTCCATACCTTTGCAGCCCATTATTGTTTGGACAAGGCTGGAAGACAGGACTCCATCTTCGGCCAGTCTGTCTTGCGTAACCTTTTTCCAACCTGATGTACCAACACCCTTCCACCTACCCGGTTGGGTGCGGATGCCCTTTCCCAAATTTCTCCTCACTTATTGTGCCTGCTGCACACCGTTGGGTACATTTGGTGCAAGTCGGGACATCCTCAGCTCGGTACTCACCCATTTGTGAGGACAACCATCCTGCTTGTCCTGTGAGAAAGCAAATGTTGCTTACCTGATGTAACAGGTGTTCTCACAGGACAGCAGGATGTTAGTCCTCACGAAACCCGCCCGCCTCCCCGCGGTGTTGGGTTCGTTTTATTCTTACTTTCTAGGCACTGCCTGTAGCTTTGAAAATCAGACTGAAAGGAGACCCCTGCTGGCTGCAGGGTCAGTGCCTTGCTGGGCATGCCCAGTAGGGGCCAGTCAAAGTTCTGTTTAAACTTTGACAGAAGTTTTCCGTGGTGGGCTCCATCCTCGATGTCACCCATTTGTGAGGACTAACATCCTGCTGTCCTGTGAGAACACCTGTTACATCAGGTAAGCAACATTTGCTATTTGCACTTTCAAATAATAAAAGGACTAGGGGGCACTCCATGAAGTTAGCAAGTAGCACATTTAAGACTAATCGGAGAAAATTCTTTTTCACTCAATGCACAATAAAGCTCTGGAATTTGTTGCCAGAGGATGTGGTTAGTGTAGCTGGGTTCAAAAAAGTTTTGGATGAGTTCTTGGAGGAGAAGTCCATGAACGGCTATTAATCAAGTTTACTTAGGGAATAACCACTGCTATTAATTGCATCAGTAGCATGGGATCTTCTTAGTGTTTTGGTAATTGCCAGATTCTTGTGGCCTGGTTTGGCCACTGTTGGAAACAGGATGCTGGACTTGATGGACCCTTGGTCTGACCCAGCATAGCAATTTCTTATGTTCTTATTGCCAAACACAGTTAACAGTTTCTTACAGTTTAGAAATTCCAGATACAAAAACATAAGTTCCCTGTACGTACCCGGATCAGTCCAGACAGTGAGTTATGTCCCCCTTCCAGCAGATGGAGTCAGAGCAAAAAACTGAAAGGACGGCCCCCTATAGGCTGGAGTGCCCCCTGTGTCCCTTCAGTATTTTTCTCTGACTCCAGCAGATGGCAGGGGACACCTTCGGCTCCCCAGCATTTCTTTATACTTTTTACTTTCTTTAATTTGGTATGGAGCAATACATAAATAAAAAAAAAAAAAAAAAAAAAAAAAAAAAATATATATATATATATATATATATATATAATCAAAAAACCCCAATAACAAGAGTTATTTGGGGAAAAAGCACTGTTCTGTTCCCTATATAATTAATTTCAAAAACTCCGCAATTTCATAAATATGATTATGCTTTATTGAAAAATATTTATTAAATATCAATTTTTCTATTTTTTATATAACATTCCATCAATAAAAATTTTTTTTAATATATTGAATATGAAATTAAATCTCAGTTACAATATCCACAGTTGTAATATCATATACCTGTCTTATATTTGCCCTCTGATTTATACTGCCTCTAATCTCAATCTGTCCCTCAACTGCCCAAATAACACCGAAGGATGAAAATTTCTAAATACTTTTGGTCTTATTCTGTGGTAAACACTACTGAATCTATAAACCTATGTATTATATAATCATTATTATGACATTTATATATTATTGTTGTTTAGAGACCAAGTCTATGAACTTGGTCTCAATTATCTCTTTCTAAACGTTCAAATAATTTATTTTCAAATCCTCTCCACAATGTATCCCACTTGTGTTTTTTGGTGTATATATGTATATGTGTGTATATATATATATATATATATATATATATATATATATATATATATATATATATATAAAATAAAAAGAGGAATTTTTCAAACTTTATAGGCACTTCTCCCAGGTCTTTCAGGCTTGCAGGCAGAACCTGATAGGCTCTTTCCTTCTATGTGCTGTCTGCTTTTGGTGGTAAATATTGCTTTTTTTTTTTTAATTTTCCTTTTACAGCACTTGCCTGGGTGAATGTTGGTGGCTCCAACCTCTTCCCCCCGCAGCAGCCAGCCCTGAGAAGCCATTTTCCTCAGGCCCTCTTCAGCAGAGAAGCGCCATTCCTCTGCCTTGCTCTTTTTAGAGCAGCTGCTGTCAGTTTTGGGAGAGCGGTCTATCCCCTCCCATGCCGCACTCAGCACAATGTTCAGCCTGCGGGGAGTCGGGCCGACTCTCCCGCGAAGGCTTCTGTGAGGACTGCCTACCCGGTGGGAGGGTTCATCTACCTCCAAGGGCTGTTCTTTTTCGCGCACTTCTGCGCGCCTGCCCTCGAAGAGGCCGGCTCCAACCCACTCTGAAGAAGGAGCAGTGGCCATCTTGGATTTGGAGCTGTCTGTTCCGGCGTCTCCCCGGTTGCTGGGTGACCTTGTTTCTTCACACACACACCCCCCCCCCCCCCCCCCCACCAAGTCTGGCACCGATGAGCCCTGCCTGAGGAAAGGCTGAAGAGGTTAGGGCTGTTCAGCTTGGAGAAGAGACGGCTGAGGGGGGATATCATAGAGGTCTTTAAGATCATGAGAGGTCTTGAACGAGTAGATGTGACTCGGTTATTTACACTTTCGAATAATAGAAGGACTAGGGGGCATTCCATGAAGTTAGCAAGTAACACATTTAAGACTAATCGGAGAAAATTCTTTTTCACTCAACGCACAATAAATCTCTGGAATTTGTTGCCAGAGGATGTGGTTAGTGCAGTTAGTGTAGCTGGGTTAAAAAAAGGTTTGGATAAGTTCTTGGAAGAGAAGTCCATTAACTGCTATTAATCAAGTTTACTTAGGGAATAGTCACTGCTATTAATTGCATCAGTAGCATGGGATCTTCTAGGTGTTTGGGTAATTGCCAGGTTCTTGTGGCCTGGTTTGGCCTCTGTTGGAAACAGGATGCTGGGCTTGATGGACCCTTGGTCTGACCCAGCATGGCCATTTCTTATGTTCTTATGTTCTTATGCCTCTCCTATTATTAGCGAGGGGCAGCCTTCTGGGGTTTCTCCTGTTACCCCCCCCCAGGACCATTTTCAGCACAGTTTATCTTGCTTATGCACAATGCATATTTAGCAAGTCTCTCTCCGGATCCTACAAGTTCTCTCCCCCCCCCCCCCCCCAAAAGATTCTTAGACTCCAGGGTATGAGAGCGGTACCGGTTATCCCCCCAGACCCTTTCCTCCATCCGGGGCGGGTCCCGCAGGGGGTTCACAGCCCTCCGCCCCCCCCCCCCCCCCCCCCAGGAGCAGGTACCACAGGGGGCTTTCTTCTATCGGCCCAGCCGGGTCCTTCTCGGGTGAGGGGGGTGTCCCAGATGCCCAATCCAGACCCTTTCCTCCCCCAGCACCCAGATCAAGACTTGGATGACCCCATACCGCTGCTGGAAGGGGACGACCCGCGCGTTTTACGTCTTTTCCAATGGGACGAGCTGGACCCGCTCATCCCGCAGATTTTGGAAGAATTGAACATTGATGCACCACAGAAACCTGCGGATCCGAGCAAGATGGGGAGGAAGGGAGATCCTCTTTTGGCGGGTCTTCAGGTCCCTGCTAAGACTTTTCCTTTTCATCACAGGCTCCTCCAGTTATTGTCCAGGGAGTGGGATGTTCCGGATGGCACTCTACGTGTAGGCAGGGCAATGAATAAGCTCTACCCACTCCCGGAGGACTCCTTGAATCTTCTCAAGGTGCCCAGCGTGGATTCTTCGGTGTCGGCGGTCACAAAACGGACAACTATACCGGTCACCGGGGCACTGTGCTCAAGGACACCCAAGATCATAAACTGGAAGTCTATTTGAAAAGGATCTTCGAAGTCTCAGCCTTAGGAGTCTGCGCGGCGGTCTGCAGCTCCCTTATGCAATGTGCGGGTCATCGTTGGATGCAGCAATCACTGGGGGTTCAGGAACTCCCCCCAGAGGAAGCACAACAAGCGGATCGCCTGGAGGCGGCTATGGCATATGGAGCGGATGCTCTATATGATCTCCTGCGGGTCTTTGCCAGGACTATGGCCTCAGCCGTCTCTGCTCGTCGACTACTTTGGCTCCGCAATTGGTCGGCGGATTCTTCTTCCAAGGCCAGACTCGGCTCTTTACCCGTTAAGGGGAAGTTGCTCTTTGGGGAAGAATTGGATCAGCTCATCCAGTTCCTTGGAGAGAATAAAGTTTACAAGTTACCAGAGGACCGGCCTCGGGGCTCTAGGGTCTTCGGTTCTTCACGTTACCGCTTCAGGGGTCAGCAGCGTTTTCGTCAGCCCAGACCTGCCCCACAGAGAAATACCTCCTCCCGGTCACAGTCTTGGTCTCATTCCTTTCGGGGTCGCAGGCAGTCTAGGGACAGCCCTTCCCAAGGGCCTGCTAAGTCCGTGCAATGAGATCTTGCTGACCCACTCCTTCAACCCCAGGATCGGCGGACGCCTGTCCCTCTTCTACGAGGAGTGGGTCAAAATCACTTCGAACAATGGGTCTTGGATATCATAAAGCACGGCTACGAGTTAGAATTTGCTCGGCATCTCTGGGACCGTTTTTCGTCTCTTCTCCATGCGGGCCACTGGAAAAGCAGCATATCGTATGACACACCTTGACCCGGCTACTGGACTTGGGGGCCATCATACCGGTGCCCCTGTCGGAACTAGGGTCAGGCCATTATTCCATTTATTTCGTGGTCCCCAAGAAAGAAGGAGACTTCCAACCCATCCTTGACCTCAAAATGGTCAACAAGGCCCTCAAGATCCCTCACTTCAGGATGGTAACTTTGTGCTCCGTCATTGCGGTGGTTCACATTTGAGAGATTTTAGCTTCCCTAGACTTAAAGGAGGCTTACCTTCATATTCCTATTCGCCAGTTTCATCAGCGTTTCCTGCGCTTCAAAATACTGGGACAACATTTTCAGTTCCAGGCGCTTTCGTTCGGGATAAGAACATAAGAAAATGCCATACTGGGTCAGACCAAGGGTCCATCAAGCCCAGCATCCTGTTTCCAACAGTGGCCAATCCAGGCCATAAGAACCTGGCAAGTACCCAAAAACTAAGTCTATTCCATGTAACCATTGCTAATGGCAGTGGCTATTCTCTAAGTGAACTTAATAGCAGGTAATGGACTTCTCCTCCAAGAACTTATCCAATCCTTTTTTAAACACAGCTATACTAACTGCACGAACCACATTCTCTGGCAACAAATTCCAGAGTTTAATTGTGCGTTGAGTAAAAAAGAACTTTCTCCGATTAGTTTTAAATGTGCCCCATGCTAACTTCATGGAGTGTCCCCTAGTCCTTCTTCTATCCGAAAGAGTAAATAACCGATTCACATCTACCCGTTCTAGACCTTCACCAAAGTAATAGTCGTGGTAGCTGCAGCTTTGCGGAAGGAAGGAATCCTAGTTTGTCCCTATCTGGACGACTGGCTCATCCGGGCAAAGTCCTGAAGCCTGTGCCAGCTGGTGGTTCAGCGGGTTCTTCATCTTCTCCGCTCCCTCGGTTGAGTCATCTCTCTCCTTCACAGACCATAGATTTCCTGGGAGCGCACTTCAACACCGCACAGGGGAAGGTCTTCCTCCATCAGGATCGAGCATTTTCTTTCCTTTCTCAACTGTGACTTTTCTGGACTCTCTCTCCGCCCACTGCCTGGGTCTACCTTCAACTGCTAGGCTCCATGGCGTCTACCATAGACCTGGTGCCATGGGCTTTTGCCCACATGTGGCCACTCCAGCAGGCTTTACTCTTGCGCGGGAAACCTGTGTCGAGGGAGTTTCAGGCCCCTCTCCCACTGGCGAATTCAACCAGACACAGCCTGCTGTGGTGGCTCAACCTGGATCACCTGTTGAAAGGAGTGGATTTGGAAGTCCCTCAGTGGACAATAGTCACCACGGACGCCAGTCTCTCCAGTTGGGGAGCAGTCTGCGGGTCACAGTCGACACAGGGTCAATGGTCTCCCATCCAGGCAACCTGGCCTATCAATCGTCAGGAGACCAGGGCGGCCCGTCTTGCACTCGTTCATTTTCTTCCTCTCCTCCAGGGCTGTGCGGTGCGAGTTCTCTCCGACAATGTGACAACGGTAACATACATCAATTGGCAGGGCGGCACAAGAAGTCACCACGTCTCCCAAGAGTCCAAGATGATGCGATGGGCAGAGGCTCGCTTCTCACATAGCAGGGGTAGACAATGTTCAAGCAAACTTTCTAAGTCTCCAGCGCTTAGACCCAGGGGAGTGGGAACTCTCCGAGGCAATGTGACTTCTGGTACTCGGATGGGGAACCCCCCATCTCGATCTGATGGCCACTCAAAGGAATGCAAAGGCAGCGCGTTTCTTCAGTCGCAGGAGAGAGCACGGCGCAGAAGGCATAGATGCCCTGGTCCCTCCCTGGCCTTGGCATCTTTTGCTGTATGTATTCCCACCGTGGCCTCTAGTGGGGAAGATTCTTCGATGAATAGAACTTCATCACGGTCCCATAATCCTGGTCGCTCCGGAGTGGGCCCGAAGACCCTGGTTTGCTGAGCTGATCAATCTTGCAGTGGATGATCCTCTCCAACTGAGTCATCTTCCGAACCTCCTCCGTCAAGGACCGGTATTTTTCGACCAGGTCGATCGCTTTTGTCTTGCGGCATGGCTTTTGAATGGCGCCAGTTGAGACAGTGGGGATGTCCGGACGTGGTTATTTCCACTCTCCTCCAGGCTCGAAAATCATCTACATCTCTTGCTTATGTGCGAGTCTGGAAGGTGTTTGAAACGTGGTGTTCCCCCCCCCCTCCGTGTCTCTCCAAGCCATGCCTCCATTTCCAACATTCTTGCTTTCCTTCAGCAAGGTTTGGAGAAGGGACTGGCGTACAATTCCTTGAAAGTTCAAGCGACGGCTCTTGGAGCTCTTGTGCCTCGCTCTCATGGCCTTCGTCTCTCGGCACATCTGGACATCATCCGATTTTTGCAAGGAGTGAAACACATGAGGTCTCCTATACGCCCATCCTGCCCATCTTGGAATCTCAATTTGGTTCTCCGGATTATGGGAGGACCGCCGTTTGAGCCTCTTCGCAGCGCCTCTGTTAAATATTTCACGCTTAAGACTGTCTTTTTGGTAGCCATATGCTCTGCTCGCCGCACTTCGGAATTGCAGGCTTTGTCCTGCAGGGAACCTTCTCTCCGTTTCTCAACTTCAGGGGTTTCGTTGCGCTCAGTGCTGGCCTTTTTACCCAAGGTAGTCTCAGCCTTCCACATGAATCAGACTGTAGAGCTTCCATCTTTCCCGGTGGATTCTCCTCCTGAGCTCAAGCACCTTGACGTTAAGAGGGTCCTTATGCTCTACTTAGAGGTGACTAATTCTTTTCGGCTAACGGACCATCTCTTCGTTCTCTGGATCGGACCCAGGAAGGGTTGCCAGGCTTCCAAAACCACCATTGCCAGGTGGTTGAAAGATGCAATTGCCTCAGCATACATCGGGGCGGGACGCCCGCCTCTGGACGGTATTAAGGCTCATTCTCTCTGCTCGCAAGCTACCTCTTGGGCGGAGAGTTCTTCTTTCTCCGCGCAGGAAATCTGCAGGGCAGCTACCTGGAAGTCTTTGCACACTTTTGCACGTCACTATCGCCTACATATTTCCTCGGCACAGTTTGGATCATTTGGGGCGCGAGTTCTTCGTGCTGGGCTAGCCGGGGCCCACCCTATTTAGGGAAGCTTTGGTACATCCCACTGTCTAGACTGATCCGGGTATGTACAGGGAAAAGAAAATTATTCCTTACCTGCTAATTTTCATTACTGTAGTACCACGGATCAGTCCAGACACCCTCCCTTTTCTTTCCGGACAGATGCCCAGCACTACTACCCTTCTCTCAGTCTGTCTGTCAGTTCTTTTTGCAAGTTCTATTTTTACGAGTTTCAAGACTTGCGAGTTGCAAGTTCATGTTCTGTTTTCTAGTTATTACTAAGTTGCTCCATGCCATGGGCTTTTTGCTCTGATAGTCTATATACTGAAGGGACACAGGGGGCGCTCCGGCCTATAGGGGGCCATCCTTTCAGTTTTTTGCTCTGACTGCATCTGCTGGAAGGGGGACATAACCCACTGTCTGGACTGATCCGTGGTACAGGAACGAAAATTAGCAGGTAAGGAATAATTTTTCTTTTGCCATACTGGGTCAGACCAAGGGTCCATCAAGCCCAGCACCCTGTTTCCAACAGAGGCCAAACCAGGCCACAAGAACCTGGCAAGCACTGAAACACTGAGTAGATCCCATGCTACTTATGCTAGTAAGAGCAGTGGCCATTCCCTAAGTCAGCTTGATTAATAGCCATTAATGGACTTCTCTAAGTACTTATCCAAACCTTTTTTAAACCCAACTACACTAACTACTAACCACATCCTCTGTCAACAAATTCCAGAGCTTAATTCTGTTGAGTGAAAACTATTTTTTCTGGTTTGTTTTAATTGTGCTACATGATAACTTTGTGGAGTGCCCTCAAGTCCTTTTATTATCCGACAGAGTAAATAACGGATTCATTTACCCATTCTATCCCTCTTATGATTTTATAGACCTCTATCATATCCCCCCTCAGTCGTCTCTTCTCCAAGCTGAGCAGCCATAACTACTTTAGCCTTTCCTCATAGGGGGAGCTGTTCCATCCCATTTATCATTTTGGTCTCCCTTCTCTGTTCCTTCTCCATCACAACTATATCTTTTTTGAGATGTGGCAATCTCTTGCCACGCCGACCTGATCGCCGACCTGACTGCCAACACCGCACTCCGCGCTGACCCGCCGGGGTCAGGAGCGGTTGGAACTCCAGCACCCGCGATCAAGGCCAAAGCCTGCGACTGGACCAGCGACAGGCCCAACCGACCCGGCAACCAGGCCCGAAGTCCGCCCAACGACAGGTACCCGACCGGCACGCCTGCCATGCCACCTCCCGGCTTCTCCCACGGCCCACCTCGAGACGACTCGACGTCAATCACGTAACGGTGACGTCATCGCCGCGACGGCCGGAGAGCCCTTTAAATCTGCGGCCTCCTCGGGCGTCGCTCTCTTGCCATGCCAACCCAATCGCCGACCCGACCGCCAACACTGCGCTCCGCGCTGCCGGCGCTGACCCGCTGGGGTCAGGAGTGGCCGGAACTCCAGCACCAGCGACCAGGCCCAAAGCCTGCGACTGGACCAGCGACCGGCCCGAAGCCTGCGACCGACCCGGCAACCAGCCCCGACCAGCACGCCTGCCATGCCACCTCCCGGCTTCTCCTGCGGCCCACCTCGAGACGACTCGACGTCAATCACGTGACGGTGATGTCATCGCCGCGACGGCCAAAGAGCCCTTTAAATCTACTGCCCAAAGGAGCATGACAAAGGAGCCTGCTCCTTTGTTCGCCCCTTCGTGCGCCCCAAGATCACATCCCCCAGCCCACTATCACCTTAACGGACACTCTCCCTTCATAACCCCTGGCCCCCATCCCCCCCACCTCTCATCCAACACCCCCACTCAGCCCTCCATCACTCCCAGGTCAACATCCAGGGACGCCCACAGCACACAGAACAAACGCCCTCACTCCACCTCCCCCCACAACACCCCTCTCACCCAGCACCACCATGCATACCTACCCCAAAGTACCCCTTCTCTACTGCAACTGCCCCCCACACATTAGACATCACATTACGCCTCACCCCCAATCCCCACCACCCTCAATACCTCTCTCACGGCCCTCTCGATACTCTCTCTGCTACTCATCAATGCGCAATCCATCTCCAAAAAAGTCCCCATCCTACATGACCTCATAACAGATACCCACCTTGACATCTTCTGCATCACTGAAACATGGCTCAAAAAATCAGACACAGCCGTAATCAATCATTTGATATTGTTAACAGTTTTGCTCAATGAGATGTTCTACTTGTTTGACAATATAAACAGATTAAAAACAAAAAAAAAGCTGAACCTCACATACATCCCCATCAACACCCCCCCCCCCACTAGAAATTGGCCTCTTCAAATCCAAAAATTTCCGAATCCTCCTACTATACCCCCCTCCCAAATGCCTACACCGTCGACCTGATATTCCTCAACAATAAAATCTCAACTTCCAACAACCCACCCACCACCACCAGCATCCCTTAGTCCGACCACAAACTTATCCAGACCACCCTACATATCAAAACCCCTCCCCCTCACAACAACTCCAAAAAATACATCAATTTCCACAAACCTTGCTCCAGCGATGACCTCACCGAAGCTCTCCCCAGCGCCCTCACTACCTTAGACCTCAACGATCCAAACACAGCCATCAACTCCTGGCTGAACATCCATGCAGAAATTGCCAAAAGCAAATGCCCCAACATCTCCAAAGCAATCAACAACTCCTACAAAACTCATTGGTTCACCCCAGAACTGAAAAACACTAAAAGACTCCTCAGACAAGCTGAAAAAACATGGAGAAGACATCCCTCTCTTCCCCACCTCGACAGTTACAGAACCTTACTCCACATCTACAGAACCGACACCAACAAAGCCAAGCGAGAGTTCTACGGAAAAAAAATCCATCAACATATGCACAACCCCAGAGGCCTTTTTGACATTGTCTCCAAACTAAGGCAACCCAACCTAGTTGCTCCAATCACAGACAACAATGCAAAGACCTGCAAGGAATTCGCCTGCTTCATAAGAACATAAGAAATTGCCATGCTGGGTCAGACCAAGGGTCCATCAAGCCTAGCATCCTGTTTCCAACAGAGACCAAAACCAGGCCACAAGAACCTGGTAATTAACCAAACACTAAGATGATCCCATGCTACTGATGCAATTAATAGCAGTGGCTATTCCCTAAGTATAATTGATTAATAGCCATTAATGGACTTCTCCAAGAACTTATCCAAACCTTTTTTAAACCCAGCTACACTAAGGGGCGGATTTTAAGAGCCCTGCTCGCCTAAATCCGGGCAGATTTAGGCGAGCAGGGCCCTGCGCCGGTGCGCCTATTTTACATAGGCCTACCGGCGCGCGCAGAGCCCCGGGACTTGCGTAAGTCCCGGGGTTTTCTGAGGGGGGCGTGTCGGGGGGTGGGCCCGATCCGCGTGGCGTTTTCGGGGCGTGTCGGGAGCGTTTTGGGGGCGGGCCCGGGGGCGTGGTTACGGCCCGGGGCGGTCCGGGGGCGTGGCCGCCCCCTCCGGACCCGCCCCCAGGTTGCGTCCCGCTGGCGCGCGGGGATTTACGTCTCCCTCCGGGAGGCGTAAATCCCCCGACAAAGGTAAGGGGGGGGTTTAGACAGGGCCGGGCGGGTGGGTTAGGTAGGGGAAGGTGAGGGGAGGGCAAAAGAAAGTTCCCTCCAAGGCCGCTCCGATTTCGGAGTGGCCTCGGAGGGAATGGGGGTAGGCTGCGCGGCTCGGCGCGCGCCGGCTATATGGAATCGATAGCCTTGCGCGCGCGCTGATCCAGGATTTTAGCGGATACGCGCGGCTACGCGCGTATCTACTAAAATCCCGCGTACTTTTGCTTGCGCCTGATGCGCCAGCAAAAGTACGCCAAATCGCGCGGTTTGAAAATCTACCCCTAACTGCACTAACCACATCCTCTGGCAACAAATTCCAGAGCTTTATTGTGCGTTGAGTGAAAAAGAATTTTCTCCGATTAGTCTTAAATGTGTTACTTGCTAACTTCATGGAATGCCCCCTAGTCCTTCTATTATTCGAAAGTGTAAATAACAGAGTCACATCTACTCGTTCAAGACCTCTCATGATCTTAAAGATCTCTCTCATATCCCCCCTCAGCCGTCTCTTCTCCAAGCTGAACAGCCCTAACCTCTTCAGCCTTTCCTTATAGGGGAGCTTTTCCATCCCCTTCATCATTTTGGTTGCCCTTCTCTGTACCTTCTCCATCGCAACTATATCTTTTTTGAGATGCGGCGACCAGAATTGTACACAGTATTCAAGGTGCGGTCTCACCATGGAGCGATATAGAGGCATTATGACATTTTCCGTTCTATTAACCATTCCCTTCCTAATAATTCCTAACATTCTGTTTGCTTTTTTGACTGCTGCAGCACACTGAGCCGACAATTTTAAAGTATTATCCACTATGATGCCTAGATCTTTTTTCCTGGGTGGTAGCTCCTAATATGGAACCTAACATCGTGTAACTACAGCAAGTGTTATTTTGCCCTATATGCAACACCTTGCACTTGTCCACATTAAATTTCATCTGCCATTTGGATGCCCAATCTTCCAGTCTTGCAAGGTCCTCCTGTAATGTATCACAGTCTGCTTGTGATTTAACTACTCTGAATAATTTTGTATCATCCGCAAATTTGATAACCTCACTCTTCGTATTCCTTTCCAGATCATTTATATATATATATATATTGAAAAGCACCGGTCCAAGTACAGATCCCTGAGGCACTCCACTGTTTACCCTTTTCCACTGAGAAAATTGACCATTTAATCCTACTCTCTGTTTCCTGTCTTTTAACCAGTTTGTAATCCACGAAAGGACATCGCCTCCTTTCCCATGACTTTAGTTTGTAGAAGCCTCTCATGAGGGACTTTGTCAAACGCCTTCTGAAATCCAAATACACTATATCTACCGATTCACCTTTATCCACATGCTTCTTCTCCGATAAAGTCCCCAAACTCATAACTCCCAACCCCCACACAAAAGAAGAAACACCGACCCCCACCCAACGAAACACTACCCACTTGGTCCAACTTCGAACTCATTGCCTCCACCGAAGTCAAGAAAGTCATACAGAAAATCAACCCTGCATTACACCCCATCGACCCCATCCCAGTCAAGACTCTCAAACTCATCCCTGATATTATCGCCAAACCCATTGCTGACACAATAAATACCTTACTCGAACAAGGCATCTTCCAAGAAGCCCTGAAATGTGCCATCATCAAACCCATTCTCAAAAAAACACACCTCAACCCCACCGACTTCTCCAACTACAGACCCATCTCAAATCTCTCATTCATATCCAAGATCATTAAGAAGCATGTGAATCTCCAACTCTCCGAAAACCTAGAAAACCAAAGCATCCTGTACTCCACCCAGCATGGCTTCAGAAAATCGTTCAGCACTGAGACACTCCTCTTATAGCTAACAGACAAGCTCTACGAGGCATTGACGCCGGCCATTTCTACCTTCTCATCCTTCTCGACATATCTGCCGCCTTCTTTTGGTAGCCCTTCTCTGTACCTTCTCCATCGCAATTATATCTTTTTTGAGATGCGGCGACCAGAATTGTACACAGTATTCAAGGTGCGGTCTCACCATGGAGCGATACAGAGGCATTATGACATTTTCCGTTTTATTCACCATTCCCTTTCTAATAATTCCCAACATTCTGTTTGCTTTTTTGACTGCCGCAGAACACTGAACTGACGATTTCAATGTGTTATCCACTATGACACCTAGATCTCTTTCTTGGGTTGTAGTACCTAATATGGAATCCAACATTGTGTAATTATAGCATGGGTTATTTTTCCCTATATGCATCACCTTGCAGTTATCCACATTAAATTTCATCTGCCATTTGGATGCCCAATTTTCCAGTCTCACAAGGTCTTCCTGCAATTTATCACAATCTGCTTGTGAATTAACTACTCTGAACAATTTTGTGTCATCTGCAAATTTGATTATCTCACTCGTTGTATTTCTTTCCAGATCATTTATAAATATATTGAACAGTAAGGGTCCCAATACAGATCCCTGAGGCACTCCACTGTCCACTTCCTTCCACTGAGAAAATTGTCCATTTAATCCTACTCTCTGTTTCCTGTCTTTTAGCCAGTTTGCAATCCACGAAAGGACATCGCCACCTAGCCCATGACTTTTTACTTTTCCTAGAAGCCTCTCATGAGGAACTTTGTCAAATGCCTTCTGAAAATCCAAGTATACTATATCTACCGGTTCACCTTTATCCACATGTTTATTAACTCCTTCAAAAAAGTGAAGCAGATTTGTGAGGCAAGACTTGCCCTGGGTAAAGCCATGCTGAGTTTGTTCCATTAAACCATGTCTTTCTATATGTTCTGTGATTTTGATGTTTAGAACACTTTCCACTATTTTTCCTGGCACTGAAGTCAGGCTAACCGGTCTGTAGTTTCCCGGATCACCCCTGGAGCCCTTTTTAAATATTGGGGTTATATTAGCTATCCTCCAGTCTTCAGGTACAATGGATGATTTTAATGATAGGTTACAAATTTTTACTAATAGGTCTGAAATTTCATTTTTTAGTTCCTTCAGAACTCTGGGGTGTATACCATCCGGTCCAGGTGATTTACTACTCTTCCGTTTGTCAATCAGTGATTTGATTCAGTCCATCTGAATCATTACCCATGAAAACCTTCTCCATTACGGGTATCTCCCCAACATCCTCTTCAGTAACACCGAAGCAAAGAAATCATTTAATCTTTCCGCTATGGCCTTATCTTCTCTAAGTGCCCCTTTAACCCCTCGATCATCTAACGCTCCAACTGACTCCCTCACAGGCTTTCTGCTTCGGATATATTTTAAAAAGTTTTTACTGTGGGTTTTTGCCTCTACAGCCAACTTCTTTTCAAATTCCCTCTTAGCCTGTCTTATCAATGTCTTACATTTAACTTGCCAATGTTTATGCTTTATCCTATTTTCTTCTGTTGGATCCTTCTTCCAATTTTTGAATGAAGATCTTTTGGCTAAAATAGCTTCTTTCACCTCCCCTTTTGACCATGCCGGTAATCGTTTTGCCTTCTTTCCACCTTTCTTAATGTGTGGAATACATCTGGACTGTGCTTCTAGAATGGTATTTTTTAACAATGACCACACCTCTTGGACATTTTTTACTTTTGTAGCTGCTCCTTTCTGTTTTTTCCTAACAATTTTTCTCATTTTATCAAAGTTTCCCTTTTGAAAGTTTAGCACGAGAGCCTTGGATTTGCACACTGTTCCTCTTCCAGTCATTAAATCAAATTTGATCATATTATGATCACTATTGCCAAGCGGCCGCACCACCGTTACCTCTCTCACCAGGTTCTGTGCTCCACTGAGAATTAGATCTAAAATTTCTCCCTCTCTCATCGGTTCATGAACCAATTGCTCCATAAAGCTATCATTTATTCCATCCAGGAACATTATCTCTCTAGCGTGACCCGATGATACATTTACCCAGTCAATATTAGGGTAATTGAAGTCTCCCATTATTACTGCACTACCAATTTGGTTAGCTTCCCTAATTTCTCTTAGCATTTCACTGTCCGTCTCACCATCTTGGCAAGGTGGACGGTAGTATACCCCTATCACTATAGTCTTCCCCGACACACAAGGGATTTCTACCCATAAAGATTCAATTTTGTATTTAGTCTCATGCACGATGTTTATCCTGTTGGACTCTATGCCATCCTGGACATAAAGCACCACACCTCCTCCCGAGTGCTCCTCTCTGTCATTGCGATATAATTTGTACCCCGGTATAGCACTGTCCCATTGGTTATCCTCTTTCCACCATGTCTCTGAGATGCCAATTAAGTCTGTCATCATTCACTGCTATACATTCTAATTCTCCCATCTTACTTCTTAGACTTCTGGCATTAGCATACAAACATTTCAAAGTTTGTTTTTTGTTTGTATTTTCATTCTGCTTTTTAATTGATAGGGATAAGTTAGAATTTTTTTAGCTCAGGTGAGTTTTTAGTTACAGGCACTTAGACTACTTTTCTAATTATTGGAACCTCACTGTCGGGATGCCCTAATTCTAATGCATCATTAGTATCCTTTAAAGATACCTCTCTCCGAACCATGCACTGCTGAGCGACTGTCTGCTTTCCCCTTTGTTCTAGTTTAAAAGCTGCTCTATCTCCTTTTTAAAGGTTAGCGCCAGCGGTCTGGTTCCACCCTGGTTATGGTGGAGCCCATCCCTTCGGAAGAGACTCCCCCCTTCCCCAAAAGGTTCCCCAGTTCCTAACAAAACTGAATCCCTCTTCCTTGCACCATCGTCTCATCCACGCATTGAGACTCCGGAGCTCTGCCTGCCTCTGGTGACCTGCGCGTGGAACAGGGAGCATTTCAGAGAATGCTACCCTGGAGGTTCTGGATTTAAGCTTTCTACCTAAGAGTCTAAATTTGGCTTCCAGAACCTCCCTCCCACATTTTCCTATGTCGTTGGTTCCCACATGTACCACGACAGCCGGCTCCTCCCCAGCACTATGTAAAATCCTATCTAGGTGCGCTTGAGGTCCGCCACCTTCGCACCAGGTAGACATGTTACCAGGCGATCCTCACGCCCACCAGCCACCCAGCTATCTACATTCCTAATAATCGAATCACCAACTATGATGGCCGACCTAACCCTTCCCTCCTGGGCAGTAGGCCTTGGGGAGATATCCTCAGTGTGAAAGGACAATGCATCACCTGGAGAGCAGGTCCTTGCTACAGGATCCTTTCCTGCTGCACCTGGTTGGTGCTCTCCCATCATGAGACCTTCTTCCTCCAAGGCAGCACCAGGGCTGCCAGTCTGAAGTTGGGACTTGACTACTATGTCCCTGAAGGTCTTGTCTATATACCTCTCTGTCTGCCTCAGCTCCTCCAGGTCTGCCACTCTAGCCTCCAGAGATCAGACTCGTTCTCTGAGAGCCAGGAGCTCTTTGCATCGCATGCACATGTACAACTTCTCACCGGTGGGTAAAAAATCATACATGTGACACTCGATGCAAAAGACTGGGAAGCCCCCCTCTTGCTGCTGGAATGCTGCCTTCATCTCAATTTTGATCAGTTCCTAGTTAACTTTTAGGTTGCTATGGGAGTAGGAATGTGTCTAACGTCCTTTAAATGTATTAGTGAATTCACTATGTGTCTGGTAGTGGCCTACCGGGGTCTGATCGAATTCTCAATAAAGTTTTTTTTGATGGGTTTTTTTTTTTGTGAAAGTTGCACCTGCCTATAAATTAAGGGATGAGCTAGGGGTGGGTGGGCTGGGAAATACAAACAGTCTAACTTCAGTTAGTCAGCCTGAGTGACTCACTGCTCTCTTGATTAACAAATGTTGGTCCCTATTCAAACCCAATCACGCTACCTCAACACCTTTCCAAGGTGAGTAACTGAGCTGAACTATTCAACTTTTTTACTTAGGTATACACTGCTCCTAGCTTATTTCTAGCTTCTGCCTACTTTTTGGGTTGTTTTTTGTTTTTTTTTCAATACAAACACTGTCAGATTTAACTGATCTTTACTGGATTTACTTTTTGATGTAACATAATAAATAAATCTTGGCTAGAACTGGTAGTGTTTGCTGTAGCATTTTCAGTATTTGTGTAAGATATTCTTTAAACATATCGTAAGCAGAAATTAAATCATGCTTAGGGAAATTAATAATTCTAAGATTAAGGTATCTTAGGGTGTTTTCTATCCCTACTAATTTCTTATCATAAATGATGTCAGCTCTAGCAAACCTTTGCTGCCAATTCTCTACTTTACATAATCTGGTCTCCATCTGTACAATATCATCTTTATTCTTTCCCAGAGAGGCTTCAATAGAATTAATGTGTTGGTTAGAATCCACAGTCAATTTAGAGAGTTTTATAATTGCTCCCTCTAAAGATTTTATTGCTGTCCGGAGTAAGTCTAGGGTAATTTCTGATGGTGTTTCCAAAATATGCTCATCACCTTCGGCTCCTTTAACTTCCAACTTCCCCATTGCTGCTTGGGCTCCTTCCCCATTCTTAGGTATTAGATCAATCTTAAGGAAATCTGTAGAAAGGCAATAAAATGTTAGTTCTAGGTAGCAGTGTAAACTATGTACATTTGTGATGTCCTTTCCAAATCTTTATATGTATGCAGATAGATTTTAATTCATGTAGCAGTATAAACTAGTTAGCGTTGAAAGCTATTTCGAAACATAACATAACTTGCAGAAACAAGACATATTATCTAGCCTTGTTGTGATTGTTCCGAAGTGTTAACATCGACTTAAGTCAAAAGAACTGAATACTCGCAATACTAGTAATGTTTGTTCCAAGATATGGATATTGACTTATGTAAAAAACTGTTAATAGTTCTTAACTTTGCACCTGCTGACTGGAGAACTGTTCATCATATTTTACTATCACAAATGGAAGACCAAAAACACATCTATTTCCTCGATAAATTCAAAAGACATTAATAATGTTATTTTTAATCTAAATTAATGACCTCATATAAGCAATTTGAACGGAGCCTTCGTGTAGATGAGTGTGCTAAATAGCAGGTAGTATATATCGCACTACCACTCAATGTATAATCATTGGTCATTCAAAAACATTTTTTTCATTTTTTTGTGTGCCAATTCACCTTAATAAAAGTCCATAAATCCTTCAATAATTCGGTTGATCTTTACATATATTCATTTCGTAGTAACATTACTTAGCTTATTCGAGTGACATAAAGTGAAGAAACTGTTCGACTGTGTGCCATGAGGACAAACGTGAGGTCATTAATTTAGATTAAAAATAACATTATTAATGTCTTTTGAATTTATCGAGGAAATAGAGGTGTTTTTGGTCTTCCATTTGTGATAGTGTTTCATTGACTGAATCCTCGAAAGAAAATCAGAGAAGGTTTTTGCTACCATCATATTTTACTCACATGCCAAATAACTGATACCGAGGTGACTGCATATATTCCTGGTCATATATGGTGACCAATTATATACTGTTACACTTCCAAAATCATGTAAACCGAGGTGATGGTACCCCAACCAAACTTTGGTATATTAAACCACATAAATAAATAAATATTCTCTCCTGATAGCCAATGTCTCTTAATGATTTTCTTAATTTTTTCAGGCATGTTTGGGTATCTTAATACACACAGTTTCTTGAAAAGCTGGTTTAGCCTTATATTGAAGAAGTTGATCCCTGTCAAAGAAACGTGTACGTAAATAAGCTCTTTTCACAGACTTTCCCCAATATCCCCTTGACCAAAATCTAAATGTCAGGTCCACGGTTTATCTTTCAAATTCTGAACAAATTCATCACAGATGGAAAAATTGTCCAACTGCTAGTCCGCCTTTAAATGGACTGGGATGAAAACTTTTAAATCATAGTAGATTGTTCTTCCTGAACATACCCAGAGCAGTCCAGAAAAGTGGGTTGTGTATCCCTACCAGCAGGTGGAGTCAGAGAACAATTAGAACTTTGGGCACTGCTACATAACGAGAGTGCCACCTGCAGTCCCTCAGTATTTCTCTGACTCCAGCGGGTGGTACAGATGCACACCTGCAGCCTTTAGTTATATTTTTTATTTAGTTAGTTTGAATTTAATTTTTTGGTTTACGGTCGCTTCCTGAGGTGTTAGGCACCTTCGTGGGCCATCCCTCAGTAGAAGCCGGGCGTCCGGGGAATTGGATATTCCTGTCAGGGTTTCGCCTGCCACAGTTCGGTGTCTGATGACCAAGGGCTCCTGGCTTACTCGCCACCGTCTCTGCTACAGCTGCTCCTTTGTCTCCTGCAATAGCTTTTCTCTGTGTTTTGGTAAACTTTAACTAAAAAAAAAAAAGAACTGTTTTCACTGCGGCTGACTGACAGTCTTCAGTGCTGAGGTAAGGAGAGGTGCAGGAGGGACCGGGTCTTTTAAGGCCGGCCGGGGAAGCTGTCAGCAGTGTTCCCCTTAGCTCCCGGGACTCCGGGTCGTTTTCTGAGGGCAAGGGTGAGTTGTTCTCCATGTACCTCATTTACTCGCTGCTTCCCTGCTGGGGGCCTTGCGATTTCACTATAGACAGGCTCCTTTCCCGCTGCACGGCTGCGGGCGTTTTTTTTCTCCTCAGCCGGTAGTCTCTTAGCCCGCAGCACGAAAAGTTTGTTTTTTCTGGTCCTGCCAGACTGAAATTTTCTCTGCGTCGCAGCTCCGAATGTTTCTTTTTTTATTCGTGCCCTTTTCTATTTCACTTCAGACTATCAGTGCGCTGCTGCGAATGGGACTGAAAATGGAATCGCAGGCCTGCTGCGCATGTGGGTCATGCGGCCAGGCATTAGATGTGACCTCCTTATGTGCAGCGTGTTCCCCGGGGTTAGAGGGCTCTTCAGCGCTTCTTGCCTCCTCCCTCGGGGAGGGAACGTCTGTCTTGCCTTCGGCTTCACGGGAAAAGGATTCTCTGCCTGTTCTAGCCCCAGTGAGGGAAGACCTCACCGGGGGAACTGATGATATCACCCCAGCCAACTCTCCAGTGGGGGAGGGGGACCCAGAGGGGTTTCCCCAGAATTTGTCCTCCTTATGCACCAGGCTTTCCTGGCAAGTAAACGCTCGGCGATAAAGCGGCCTGGTCGCCTGGGGGCAGGTTCGGAAAAGAGAGGTCGGGGTACGGACCCTCGTCAGCGCCTCTCTGATTAGGCTCACTCCACAGGGGATTCTCCCCTGGTATGCAAGATCTGATCCCGGGGTCTGGGGCGACATCTGCTTCTGGGGTACTAGGGGCGGCAGACCCGGATCCGCGGCCGGATTCGGATGATGTGGATACTGATGATCCGGATGAGCCCGATGACCCTCCTGCGGAGGGGGTGACTCCAGCATGGTGCGCTTGTTCAAGCGGGATGAGTTAAGATCCCTTATTCCCCAGGTCCTTGAAGTTCTAGGATTTAAGGTTTCTCAAGAAGAGTCTGACAATGAGGGTGTCAATCCAGTCCTCAACGGCATTAGGGGTCCCACACCATCTTTTCCTCTGCCTAAGAAGGTTCGCAAACTAGTGACCTGGGAGTGGGAGACTCTGGATTCCGGCTTGAAGGTGGGCAGATTTATGGCGAAACTGTACCCGTTATTGTCTGTTTTGGATTTACTGAAGATTCCAAAGAAGGACGCCGTGGCCTCGGCAGTCACGTAAAAGACCACTATCCTGGTTGCTGGGGTGGCTGCCCTTAAGGATATGCAGCACCGCAAGCTGGAGATCCAGTTGAAGCGAGCATTCTAGGTTGCAGCGCTAAGCCTTCGGGCGGTGGTTTGCGCTAGCCTCATGCAGAGGGCTTGTCTGTGTTGGGTCCAGGAGTCGGCTGCCGGGGCCAGTATGGGCAACAGTGGGGCTCTGCAGTCCACCCACCTAGAAGCAGGCATCGCTTATGTTGCAGATGCTTTGTATGATCTGGTGAGGATCTCAGCGCGAGGTATGGTGTCCTTGGTGTCAGCGTGGCGTCTCCTCTGGCTGCGGAATTGGGCGGCGGATTTGTCCTCCAAGTCCCAGCTTTGTAATCTACCCTTTAAGGGCAATTCCTCTTTGGGGAGGATCTGGATCAACTAGTAAAGCTGCTTGCTGAATCCAAGGGCAATCGGTTGCTGGAAGATAAAAGATCCTCTAAGAAAGTCTTCCCTCCTCGAGCTAGGTTTCGGGACTTTCGCCGCTTCAGAGCGGGTAGATACTCCACACCTCCTGCTTCTAAACCTGCTTCGGGGGCACCAGCAGTCCTTTTGAGGGGGTCGCCAGCCCAGAAGAGATTCGGGACATCTTGGTGCAGGAAGTAAGAAAAACCCCCAATGAAGCCACGAGCACCCATTCCGTCAACGAAGCTGTCGGAGGCAGATTATCCAACTTTTACACGGAATGGGCAAGAATTACATCAGACTGCAGGGTCTTAGACGTGATCAAAGATGGGTGTGTGCACTGGAGTTCTTGCGCCCGGTCTGGGAGGTTTCTGTGGAGGCCCGAGTGGCCTCAAGTGTCAAGCAAGAGGTGGTCCGGGTGACTCTACAATGACTTCTCGAGCTCAAAGCTATTGTCCCAGTTCCGGAGGCTCAACGGGGACGAGGTCGGTACTCCGTGTACTTAGTGGTCCCCAAGAGGGAGGGCACGTTTCGGCCCATCCTCGATCTGCAGAAGGTGAACCGTTGCCTTCGGGTTCCTCGCTTACGTATGGAAACCCTGAGGACAGTGATGGCCTTGGTTCAAAATGGGGAGTTTCTCGCTTCTCTGGACCTCACGGAGGCGTATTTACACATTCCAATCTGGCTGAATTACCAGAGGTTTCTGCGGTTCAAGGTCTTGGGACGACACGTCCAATTTTGAGCCCTCCCATTTGGTCTCGCAACAGCTCCTCACACGCTCACCAAGGTGATGGTGTGGTGGTGGCCTTCCTTCATCAGGAGGGAATCTTGGTCCACCCGTACCTGGATGACTGGTTGATTCGCGTGAAACTCTCGGGAGGACTGCAAGAGATCAGTGCACATGGTGATGTTCACATTGCGATCCCTAGGTTGAGTAATCCATGTGCAGAAGTGTCACTTGGAACTCACTCAGAAGTTGATTTATCTCGGAGCACAATTCGATATCTTGCTGGGCAAAGTGTTTCTAGCGGCGGACCGAATAGGAAAATTGCAGGAAGAAATACATTCCCTTCTTCGAAGGAACAATGCCACAAATCCCACAGTGTGGCATCATCTTCAGGTCCTGGGCTCCATGGCTTCAACCTTGGACTTGGTTCCTTGGGTGTTAGCTCACTTACGACTTTTACAGCGTGCGCTTTTGTCTCTCTAGAGTCAGAGCAATTCCATTTACCAATGCCTCTACTTCCTGAATCCAGAGCCAGTCTGTCATGGTGGCTGTCACTGAACAATATGGAACGGGGGTTGGATTTGGACACTCCAAATTGGCTGATAATCTCCACCGATGCCAGCCTCTCAGGTTGGGGGGCGGTGTGTGCAGACAGGTCTGCCCAAGGGCTCTGGTCAGCAATGGAAAGATCCTGGTCCATAAACTGGATCGAGACCAGGGTTTTACGTCTGGCACTACGGGCAGAATGGTGCGAGTCTTCTCGGACAATGCGACAACGGTAGCGTACATCAACCGGCAAGGTGGGACTCGAAGTCCCGCCATAGCACTGGAGGCACATCTTCTGTTCATGTGGGCGGAGCGCCATCTCTAGGGCATTGCCACATCCCATGTCACGGGAGTAGAGAATGTGCAAGCTGATTATCTCAGCCGTCAGCAACTAGACCCAGGGGACTGGGAACTAGACCCAGGGGACTGGGAACTAGTATTAAACTCCTCCAAGACCGAACTACTACTTATCTCTCCTGAGAACAGTAATTCCACCTCTACGCATCCAGCCAACCCACTAACCACTCAAGTAAGAGACTTAGGAGTGATAATTGACAATCGGTTGAACTTTAAAGCTTCCATTAACAGAACTACCAAAGACTGTTTCCACAAACTCCAAGTGCTAAAAAGGATAAGGCCTCTCTTCCATGCTCAAGATTTCAGATCGATCCTCCAAGCAATTATTTTCTCAAAGATAGATTATTGTAACTCTATCTTACTAGGTCTCCCTTCCTCCTACACCAAACCGCTTCAGATGGTACAAAATGCGGCAGCACGTTTACTGACAAACACCAGGAAAAGAGACCACATCTCTCCAATCCTAAAGGATCTACATTGGTTACCAATTCACTTCAGAATCATCTATAAATCATTTCCATTATATACAAAACCATCCATCAACACACTACAATTGACCTACAAATCCCTCTCCACTTACACAACTCCTCAAGACCTACCAGAGACGCATACAGAGGATCTCTCCAGGTACCTCCTACCAAAACCACTAGACATATTACCTTAAGAGATCGATCCCTCTGTACAGCTGGTCCACCGTTATGGAACTCCATCCCCCCTGATCTCAGACAGGAGCCCTGCCTCCCAACCTTTAGGAAAAGACTTAAGGCTTAGCTGTTTAAGCAAGCATTCCCGGACTCCAATTAATGCCCTTCACCATCAACATACATAACACAGTCAGCTCAATTTCATCTCTTTGTAAATAATTTTAGCCGTTATTAACCTTTTCCTTTACTTTCCCTCTTCTCCTAGTTCAACAGTCCTTGTTATTTGTAACTGCTTTCTTCTGCACTATAGTTCCAGTTTGAAGTCTATTTTGCACCCCTGTTTAACTGTAAACCAGCATGATGTGATTGTATCATCAATGCCGGTATATAAAAACCTTAAATAAAGAAATAAATAAAATAAACTATCTCTCAAGGCGTGGAATCTCATTTCCGCCAGATGGGGAATTCCTCAGCTGGATATGATGGCAACGCAGGCGAACGCAAAAACAGTTTGTTTTTTCAGCCGTCGCCGAGAACAGGGCTCAGTAGGCATAGACGCTCTCGTGTGTCTTTGGCCCACGGGGATTCTGCTGTATGCCTTCCTGCCCTGGCCCCTCATAGGTCAGCTTCTCTGTCACATGGAGAGGCACCCGGGAAGGGTGATTCTGGTGGCACCGGAGTGGCCACGTCGTCCATGGTTCGCAGATCTGGTACGCTTGGCTCCAGAGGGTCCACTTCAGTTGGCTCATCTAACGCATATGCTCCGTCAGGGGTCCATATTTTCGGATCGGGAGGATCGCTTCTCTCTCGCGGCTTGGCTTTTGAGAGGCTACATTTACGCTTGAGGGGTTATTCAGAACAGTCATTTCCACCCTCCTACAGGCAAGACGTCCAGCCACCTCTATGGCCTATGTGCGAGTTTGGAAGCTTTTTGAGACGTGGTGTCATCAGCGTTCCTGCGACCCTTTAGCGGTGCATTTTCCTCGGGTTTTTGACTTTCTGCAACAGGGCCTCGCTAAGAGCTTGGCGTTCAATTCCCTTCGTGTGCAAGTTGCAGTTCTAGGTGCCTTGCGGGGAAACTTTGATGGCTGTTCGCTGGCAGCGCATCCGGATATTGCTCAGTTTCTTAAGGGGGTCAAACATATGCGCCCTCCCATTCGTTCGGTGTGTCCGGATTGGAGTTTGAATTTAGTCCTGCGAGTTCTATGTGGCGCTCCTTTCAAGTCTCTTCTTGGAGTTTCCCTGAAAGATCTGACTTTGAAAACAATGTTTTTGGTGGCCATTTGCTCGGCCCGTCGGATCTCAGAGTTGCAGGCGCTGTCTTGTCGGGATCCCTTTCTTCGGATTTACAACGATCGGGTATCGTTACATACGGTTCTGTCCTTTGTCCCTAAGGTGGTTTCAGCCTTTCACGACAATCAAACTGTGGAGCTTCCGGGGTTCCCTAACTGGTCCCAGGAGTCTTCTCAGAACAGAGACCTTCATCTTTTGGATGAGTGGCACATCTTATTGCGTTAACTGGAGGTTACTAATGACTTCAGACATTCTGATCATTTGTTCGTTCTCTTTGGTGGCCCAAAGAAAGGGGATAAAGCTTCAAAGGCGACCATATCTCGGTGGATTAAGGAAGCCATTTGTGCGGCATACATAGCCCGAGGGCATCAGGTGCCTTTGGGTCTCAGAGCTCATTCCATTAGGGCTCAGGCTACCTCCTGGGCAGAGTGTCAGTTACTGTCGCCTCATGAGATCTGTAGGGTGGCGGTGTGGTCATCTATTCACACTTTTATGAAACATTACCAATTGGATGTTAAGGCTTCTGATGAACCGTCCTTTGGGGAGAGTGTGCTTCGTGCGGGTCTTTCGGGACCCCACCCAGTGTAGGGTGGCTTGGGTGCATCCCACTTTTCTGGACTGATCTGGGTATGTTCAGGAAATGAAAATTGGTTCTTACCTGTTAATTTTCGTTCCTGTAATACCACAGATCAGTCCAGAGGCCCACCCGTTTCTTCAGATACTGAAAGACTGTCAGAACCTGCTTAAGTTTTTTATTGTTGAAGCTCCTTTGTTGCAGACATAATTTATGGAGCAGTTTTTAGCAGTTGTTCGGTCTGGTTTTTGCCAGCGATGAAGTGGTAGTCCAGAAATTTGGTTGGGTGCTTCCCTTCATTATTTATTTCTGTTAGCATGGGTTTGGGTACTGGTCAGTACTGAGTGACTGCAGGTGGCACTCTCGTTATGTAGCAGTGCCCAAAGTTCTAATTGTTCTCTGACTCCACTTGCTGGTAGGGATACATAACCCACTTTTCTGGACTGAAATGTGGTATGACAGGAACGAAAATTAGCAGGTAAGAACCAATTTTCATATTTCAATTGTTTTAAGATGTAATGTGGTCTGAATATGTGTTTCAGAATTGATGATCATGATAGCCAAAAAAGCAAGGCGAGATTTGTTATAAGTGATAGAAAATATCAAATTAGGGTCTATTTGATTTAGTCATTGATGAAAGCAAATTAACTGTTCTTCCATATGATCCTGGAAATAAATATCTAGACCATAGACGCACATGTTGAAAAAATGTTGAGGTGTAAACTGTAGCTTCTTCAAATCTGGTGACAGAAAGGTTAGCCATATCAGGTACCATAGATGAACTGATAGCAGCCCCATGTACCTGATGGTAAATGATTCCAAATTGAAAGAAATTGTTGTATAAGACCAAGTCTGTCAACTCAAGAAAAAAACCAGATGGAACCCATTGTGGATGTTTGCACTGTGGTAAAATGTCTTCCTTGATCCGTAATGCTGTTCATTGAGGAACATTCGTGTATAAGGATTCTACATCCAAACTGACAAAAAACAATCTCAGGAGTTAAACAACCACAAGTAGTAAGCCTTCTTAACATATGTGCTGTATCTTGAACATATGATGTTGCTTAGTGTATGAAGGGTTGCAGAAGTAAATCAATAAAATGTGCCAAGAGTTCTAATAAAGTTCCATGTGCTGACATGCTGGGTCTGAAGGGCAGGTTATTCAAAGTTTTATGAATGTTTGGTGTACCAAATATAACTAATATTCAAGGAGATTCAACTTGCAAAAAGGCTATGGAGTAGATTTTAAAAGATTGCATTCGCGCATCCATGTGCGTACTACCCGGCGCGCACAGATGGAC
Source organism: Rhinatrema bivittatum (assembly GCF_901001135.1). Taxonomy (NCBI): domain Eukaryota; kingdom Metazoa; phylum Chordata; class Amphibia; order Gymnophiona; family Rhinatrematidae; genus Rhinatrema; species Rhinatrema bivittatum. Next base: position 451,846 of record NC_042620.1, on the reverse strand, counting down.
GCGCAATTTTATAACATGCGTGCGCTGGCGGCGCATTTTATAAAATGCCAGCTTGGCAAGCACAAGGGGGGGGAGGATTTTCGCTGTTACGAGTGATGACGCATCGGGGCCTGTTAGGTTCTACTCCTCCGAGGGGAGGAGTTAGCAATCTGTTGTAAATCTGTTGCTGGATACTCCTGTTGGAGGAGGCGTTAGCAATCTGATGTGAATCTTCTAGGGAGATAGCAATCTTGTTATGTTCTACTCCTTCGAGGGGAGGAGTAACAATCTTGTTATACTCCGTAGGCGGAGTTGGTAATCTTTTATCTGCAGAGTGTTTGGAGAGGGCACTCTGCTGTAGAGATGTGAATCGGAACCGGAATCGGTTCGGATTCCGGTTCCGATTCACATCGTGATTTTTTTTTTCGTCCGGCCCGATCGCGGTTTTGTTTATCGGCTGCGCCCAAGCAGATAAACAAAAAACCCACCCCGACCCTTTAAAACTAATCCCTTTCTTCCCTCACCCTCCCGACCCCCCCCAAAAAAACATTTTACAGGTACCTGGTGGTCCAGTGGGGGTCTCGGGAACGATCTCCCGCTCTTGGGCTGTCGGCTGCCACTAATCAAAATGGCGCCGATGGCCTTTGCCCTTACCATGTGACAGGGTATCCGTGCCATTGGCCGGCCCCTGTCACATGGAGGGAGCACTGGATGGCTGGCTCCATCTTTAAAAATGGCGCGGGTGGCCTTTGCCCTTACCATGTGACAGGGTATCCGTGCCATTGGCCGGCCCCTGTCACATGGAGGGAGCACTGGATGGCTGGCTCCATCTTTAAAAATGGCGCGGGCCATCCAGTGCTCCTACTATGTGACAGGAGCCAGCCAATGGCACGTATACCCTTTCACATGGTAAGGGCAAAGGGCCATCGGCGCCATTTTGATTAGTGGCAGCCAACGGCCCGGGAGCGGGAGATCGCTCCCAGGACCCCACTGGACCACCAGGTACCTGTAAAAAAAACTTTTTGGGGGGGTCGGGAGGGTGGGGGAAGCTAAGGGATTAGTTTTAAAGGGTTGGGGTGGGTTTAGAGGTTATTTTTGTGTGCCGTTTTTCCCGCCCTCCCCCAAAACGATAAGAGAACCCCCACGAACAATATTGTGGGGTTTTCCTATCGTTTTGGGGGAGCCCCCGATTTCTGACGATTTTGAAAATATCGTACGAAGCCCGATTCACATCCCTACTCTGCTGTAGAAGAATATAGATAGGTGAATCCTTGGGCCGATGGCAGATGACAGCGCCCCCAGGCGGATATTCTGAGAGGGACCACCGGATAGGGTTGGTATGGAGACAGACACAGATCGTTCTTTTATTAAACAGGTTAGCAGAACCACCAGAGGTGGCAGTAGTGAGTAGTTATGCCCGGCAGGGCTGAAGTCCCTCAGGAACTGGAACAGCGATCCCAGGGTGGCTGAGCTGTAAAGAGACTGTAGATAGTGGTAGACAGGGTATGCTCTGTTCATAGCCAGAACTAGAAGACAATTCTCACATAAGGTCTTAAAGAAGCTCGGTAGCTGGAAAGGGTTAGGCCCTCGAGGAGCGAGTACCTGGTTCCAGGAAAAGCTCAGAGAACACAATGATAACTCACAAATGTCTGTATCTGCGATAGCTTCCAGGCAGTAGAGAATCTTCAGAGTGTCCAGGAACATGGGCCCTCGAGGAGCGAGTACCGGTTCCTATCTATAATCTGAAATAAAGAAAAGAGAGCGAGGCCCCCGAGGAGCGGGTACCTCTGGTAAGTCCGAGGAGGCAGAGTAGCTTGGACAATCCTTAGCTTAAGGAGTTCTGAGTCCTTGCTAACTCGATCTGTTAGCAAATGTAGAGACCTTTTATATTGGAAGCGGATGATGTCAATTCAGGGGGACGCCCCTGTGGTTCGTGCCCTTGCTGGTACATACATTGGAGTGCGCACGCCTGCCCTTATATCATCAGGAACATGGTGGATCCACAGCGTCGAGCCGGTCCGGGGATGCCAGAGGGAGACGGCATGGAGATGCCGCGGCAGCAAACATCCATCAGACCCGGAGGGAGTCGCCACAAAGGTAGAGAGGGCGGAGTGAGGGCATCGAGCAGCGACGGACACAACAGGGCCTTCCCCAGTTCCCTCCCAGTCTGCTCCAATTAAGGAGAGGACTGGGAGGGAACTTCCCAACCCCCTAGTCTGACCTTTCTTCCCCTTCCCCTATCCTGCCCTCCCCCATCCCTATCCTAAACCCCGCCCCAAATGTGTTGTCTTATCCTGCTGGCACGCGATCCCCTGGGCACAGGCACCTCTAGCCCCGCCCTGTCCCCCGGACCGTCCCTTTCACCAACTCTGGGACTGGGTTTACGTGTGTGGTCGGGCCTTTGAAAATTGGCCTGGCGCCCGTAAACCTTTTAAAATCTACCCCTAAATCTTTAGATGTTAAAAAAAAAAACAGATTGCTTTGCTGCTTTCAGAATCATCTGTATTTTCTGTTGTATACCAACTGTGGAATCAGAATCAATCTTTGTGTAAAACTGTCTATCCTTTAGCTGTCTGTGTATCTCCTGGATATAGTACACAGTATTAATAAACACCATTGTGTCCTCTTTGTCAACCATTTTAATTGTGATATCTTTGTTCAATGCCTTTGACTTCAAAGCTCTGTTCTCTTCCACTGACAAGTTGAAAAATGAGGACATGGTTGTTGCTCGATTTTCTCTAGATCCCGAAGAATCAAGTTCTGAAATGTAAGAATATGGGGATCAACTAGTCCGGTAGGAACCCAAGTGGACTGTGGTCTTACCATGTAAAGATCCATCTTATTACTCTGTGTCTGTGAAAAAGAATAACTTTAGTTGTAAGGTCTGAAAGAAACTATGTAGAAATACCCTGCTCTCAAAAGGATCATGTAATACCATTGGAAGAAAGGATAAACCCTGATTCAATACTTTCTCTTCTACAGTTGACAAATGATAGCAGGGCAGATTAATCACTGATGATTCTGAGCTGATTATTATCACATGCATGGTTTGTGCCACTGTGTGTCCCCTTATGAGTGTTTATAAGACCTCCTGACTGAGCGTCATCTTCTGAATGGACGCTGGCCCCATATAAAAACCTTTTGTTCAAGGGTTGTTGTTTCTGTCTTGAATCATCATCAGAATCTGAGGAGGCAAAGCCACCTTGCTAGGTTGCAGAACAGGTTCTGGATTTGATCCCAGAGGCAACCATAAGTATACCATTGATGCCTCATAATCTTGTTCATCATGGCAGAATTTCGCAATCTTCCCTTTTTTATGTCAAAATTAAACTTGTCTATTATTTGCTGTAGCTCATTCAAAGTCTTTGTAAAACAATCTGGTGAGGTGTTCTGCTTGTAATCTTCCTCCACAGCTACCATCTCTATTTTAATTTCCTCCAAAGTAATCTTGGTATGATCAGTAATGAGGAGCATCAAATCCAGAGAACATTTATTCAAAATACCCATCCATTTGGAAAGGAAATCAGGGTTTTCAGTAAACATCAATGGTTTCTTGTTGACAGGAACACCCCTTTGTGTCATTTGCTGCTTTACATATTGTAATGAATATAATGAGGTACAACCTGACCGGAGGCATAAAAAGCAGACATATACTAAGAAGAAGAAAAGCAACCTCAGGGTTGAACAACAGGGGGCGTCCAAGTACAAAATAAAGACTACAACTCCCAGGATCCTTGAGCAGCTAAGGGAAGCAAGGGCCCAGAAGGAAGTGGAGTCAGCAGCTGAATTGAATGATAATGAATCAGATTCAGCTGAGTCAATGCTGGTGGAGGAAGAGGGCGTGCCCGAGTGGGGGAAAGAGTATGAAAGGAGCTGCTCTTCTGAGATGGGGGGAGATGGACATGGAGCTTCTAATAGAGGAATCTTCATTATCAACATGGAAACAGAGTGAGTGATAAGAGAAGGGAAAATTTAAAGTTAAGAGAGAATGTTTTTCTAGCACTGTTACAAGATATTTTTGCTTGGTTTGGTAAGGGATGACCGCTTCCTGTAGCACAACCAGAGGGGAGTAGGGGAGGGTTGTGCAAATTCCCCAAACAGGGCGGTTGTATGGGATGTTAAGGCCTGGTCAAGTACTGTTGTATGAAGGGGAGTTTTTTTCAATCCTACTAGAGACTATAATTGAGAATTTGAATTAATAGACTGACCTGAAATATTATTGAACTGTTCTTCTATGTTTATATCTGGGGGAACTTGCTGGGACATTTAGCCACCCAGTTCCTCTGGGTAAGACCAGAGCACTGAGACCTTCGAGGAATCTTAAAAGAAAACAAGGTCTGGAAGTTAAAGGCTACCAGGATCGTATCAGAGACTGCCAGAACCGGGTGGGCTGCAGTAGAAGGAGATTTGCAGCAAGAATAACCCCTTCACTAAGGACAGCGGAGATGAATCGTGACAATATTCAATTAAAGTAATCCATATTCAACTGTTATTCATATAGGGGCGGATTTTAAAAGCCCTGCTCGCGGTGAGCGAGCCTTCCGGCGCGCGCACAGCCCCGGGACTCGCGTAAGTCCTGGGGTTTTTTGTCGGGGGCGGGGCCGATCGCGGCGTTTTGGGGACAGGACGTGGCGGGCCCGGGGGTGTGGTTTCGGCCCGGGGGCGTGGCCGCGCCCTCCGGAACCGCCCCCGGGTTGCGTCTCTGCGCACAGGGATTTACTTCTCCCTCCGGGAGGCGTAAATCCCCGGACAAAGGTAGGAGGGGGGTTTAGATAGGGCCGGGGTGGTGGGTTAGGTAGAGGAAGGGAGGGGAAGGTGAGGGGAGGGCGAAAGAGAGTTCCCTCCGAGGCCGCTCCGATTTCAGAGTGGCCTTGGAGGGAACGGAGGCAGGCTGCGCGGCTCAGCGCGCGCCGGCTGCCCAAAATCGGCAGCCTTGCACGCGCCGATCCTGGATTTTAGCAGATACGCGCGTATCTACTAAAATCCAGCGTACTTTTGTTTGCGCCTGGAGCGCGAACAAAAGTACGCGAACGCGCCGTTTTTAAAAATCTACTCCATAATATGACCTATATCTCACAGTGTTCTTTTCTAAATTATATGTGGGAAGGACATTACACTCTATCAGGGTTTGTCTGATTGAACACAAAAGCCGTATCACTACCAAGGATGCACGGGCGCCTATGGTAGTCCACTGGATTGAGGCTGGTCATTGCTTTCAGGGTCTGTCATGGACAGTTTTAAACCAAGTCCTCCCTTCACCATGGGGAGGTGATCACAGACTACAACTTAATAGATGAGAAAAGTCTGGATTTTCACACTTAAAACCACTGCTCCATGTGGCTTTAATGATAATATTGAATAGCAGTCCCTATGATATTTTGCCTCTTTATTACATATTCTTTTTTGGTCATGAGCACTCACTTTGACCACCTGCGCTTCGTGTGCTTTTTTTTTCCTTTTAAATGGCAGTAGTCATGTGCAGATCGGTCATGCAATATTTCTTCTGAACACAAGCATGCAAGGCAAGAGCAGCAACTTTGTCACTCAATACAAAAATGTTTGTGGTAGTAAGTAAATAAGTCATCCTACTCATTCTTCATTGATTGCTTTGTGATTTTATAACTTCTGTGTCATTGTGCTTTAAAATGATACAGTGGGATTTATGTGGTTTTGTGTTCTTTTGACATTCTCAATGCATTTTTTAGAAACCTGGATTTTTTTCATGAGGAACTAGTGTGATCTAGCAGGCCCTGATGAAGGAAGTTTCCTTCCAAAAGTTTGTATTGTCGAATGGAAGAATGTTTCTGTGAGACATCTCAGACAATTGACATACTTGTTTAAGAAAGCTGAGACAATTTTTCCCAGAATACCAAGCCCTCAGTTAGGTGCAGACTTTTTAATTATATAAAATGATGCTTAAAGAGATAGTTTGTTTTAAATGCTGAAAAATATTCTAAAAAAATTACATGAACTCATACTTCAAATAACCAATGATTATAAATTACAGCACATTGAAGGGTTTTTAAAGCTTTCACATGTTGCCAACCTTATTCTATATGATGCTCATTTATATATAACTTACTAATTGAGTTTTTCCCACTATAATCATGGTAAAGTGAGATTGTGTTTGGTTTTGATATTATGATTCTTACACTTGTTGGTTTTTTTCTTTTGGTACAGGTACTTGTGACCTGCATTGGCACTGTTGGAAACAGGATACAGGGCTTGAGGGACCTTCGGTATGACCCAGTATGGGAAATCTTATGTTTTTATGTAATAGGTATCTCCCTAGGGGGTGTTGTGTGCCGCGACCGCGACCTCTTACCTGACCCACGGCATTGGGTCTGCCGAGGAGGCCGCTGGAGTCCGGCTCCGTTTCCCTCTCCTCCGGCGCAGGTCCCGCAGTGGTTGCCGGTGGGGTGGTGTGGGGCTGCTCTGCTCCTGGGATTCAAGATGGCCGCCCTGCCCTTAGGCGCGAGGCCGTGCCTCCTCACTACATTTAAAGGGCCCTCGTCGCCTAAATCAGCCTCAGCTGCACCAGATAATCTCTCACCCAGGATAGTACTTAAGGGAGCCTCGTCTTCAACTTGACAACATGTTGGCTACGAGTCTGCTTGCTCCGGTGAGTCTCCTGGTGCTTCGGTTCCTGCTTCTTCTCGGTGATCCCTCAGTGTGTGACTTCGGACGGGCAAGCGGCGATCCTCTGCTACTCTACCTCGGACTTCTCTCGGACCATCCACCTTCAAAGGCCCACCTAAGTTCCAGCAGCCTGGGTCCCTACGGGCTCCTCCTGGGGGGACCGCAGGCTTCCAGTGGCGAAGACCCAGCTGCCCTTGCACAGACTTCACGCCTCGCCGACCTCTCAAAGATCCAACCAGTCCCAACTTCTGTTCCGCCTCGCTACCCGACTGGACAATCTTAGGAGCCATCTCCTAAGGTCGTACCAACTTCCCCGTCAGTCCAAGGGTTCACGTCCCTCCTGGTTATAACAGGGTGCAGGGCTTTTCCATGTGACTTATAAAAATTATTTTAATACTGTATTCATGTCTGTAGATGCTGCTGTATGTTGGGAATCATGCACACTTGGGTGGGGGCAGAGTCTGTTTCAGGCCTCCTGAAACTTTTTTAAGCACCAGGATGGGAAACAAATGTCTCCTTCATGGAGCAGCTGGTACAAGAACCAAAAAAAGGAAGGGGGGTGGGGAGAGAGCTATTTTAAACCTAATCCATAGTGGAATACATGATTTTGTGAAAGAAGTAATGGTGTGAGGGCCACTTGGCAATAGTAATCATAACATGATCAAATTTGGTTTGATAACTAGAGAGACCACTAAGGAAATCTACTGTGATAGCTTTTCATTTTCAAAAGGGAGATTATGATAAAATGAGAATGGTCAGGAAAAAAACAATGGAGCAGCTGCAAAGATCAAGAGTTTACATCAAGCATGGACGTTCTTTAAAAATACATCTTGGAAGCCCAGACAGATGTACTCCATTCATTAAGCAAGGTGGAAGGAAGGCAAAACGACTACTGGCATGGTTAAAAGGTGAAGTGAGAGAGGCTATTCTAGCCAAAGAACATCCTTCAAAAAATGGAAAAGGGATCCAAAGGAAGGAAACAGTATATGCCACAAGCAAGTTAAATGCAAAGCAAAGATAAGGAAGGCAAGGGCAGAATTAGAAAAGAAGCTTGCTGTGGAAGCAAAAACTCATAATAACTTTCTCAGGTACATTTGAAGTAAAAAGCCTGTTAAAAAAAAAAAAAAAAAAAAAAGTCAGTTGGAATATTAGATGATCAAGCGGTGGTAAGGGAGAACAAGACCATAGTGGAGAGATTAAATGAATTGTTTGCTTTGGTCTTTACTGAGGAAGATGTAAGGCAAATAGATCATCATGCCAGAAATCATATTTAAAGATGAGGAACCGAAACAAATCTCAGTAAACCTGGAAGGTGTACTAGGGCAAATTACAAACTGAAAAGTAGCAGATCACCTGAAGTAGTTGGTATACATCCCAGCATGCTGAAAGAAGTGTAAAATTAAATTGCAGACCTTTTGAAATTCAAAATTTGTGTCTTTGTAACTTCTCTGTATCATATTCACAATATCAAACCATTCTGATGATCACTGGTACTCAGGTGGGCACCAACCTGGACATTAGAAACATTATCACCATTAATAAGCACTAAGTCAAATATTACACCCTCCCTCATGGGCTTCACTACCATTTGTTGAACAGAGCCCCTTGAAAAGCATCCACTATCTCTACTTCTCATATATTCCATGGAAGGGATTCTCCAATCCACATCAGGAAGATTCAAATCTCCAATGAGCAACACTTCTCCCTTCTTTCTCACCTTTTGGATGACTTTGATCAGATCTCTGACCAGGTCTTCTGTTTTAGTCAGGGGCCAGAAGGCCATACAAGTGCAAATGGAAGTACCATCTTCTTTCTTTAGGGCAGCCCATAATGCTTCTTCCCTACCCCGCATCTCTTGCATTTCAGTTGCTTGGATATTGTTTTTTTATAAAATGCTACTCACGCTTTTCTGTCCTTTCTCTCTCTCTTCTGAGAAATTTGGGAGTGGGTGCCAAGGTAGATTACAAACTGGCTGACTGAAAGGATACAGCATGTAATTATAATTGGAACTTTCTATGAAGAAAGAATGGAATGCCCCAGGGATCGGTTTGGGTCCAATTTTATTCAATATCTTTGTGAGCAATATTATTGAAGGGATAGAAGGTAAAGTTTGTCTATGGATGATACTAAGATCTGCAACAGAATGGGCATGTCTGAAAGGAGTAGCAAGAATGAAAAGTGATTTAAGAAAGCTTGAAGAGGTTTCAAAGCTTTGGCAGCTGGAATTCAATGCGAAGAATTGCAAAGACATGCATCTGGGGTGCAGGAATCTAAAAGAGCTGTATGTGATGGGGTGTGAAAGAAGAATGTGCACAGACTGGGAGAGGAACTTTGGGGTGATAGTGTCTGGTGATCTGAAGGCAGTGAAGCAATGTGAAAAGGCAATATCCAAATCAGAGGAATGCTGGGCTGCATAGAGAGAGGAATAACCAGCAAGAAGGAGGTGATAATGATTTTGTACCTGAATTTAGTGAGGCCTTATCTGGAGCCCAAATCTCAAAAAGGTTAGAAACAGGATAGAGGCAGTCCAGAGAAGGGTGACCAAAATGGTGTGGGGTCTATATCGGAAGACTTATGAGGAGAGGCTGAAGGATCTGAATATGTGTAACCTGGAAGAGAGGCGGTGCAGGGGAGATACGATACAGAACTTCAGATACCTGAAAGGTTTTAATGATGCCTGAACTTCAAACCTTTTTCAATGGAAAGAAAACAGTAGAACTAGGGGGTTATGAAATGAAACTCCATGGGGGGATGATGCAGATCCAATGTCAGGAACTATTTCTTCATGGAGAGGATGCTGGATGCCTGGAATGCCCTTCTAGAAGAGGTGTTGAGGATGAAAACAGTAAACAAATTCAAGAGGGCATGGGATAAACACTGTGGATCCGTAAAGGTTAGAGGTTGCAAATGAAGAAAAGGATGCATGTGAATAACTTGCATGGAGCAGCAGTTACTACCCTTAATCAGAAGGCATGGGATTACTACTATTAACTAATTAGCCTTAATGCTATTGGTGCAACTGCAACATGACTGTGATTCAACAGCAGATGGTGGGAAGGGTAATTGGATTCAGATGTCAGGCAATACTGGGCCCCAACATTTTTGGTCTGGGGTACTGATGCACAGGACTGCTTCTACAGCCAAGACCAAAAGCAAAGCATTCAAGCATCATATCTGATTATAAATATTACTACCTTTAACATAAGGCTTGGGGGTAACCAGCACAGAGTTGCAGTTAATACCCTAAATAGTGACATGGGGCAACCTGCATTGAGCAGCAGTTACTACCTTAGGAAACTTACTGGGCAGACTGCATGAACCATTTGGTCTCTTTCTCCTGTCAATACTATGTTACTATATCACTATTAGTAATCTGTAAATGAGCATTGAAATCAGCTACAGTTCGTGAAGGGTGTCTAATGTAATGCTGGTTTTTAAAAAGGGTTTCAGGGGTGATCTGGGAAATTACAAACCAGTGAGCCTCACATCATTGTTGAAATTATTCTAAAGAACAAAATTAGTGAACATGGATTTGGCCATGGGATGTTTCACCTTACCAATCTGCTACATGTTTTTGAAGGCGTGAATAAACGTGGATAAATGTAAGCCAATTAATATAGTATATCTGGATTTTCAGAACACATTTGACAAAATACCTCATGAGAGACGCTTGAGGAAATTAAAAAGTCATGGGATAGGATGCAATATTCTGTTGTAGATTGAGAACTGGTTAAAAGATAGAAAACAGAGACGGTAATTGGAGAAAGGTGAATAGAAGAGTTCCCCAGGGATTTGTACTGGGACCACTTTTTAACATATTTATAAAATGACCAAGAGATGGGAACACAAGTGAGATGATCAAATTTGCTGATGAGACAAAATTATTCAGTTGTTAAATCACAAGAGGATTGTGAGAAAATACAATAGGACCTTGTAAGACTGGGAGATTGGGCATCCAAATGGCAGATGACATTTAATGTGGACAATTGCAAAATGATGCATGTAGGGAATTATAGCTATACAATGCAAGTTTATACTTTGGGAGTCAACACTCAAGAAAAGGATCTAGGCATCATCATGGATAATATGTTGAAATCTTCTGCTCAGTGTGTAGTGGTGGCCAAGAAAGTAAATAGAATACTAGGAATTATTAGGAAAGGAAATGAGAATAAAACAGAGAATTTCATAATGCCTCTCTATTGCTCCACGGTGCGCCTGTACCTTGAGTAGTATGTGCAGTTTTGGTCACCATAATCTCAAGAAAGATATAGCAGAATTAGAGAAGGTACAGAGAAAGATGACAAAAATGGTAAAGGAGATGGAAAGATTCCCCATGTGAGGAAAGGCTAAAGAGGTTAGAACTCTTCAGTTTGGAGAAGAGATGGCTGAAGGAAGATATGATAGATGTCTATAAAATAATGAGTGGAGTCGAATGAGTAAAGTTTAATTTGTTTGTTCTTTTGAAAAGTACAAACACTCTCTTTTAGAGGTCATGACTCCCCTATTCTTTAAACCTTGCATTGCTAATAGGTTTATTTTAAGATTTTAGTCAGGCTTTTAAGGCCTTAACTAGAATAGGACCAGACTATTTGACCATAAAACTATCACTATCTCAATCTAGTCGGTAATTATATTCCCAGTTGGCTGGGTACTTAGTTGTTCCATCATAGAGCTCAATTAGACATGTTGGGGCCGTAGCCTATGCATTTTTTTTTTGGATGCCATGGATGTGGAATTTTTTATGAACTGCCTTGTGTTCAGATAGGGCTTAGGCATATTATATACAGTTTATTCTGCCAATTTCATCTTCTTGGTCTGCTACCTTGGGCCTTATTTCAATTTGTTTAAGAGCTATAAAATGTTGATTTATTTCTTAATAAACTTGCCCTAAACATAAAACTGAAATCATAATTCTGAGCAGATTTTCCATCACTGATTCTCCTTCAATGTTTTTCCTTTGAAGGCCGTGATATCCCAATATTATCGCAAGTATGGAATCTTGGGGTAATTTTTAGAAACCAAGTTGTCTATGTAAGCGCATGTTAAACCATGATGAGGGCAGCATTCTACAGGTTGGCCCATGGAAAAGTAGCCTGCCTCCAATGCACTGGTATTGGAGGCAGGCTACTTTTCCATGGGCCACCCTGAACAAATTAAGGATGTTGTGTAGGGTAAAGCCATTGTTAATGTCCTTTTGATTTTCATAAGGTTTTGCAAATTCTTGTTCTTTCTGGACTTGACTATTGTAATTCCCTATATATTTGATTTTCCATGTAATACCATAAGAGCTTTTCAGATTGTGGAAAACTCTGCTACTAATATTTTAACTGGAGTTAATATCAGAGATCATACTACCCCTGTGTTTTTAGTTGCTTCATTGGTTACCTATTCAGAGGAGAGTGAGGTTCAAAATGGCTATGCTAATTCATAAGCTTTTATCTAGGTTGTCTTCATTTCTATCCAGGGTTGCCTTTGATTGTGAGCATGATATTGTGTTACAGTTTTGCATGGCGCTCTAATCGTGTCATAGTACTTGGTATAGGATACTCTCAGGACATCTTTAATAATTATAGGTATTTGATTAACTTACATACCTGCTGGAATGAAATCCTATGCAATTCAGTCACTTAGTTGTTTTTATTTGTTTTTTGTTTTTGATTTGTGTATGTTACAATAAAATATATCATAAAAATAGTATCTTGCTGCAAATGTGTGCAGGTAATACATCTTATAAATATCTGTTTCCTGAGTAAAACAGAATGTCTGAGAAGGTGGGTCAGTATGCTGACAGGGATATTTTTTTTTCCAATGTATGTAGTTGTTGATGTTTGTTATCTATTAAGAATATTGAATTGTAATTGTTATAGTAGAGTGTGGGGTTGAAATTAAGGTTAGGATTAGTAACTATTTTTAGCACCTCAAAGTGGATTACATTCAGATACTGTAGGTATTTCCCTAACTCCTTAGGAGTTTACAATCTAAAAGGGTCATTCATCAAATCACATTAGGGCCCTAACACTTGATAAAAGAGTCTAATTTGCAATAAACATGTGATCTTTATTGTATCGCTTGCTAGAATGCAAATATGATGAGTATGCAAATGAGGGACTCCTACTGTATTTTGCGGTAACAATGCAGGATTCAACATAGGATATAACATCTATTTTTTTTTTTTTTTTTGCAGCAGAGGGGAAAAAAAAGTTTTTTGGGTGTTTTTTTTTTTTTAATTGTCCCAGAGCGCCATTATCGCACATCATGGCTCTTATCGCACACAATAAAAAAGGACTTCTCTCAGACATACCTTCACAGCCATGCTGACCCATTTTGTTACCCGCCCTGTCTTCCCAAAGCTACAGTGTTAGGGGGAAGTCTATTAGCAATGGGATACTGGCTGTTTCAGGCTGCTCAACAACAACAACCAGCAAGAGAGGTTCAAACAACCTCCTAGGAAAGTCCTTGCACTGGAGCCAGAGCCGGTAGCCCTGCTGGTGGAGCAGCCTGGCTTGAGGCAGGTCTTGCCACTCAAGAGGGCACCCCCGCCATACAGGTAGTGCATCTTTCATCAATGAACCACATTGCTGGGCATGCTGGAGGAGCATGTGGTTAGCAGATATTGCCTCGGCTCTTAGGCTATCTTAGAATTATATCAAGAACTCAGAGGGGATCTGGATCTGGTCATGGAAAGGTCCCAGACTATACCAGGCCTCACCAAAATATTGTGAACCCTGCATTTTATTGATCTGGCTCCTTTTTAAACAGTCATGGTCTTCAGGGGACTGTTCCAAATCTCTTTTTTTTTTTTCCCCACTGTCTGGGCCAGGTCATTACAGCTATACGTGGCCACATTAATCAGTACATAAGATTCCCTCCTGAAAGGACTTGCTGGAATTGCCGAAAGGGTTTTATGCCATAGCAAAATTTCCTAATGTTCTGGGAACTATTGGCTGCACTCCCAGAGCCATTATCCCACCCTGTGGTAGGGAGGAAATCTACCGCAACAGAAAGTTCTTCCATTCCATCTGTTGGGAATCCTGGTCGTGGTCCCCTGCAGCCGGGTCCCCTCACCTGCTCAGCAGGCCCAGACGCCGGATACCCCTCTCCAGTGGCACAAGATGGCCACTTCGGTTCCCGGCCGCGGCAGGCCTCTCACGCCTTCCTAGGCGCTCGTGCGCAGCATCCGCCGTGTCTTAAAGGGGCTGCAGTGGGAAACCTTGGCACGGCCCCCGAAGATCACATCGAACGCCTGCGCTATTTAAGCCCAGCTCAGACCAGTGTTCTTTGCCTTGGCAACAGGTCCTACTCTATGAGTGTGCGTTGCTTGTTCCTGCCTGCCCATCGCCCATGGATCCGCTTTTCAGTTCCTGGCTCCTTGTCCCTTGGATTGTCTTCTTGGTCTCGACTTCAGCTTGACTTCCTGGTTTCTCTGTGGCTGCAGCCCATCCTAACCTTTGGCTTGTTTCTGGTTCCAGTGAGTCTGCTGCCTGCCCTGACCCCTGGCCTGGTTCCTCAGCCTGCTCGCCGCCTGCCCTGACTTCTGGAAGCTCACGGTTCTTCTGTCCTCAGCCTGCCTTGACCCAGACTTCCTGGCACTGCCTCTTCATTTGGACCACCCTGCACTAGGAGACCCCCGCCTAAGTCCTGCTGGCCCCGGCACCCAAGGGCTCAACCTGAGGGGAACGGGGTTGGTATAGGTGAAGCTCCTGCTGGATCTCCTGGACCTGTACCGCCTCCTGGCTACGAGGACCTCTGGGGGCCGTCCCTCGGGGGTGATGCCAGCGTTTGTGCCGGCTCAAGGGTCCACAGAGCTAACATCATCAACAAGCAAGTGGACTGTGACGCTCGAATATGCATCCTCGATGTCGTCGCCAGGTACCCAGGAGCTGTACACAATTCATTTTTTACTTAGGCAATCTGGCTGGTTTTAACATTTTTGAAGATAGCCTCTATAGTGATGATTAGCTCATAAATAAGAGTACTGCTTTCTATAGTCCCTCGCCGGCTATGTGGTTACAGCAAACAGCATTGACATAGGGGGTTGTCAGGTATGTGACTGCATCACTTCCATGACAAGTGGCTTATACAATTAGGTTTACAAGCCATAGTGCCAGGACCTGACTTTCTCTCTGCATGCCAAAGAGGTCTGCTAATGTTGTGTGCCCAAACAATGAATTTGCTGCAAAGTTCTGTGTGACCAGGCACTACAGACTTCCTACTTGTTTACTTTAAGCAAGTACCTGTTCAAATCCTCCCTTTTGGAGCTTTTCAAATGTCACTTGTTAACCACAACCTTGTGTCCATAGTGCAAGGACATCTAGCTCACTTGTGCCCTGTGAGTGCTCTGTCAGCCACCGTTTTCCTGGAAAATCACATGGGTTAAATAGGGCCAAAAGGCACAGCCCCCAGCTTCTATCATAGTCAGTGTCATGTCAGACAAATTTGTATCGCTGGAGGACATACTGCAGAAGAGCCAGGGACATGCATTCATACCACCAGATTGATGTCTTTCTGCAATGACATGTGTGATAGCTGTGATGTACAACTTCAGTGTTAGAGGAGTGTTAGAAATGGGTAGCAAAAACCTGGTTATGAGTGACATGGATATATTGTGTAGGAACCTCACATGCAGTTTTCCATTCAGGAAGATCTGACACAGCATAAGCAAATGCTATTGCCTTCATATAGTGTCACTGTAAAAGGCGGCATGGACCTTGGGTTTAGAAAGAGCCATTTAAGGCTCATGTCAAGCTAGAGCTTAGCTTTTAGTATTTTATAGCTTTTTCACACTCTCGAAAGACTTGGTCTGACTCACTTCCTATACGCCGACGATATACAAATACTTATCCCTATACAGAATACATTAGAGGAAACCTACATTCTTACGGAAATCAAACAATGCTTATGTGCCTTAAAACTCATAATAAACCTCGACAAAACCGAGATAATCATATTAGATAGAACAACACTCAAGCAGCCACTCAAAATGGACAACCCAAAATCATCAGTCTCCCCTGTCACGCATGCTTGAAACCTAGGAATCACCATTGACAAAAACCTATCATTCAAAATCCACATAACTAACTAACAAGATTAAGGATGGATACCACAAACTACTTACCCTCAGATGCCTTAAACGTTTCCTTTCACACAATGACTTCAGAACTGTCCTGCAGCTACTCATCTTCTCCAAGCTTGACTACTGCAATGCCTACTACTGGGCCTACCACTCGCAACCATCCACCTGCTCCAAATTCTGCAGAATGCAGCTGCCAGAATCCTAGTGGGAACAAAGTTACATGATCACGTTATGCCAATTCTTACAGCACTATACTGGCTCCCAATAAAATATCGAATAGACTACAAAGTACTAACAATCCTGCATAAATTTACCCTAGGACAACAATCCAACTGGCTAAGCAAAACCATCGAACTCCATACTCTGAAATGAAATTTACGCTCAAAGAATAAAGGCCTCCTGAAAATCCCCCCACGCAGAATCACACTTCTAAATGCAACCCGGGAAAGAGCTATATCCATCACCAGCCCCTCACTTTGGAACTCGCTCCCAACTGAACTAAGAACACAACCCAACACACAAACCTTCAAAAACGAACTGAAAACCTGGTTGTTCACCAAAGCCTAAGCAAACTCACACCAACAACCGCACTGTCCGACACCACTGCACACCAACAACAAGAAACTACAGCCCACCCCATGAACAATGACATCTCTACGACCCTCTCGAAATTCTAAGACATCTATAACAAGTTAAAGAGCATTGTTAACTGCATATTAACTATTTGTCTACCCTGTATCACTAACTCACCTGTTCCACTCATCCCACTTACTTCCTACCCCACCCTAATTGTATCTGCACATGTTATACCAACTAACCACAACTTAACACGAATGTATAAACTGATTTGACTATTATACACTGTAATTTACCTTCTGTAAACTGTTATGGCAAAACCAAATGACTGTATACAAAACACGACATAAATAAATAGCATGGGTTGGCAGTGATAGCACAGTATCACAGTAATGTGAATGATGCAGCAGTTCTCTCTTTGCAAGGGATTCAGGATTTATTTATTTAAAATTGTTTATATACCACTTTTTCAACTAAAGTTGGCCAAAATGGTTTACAAATAAAAACATTCGTAATATACAAAAATCACATAATAAACTAAAAACCTACATTAATAAACTACATTAGGCTCTGTATCATGTACTTTTATGTTATTAACCCCATATATTTATTTCCAAGTTACTTCTACCTGTTCCTTGTAAGACATTTACTTGTCACTGTTATTGTTCAGAATGTAAACCGAATTGATCAGTAATTCTGTTATTGGAAAGTCGGTATAGAAAAGTTCTAAATAAATAAATAAAAAAATAAAAACAAATTTACAAAGGAAAGAAGTAAAATAACAGGACAGTGATGGTAAGGCCTGTGGTCATGCAAGCAATGGTTTGGATCTGAATTTATTAGGTGGGCAACAAACCAAAAGCAGTGGAGAACAAATTAGCTTTCAACTTTTTTTTTTTTAATTCTTTGGGGTTGGAAATTTGCCTTAGAAGATCTGGGATGGAATTCAAAAGTAACTAACCAGCAACTGAAAAAGCGCATTTCCTAGTTACCGTATTTTCCGGCGTATAAGACGACTGGGCGTATAAGACGACCCCCCCCCCCCCCCTTTTTTATACATATTTTTAAGAAAAAAAATAATTTTACACTCAAACAGGAGCAACCCTATCTACCGTGTTTCCCCAAAAATAAGACAGTGTCTTATATTAATTTTTGCTACCAAAGATGCACTAGGCCTTATTTTCAGGGGATGTCTTATTTTTCCATGAAGAAGAATTCACATATATTGTTGAACAAAAAAATGAACATTTATTATATTCTGAATAGTTGTCTGGTTATGCTGGTTTGTGATGACAACTAACTGTGAATCCTGCAGGGTAAAAAAATCACAGCTGCATGCTCTGGTGTTCTGTGCGACGGGCATGCTCTCAAATAAAATCTTTGCTAGGTCTTACTTTCGGGGGAGGTCTTATATTTAGCAATTCAGCAAAACCTCTACTAGGTCTTATTTTTGGGGGATGTCTTATTTTCGGGGAAACAGGGTATGAAAAGGCAACACTACAAATACCGTATATCAGGCCCTAAAAACCAATATACCTCTTATTAGGAAAACAGAACTAGCAAGCAGCTATAGATCCCCACACATAAATAATTGTAAAACTATACTAATAAGCAGAATAAATGTTTCAAAACAGCTATGAACAGAATAACATCCAACAATTAAAAACTCATAAAAACTATTAAACATTCTCCAAACACCAATAAAATATTTCAAAAAAGCAGACACATCACATAATATTAAATAATTAAAATGTCAGTCAATCAAGAAAAATAAACTTAAAAAGCCACCTTTCCTTACCCCCTCCAGCAGCTCTCCCAGTCCTCTTCCTTAGGGCCCATGTCTCTCACACACACACCATACCAGTCATGCCCCCATGACCAGTTTCTGTCTCTCACACACCAATCATTTCCCAAACAGTCTTTGACACACACACCAGACACCTTCCTGAACAGTTTCTCTCATGTCATACACACACACAGGCTTCCCACTCCCGTGTTCTGCTTACCGTACATATACGGGCTTCTCACTCTCATAATCATTTTCTCTGTCTCACACACACACACCAGTCTCTCTCTCATTTCCATGCTCACTCTCCACGTGCACAGGTTTCTCATTCCCTGAATCACATTCTTTCTTTCACATTCACACACACCAGTCTCTTTCTCTCACACACACCGTCACCTTATCAACCAGTCTCTCTCTCATGCACGTGCGCACACACACACAGCCAGCCCTCCCGCTCCCATGCTCTCTCTCACATAATCAGGCTTCTTACTCCCATGCTTTCTCACATACCCAGATTTCTCACTTCCATGCTTTTTCTCTCTCTCTCTCTCACACTCACATACACATCAGTCATCTCTCTGAGCAGTCACTTTCATTGTCTCTCACACACATGAGCTCGCTGACCAGTTTCTCTCAATCACACACATGCTCTCAATCAAATGCATTCTCTCACTTACACACAGGCTGGCTGCTTCTCTCTCTCTCTCTCTCTCACTCACTTCCACGCCCCCCACCCCCCCGAGCACAAATAGTAGGTGCAGCAGCTTCCTCCTCCAGCCCCCGCAGGCCAAGAAAGAAGAAACCCATCGGCCGCGGGAGGCTCATGCTGCTGTCTCCTTTCCCGATTACCAGCTCCTTCGACTGCTCGGGGCCGTTCCTGCTGTCGCCGCTGCTATTTTTTCACGCGGCACGGCTCTTTCTTCCCCCGCATCACTTCCTGTTCCGGTTCAAAGGGGGGGGCGGGAAGAAGAAAAGGCCAGCCGCGGATGCCACAGCTTTTTTTTTTTTTTTTGCACCGCTGCCGTTCCCACTGGGCTTGAACGTGCTGATAGCCCAGCGGCAACGGAAGTGCGGTGCGCGGGAAGGAGAAAGCCGTGCCGCATGAAAAAATAGCAGCAGCGATAGCAGGAACGGCCCCGAGCAGTCGAAGGAGCTGGTAATCGGGAAAGGAGACAGCAGCATGAGCCTCCCGCGGCCGATGGGTTTCTTCTTTCTTGGCCTGCAGGGGCTGGAGGAGGAAGCTGCTGCAGCTACCATTTGTGCTGGGGGTGGGGGGGTGAGAGAGAGAGAGAGAGAGAGAGAGAGCCAGCCTGTGTGTAAGTGAGAGAATGCATTTGATTGAGAGCATGTGTGTGTGATTGAGAGAAACTGGTCAGAGAGCAGGTGTGCCCTATAAGACGATACCCGGCGTATAAGACGACCCCCGACTTTTGAGAAGATTTTCTTGGGTTAAAAAGTCGTCTTATACGCCGGAAAATACGGTATATCAAGCCTGGCTGGACGGATTGAGGGAACTTCGAGCAGGCATTTGTTTAGGGATCACAAGTATCTGTTTGGATGGTATACACAGAGAGAAGAACATAGCCATATGGATGAATGATTATGTATGATGGCTAGAATTTTATATTGAATTCTGAACCTAATGGGAAGCCAGTGTATGGAAAATAGGACTGGAGAGATACGATCTTTCTTGGAGGTGCCTGTTAAGATGCGAACAGCAGTGTTTTGAATCAATTGCAGAGGGCAAAGGACATAGTCAGGAAGGCCGAGATAGAGAGGTTACAGTTTCAAGACCTGGCTTCTCACACTTGTCACTATGCTCAACATGCCGGCAGAGATGAGGTACAATGAGGCATTATGTTCTACCTGCTGTGTCATAGAATGTACCTTCGGAGTTCTCAGAAGTAGATTTCACTGTTTGGACAAAACAGGGGGAGCTTTAATTTACAGCTTGCCTAGAGTCACCAAGATAGTGCTGCTTTGCTGTGTATTCCATAATCTGGCTCTACAGCATGGGATCACAGTACACAACGTCCCAGATCCTAAGGATCCCCTATATCCCCCCCCCTTCTCCCCAGAAGCTGGGGAGACCACATGGACTAGCAGCCAGTTTCAGCAAAGCGTCACACAACACTACTTTTGCCTGCTGGTCTTCATCTACTCCTTCCCCTTCCATGCAAGACAGCCCAGCAGAGTGCTACTAACTGGTCTCATCTCTCTTTTACTCACAGGTCCTTTGTCCAGGTCAGTGTGTAACAGAAAACACTTAGGCAGAATTAGGCTACATCATGATAATGGAGCAATAGGTGCAATAGACAGTATTAGACAAAGTTGGCACCAAATAAACCTGACACCAAAGAGATGTGACTGGTCTATTGTAATCAGATTGATTGTCATTCCAAAAGGGTCATGTCTCTCCATTGCCTTCATGTAGGACTGCCAATACAGTGTACATTGCTTGCCCTTGATTGCCTTGGGGTTACATTAGCCACCCTCCAGTCTTCAGGTACAATGGATGATTTTAATGATAGGTTACACATTTTTACTAATAGGTCTGAAATTTCATTTTTTAGTTCCTTCAGAACCCTGGGGTTTATACCATCCGGTCCAGGTGACTTATTACTCTTCAGTTTGTCAATCAGGCTTACCACATCTTCTAGGTTCTGTTATGCTCAGGCTTGTGAACCCTTGGGCCGATGGGAGGATGGTATATCTTAGGAGGGAGATCCGTAGGTTCTCCCGTCTGGTGGTGAGGCAGGAACAGAAGACGTGACCAGCCGACCCTCAGCACTGGAGACAGAGGCGACTGTGGAGGCAGACGAAGAGTCGTGACGTCGAGGAAAGGAAGTGTGTCTTCGCCACTGGAAGCCCGTGGTCCCCCCAGGAGGAGCCCGTAATGACCCGGACTGCTGGGACTAAGGTGGACCTTTGAGAGATCAAGAAGTCGAGCGTTCGGTGCAAGGGCTGACTGGAGCTTCACCCCTGGAAGCCCACGGTCCCCCCGGGAGGAGCCCGTAAGGACCCGGGCCGCTGGGTCTTAGGTGGGCCCTTGGAGATGATGGTCAAGACGAAGTCCAAGGTCAAGTGCCAGAGGGTTGTCACTTACCAGTCAGAGATCACACACCAGAGAATCACCGCTAGCCGATCCGAAGTCAGGAACACCAAGACAAGACAGGAACAAGGATCCGACGTGCAAGAACTCACCGAAGCAAGCAGACCTGACTACATTGGAGGACGTTGCCAAGTCAAGGAATGAGCAGAGGAAACCTCCTTTTATACTTCCTCTGCTCTGGCACATTGAAGACAGCTGGATGTAGTTAAAGGGATCAGGTCCCTTTAAATCTAGTGAGGAGGCGTGGCCTTGTGCCTAAGATGGCGGCGGCCATCTTTGATTCCGGCCGCGGGGGAGAAGCTGTAGATGCCTCACAGGAAGAGCAGGGATGGCTCCCAGCCCTGTGGTCACCCCGGGGGCCTGCGCCGATGCGCGGGAGCAACGGTCCCAAACCATGGCTTCTCACCTGGTGCTTGCCGAGGCAGGTCGCCGTCGCGGTCAGGTAGGGGGGGGGGCGCGCCTGCGGAACACAACAGGTTCACTGTGATTTGGTTCCATCCATCTGAATCATTACCCATGAAAACCTTCTCTGGTATGGGTACCTCCCCAACATCCTCTTCAGTAAACACCGAAGCAAAGAAATCATTTAATCTTTCCGCGATGGCCTTATCTTCTCTAAGTGCCCCTTTAACCCCTCGGTCATCTAACGGTCCAACTGACTCCCTCACAGGCTTTCTGCTTTGGATATATTTTAAAAAGTTTTAACTGTGAGTTTTTGCCTCTATGGCCAACGTCTTTTCAAATTCTCTCTTAGCCTGTCTTATCAATGTCTTACATTTAACTTGCCAATGCTTATGCATTATCCTATTTTCTTCTGTTGGATCCTTCTTCTAATTTTTGAATGACTATCTTTTGGCTAAAGTAACTTCTTTCACCTCACCTTTTAACAATGCCGGTAATCATTTTGCCTTCTTTCCACCTTTCTTAATATGTGGAATACATCTGGACTGTGCTTCTAGGATGGTATTTTTTTAACAATGACCATGCTTCTTGCACACTTTATACCTTTGTAGCTGCTCCTTTCAGTTTTTTCTAACAATTTTTCTCATTTTATCAAAGTTTCCCTTTTGAAAGTTTAGCACTAGAGCCGTGGATTTCCTTACTGTCCCCCTTCCAGTCATTAATTCAAATTTGATCATATGATCACTATTGCAAGCAACCCCACCACCGTTATCTCTCTCACCAAATCCTGTGCTCCACTGAGAATTAGATCTAAAATTGCTTCCTCTCTTGTCGGTTCGTGATCCAATTGCTATATAAAACTGTCATTTATTCCAACCAGGAACTTTATCTCTCTAGCATGTCCCGATGATTCATTTACCCAGTCAATATTGGGGTAATTGAAATCTCCCATTATTATCACACTACCAATTTGCAGCTCGATCCAGTATCGTCCGCTCGAGGATTGCCCGTCTGTAACGTGCTCGTAGCGCACAATTCGGGCGCGCAAGGCAGTTCAGCGATACAGTCTCCAGTTTCACGCGTCCGTATCGCTTCTGAAAACAGACGCATAACCCTTTCCGCACCCGGCATGTAAATGAACGAAAAAGCTGTATAATGAAGGAATTATCTATTCCCCTGCGATACTGTAACGGGCGCTGATATTATCTCCTCCCTAACCCGCTGTTCTGCCGCGGCCTTAACCTGCTTGTTTACCGCCTCCCCCTAGTAGGAGTTAGTGTAGTGTAGTGTAGGGTAAAAACATTGCTTACCGGCCCTGGTCCCGTCCGGTCTCCTGCAGCCCCGTCCGGACCGGACGGGGCTGCAGGAGACCGGACGGGACCAGGGCAAAAAAAAACAAACGAAAAAGTAGCAAGGCTCGGGCCTGCTATGGTAAGTGTAAAAAGTGTAAAAAACAAAAAACCTTAATACAGCGCCTATACAGTAACCTGGGTGCGCTGGTACCTGTCATTTCAAATGACATTTGAAATGACAGGTACCAGGAAGTGTAAAAATCAAAATTTGTAAATACCTGTCGGAGGGCCGCGTGGGTCCAGGCGGCCGGCGGGATCCGGGGGGCCGGTGGTCGCGTGTTAAATCTAGGCCGCGGGCGGGTGGGCGCGGCGGCAGCGGCGGCGGGGGGACACGCGTTAGTTCGAGACGGCCGGCGGGCGGCGGGTGGTCGCGTGTTAAATCTAGGCCGGGTCCGCACAGGCGCGCATTCATTCATTCACTGCCGGTGGGGGCTGCCGGAGAGGCAACCCCCACCGGCAGCCCCCACCGGCAGTGAATGAATGAATGCGCGCCTGTGCGGACCCGGCCTAGATTTAACACGCGACCACCCGCCGCCCGCCGGCCGTCTCGAACTAACGCGTGTCCCCCCGCTGCCGCCGCGCCCACCCGCCCGCGGCCTAGATTTAACACGCGACCACCGGCCCCCCGGATCCCGCCGGCCGCCTGGACCCACGCGGCCCTCCGACAGGTATTTACAAATTTTGATTTTTACACTTCCTGGTACCTGTCATTTCAAATGTCATTTGAAATGACAGGTACCAGCGCACCCAGGTTACTGTATAGGCGCTGTATTAAGCGCCTATACAGTAAAATGGGTTACGCGGCCATAACCCTTCCCTACCGCTTTAAAGCCGCGGCATGCATTTGCATGCGATTAGAGGAGAGTATCGGGGAGTTAGTGAAGAGAACTGTGCGTGCGGGGAGGAAGGGTGCGCCTGACACTACCGCACCGTTTTTACCGCGGCCTTACTGGATCGAGCCGTTGGTTAGCTTCCCTAATTTCTCTTAGCATTTCACTGTCTGTCTCACCATCTTAACCAGGTGGACAGTAGTATACTCCTGTCACTATAGTCTTCCCCAACACACAAGGGATTTCTACCCATAAAGATTTGATTAGGCATTTAGTCTCATGCAAGATGTTTATCCTGTTGGACTCTATGCCATCCCGGACAGAAAGCGCTATACCGCCTCCCTGGTGCTCCTCTCTGTCATTGAGATACATTTTGTAACCCGGTATAGCATTCACCCATTGGTTGTCCTCCTTCCACCATGTCTCTAAGATGATAATTAAGTCTATGTCATTATTCACTGCTATACATTCTAATTCTCCCATCTTATTTCTTAGAATTCTGGTATTAGCATACAAACATTTCAAAGATTTGTTTTTTGTTTGTATTTTCATTCTGCTTTTTAATAGATAGGGATAGGTTAGAATTTTTTAGCTCGGGTGAGCTTTTAGTTACAGGCTCTAGGACTACTTTTCTTATTATTGGAACCTTACTGTTGGGATTCCCTAATTCTAATGCATCATTAGTATCCTTTGAAGATACCTCCCTCTGAACCATGCACTGCTGAGCCACTGTCGGCTTTCCTCTTTGTTCTAGTTTAAAATTGCTCTATCTCCTTTAGCAATGTAAACCATACAAGCAGAGGACCAAATATATCATCACATTGAAGACTTAAATATAAAAATACAAAAATGTTTATTTAAGAATAATACATCCTATCTAGACAATTAATACTATCTAACCCCCCGACAAAAGATCTTTGTTTCACCCGTCTAGCGGGCTTCCTCCAGGAGAACTTCTGCTGATTATATATCATGACCAAACTAAATTAAAAACAAGACAAAAATCAGTTTAAACTAACCAAAACATTTATTATACTGAACATTTCTAACACCAATAGCCATGAAACCCTTACCCTTTTCATCCACAACAGATACTCAAACGCCATGAATACTTGTTTTCACATCATGTCACCCAATCGGCGAACTTATCTTCTCAAGATATCTAATTACCCATATTTTTTACCGGTGGCACAGCTGCAACCAAAAAGATAACATTCCCATAGATAAAATCGATTATAATAAATAAAAAAGGAGTAACACACGTACCTGAACAGACTATCCAAAACCACATACCTTGAAAAACCCGGAAATGACACGTTCACCACAAGATTCCACAAACACGATTCCCCTCATTTCCTTATATTGCCACCAAACATCAAATAGGCAATCAATCAACTTAATAATGAGCAAGCCTGAGAAAAATTCAGATAGATAATTACTGAACACAACTAACCACCTAGATAAAAAGCTCCACCGGATGAAGAATTATCCAATGAAGGCAGACCACTCAATAGGGCCATTCAATCCGTGAGGGACGCAGACCATTCAATAGGGACATTCAGTCTGTGAGGGACACAAGATTTGTTGAAAGAAGTAACGGTGGTGGGGCCACTTGCCAACAGTGATCATAACATGATCAAATTTAGACTAATAACTGGAAGGGGGGACAATAAGTAAATCTGCAGCTCTAACACTAAATTTTAAAAAGGGAAACTTTGATAAAATGAGGAAAATAGTTAGAAAAAAATTGAAAGGTGCAGCTGCAAAGGTTAAAACTGTTCAACAGGCTTGGACATTGTTTAAAAATACAATCCTAGAGGCTCAGTCCATATGTATTCCGCGCATTAAGAAAGGTGGAAAGAAGGCAAAATGATTACAGTCATGGTTAAAAGGTGAGGTGAAAGAGGCTATTTTAGCCAAAAAAAAATCCTTCAAAAATTGGAAGAAGGATCCATCTGAAGAAAATAGGATTTATTTATTTATTTATTTATTTATTTATTTAGAGTTTTTCTGTACCGGCATTCGTGATTAGAAATCACATCATGCTGGTTTACAGATAACAGGGGGGTGCAAAATAAAAAACGGAACATTAACAAGTGCAGAGAAGTCATAAAGTTACATTACAACAAGGTCGATCTAACTGGGGAAAGAATTAAAGCATGGCAACTGAGCAGTTAAGGATTAAATATTTACATTTATATTGTGAAGTCTCTTAAAAGATGTTGCTTTCATTCAATTGGAATCTGAGAAGGCTTGCTTAAATAGCCAAGTCTTAAGCCTTTTTCTGAATGTAGGTAGGCATGGTTCTTGTCTCAGATCTGGGGGAATAGAATTCCATAGTGATGGTGATAAATTCCATAGGATAAAACATAAGCATTGTCAAGGTAAGTGTAAAACATTGATAAGACAGGCGAAGAGAGAATTTGAAATGAAGTTGGCCATAGAGGCAAAAACCCATAATAAAAACTTTTTAAAATATATCCAAAGCAAGAAACCTGTGAGGGAGTCGGTTGGACCATTAGATGACAGAGGGGTTAAAGGGGCTCTTAGGGAAGATAAGGCCATTGCAGAAAGACTAAATGAATTCTTTGCCTCCGTGTTTACTAATGAGGATGTTGGGGAGATACCAGTTCCAGAGATGGTTTTCAGGGATGATGACTCAGACTAACTGAACAAAATCACTGTGAACCTGGAAGATGTAGTAGGCCAGATTGACAAACTAAAGAGTAGCAAATCACCTGGACCGGATGGTATGCATCCTAGGGTTCTGAAGGAACTAAAAAATGAAATTTCTGCTCTATTAGTTAAAATTTGTAACCTATCATTAAAATCATCCATTGTACCTGAAGATTGGAGGGTGGCCAATGTAACCCCAATATTTAAAAAAGGCTCCAGGGGCGATCCGGGTAACTATAGACCAGTGAGCCTGACTTCAGTTCCGGGAAAAATAGTGGAAACTATTCTCAAGATCAAAATCGTAGAGCATATAGAAAGACATGATTTAATGGGACACAGTCAACATGGATTTACCCAAGGGAAGTCTTGCCTAACAAATCTGCTTCATTTTTTTGAAGGGGTTAATAAACATGTGGATAAAGGTGAACCGGTAGATGTAGTGTATTTGGATTTTCAGAAGGCGTTTGACAAAGTCCCTCATGAGAGGCTTCTACGAAAACTAAAAAGTCATGGGATAGGAGGCGATGTCCTTTCGTGGATTACAAACTGGTTAAAAGACAGGAAACAGAGAGTAGGATTAAATGGTCAATTATCTCAGTGGAAAAGGGTAAACAGTGGAGTGCCTCAGGGATGTGTACTTGGACCGGTGCTTTTCAATATATATATAAATGATCTGGAAAGGATACGACAAGTGAGGTTATCAAATTTGCGGATGATACAAAATTATTCAGAGTAGTTAAATCACAAGCAGACTGTGATACATTACAGGAGGACCTTGCAAGACTGGAAGATTGGGCATCCAAATGGCAGATGAAATTTAATGTGGACAAGTGCAAGGTGTTGCATATAGGGAAAAATAACTCTTGCTGTAGTTACACGATGTTAGGTTCCATATTAGGAGCTACCACCCAGGAAAAAGATCTAGGGATCATAGTGGATAATACTTTAAAATCGTCGGCTCAGTGTGTTGCAGCAGTCAAAAAAGCAAATAGAATGTTAGGAATTATTAGGAAGGGAATGGTTAATAGAACGGAAAATGTCATAATGCCTCTGTATCGCTCCATGGTGAGACCGCACCTTGAATACTGTGTACAATTCTGGTCGCCGCATCTCAAAAAAGATATAGTTGCGATGGAGAAGGTACAGAGAAGGGCAACCAAAATGATAAAGGGGATGGAACAGCTCCCCTATGAGGAAAGGCTGAAGAGGTTAGGACTGTTCAGCTTGGAGAAGAGACGGCTGAGGGGGGATATAATAGAGGTCTTTAAGATCATGAGAGATCTTGAACGAGTAGATGTGACTCGGTTATTTACACTTTCGAATAATAGAAGAACTAGGGGGCATTCCATGAAGTTAGCAAGTAACACATTTAAGACTAATCGGAGAAAATTATTTTTCACTCAACGCACAATAAAGCTCTGGAATTTGTTGCCAGAGGAGGTGGTTAGTGCAGTTAGTGTAGCTGGGTTCAAAAAAGGTTTGGATAAGTTCTTGGAGGAGAAGTCCATTAATGGCTATTAATCAATTATACTTAGGGAATAGCCACTGCTATTAATTGCATCAGTAGCATGGGTTCTTCTTAGTGTTTTGGTAACTGCCAGGTTCTTGTGGCCTGGTTTTGGCCTCTGTTGGAAACAGGATGCTGGGCTTGATGGACCCTTGGTCTGACCCAGCATGGCAATTTCTTATGAGAGCAGGTCCTTGCTACAGGATCCTTTCTTGCTGCACCAGGTTGATGCTCTCCAATCATGAGATCTTCTTCCTCTAAGGCAACATCAGGACTGCCAGTCTGAAGTTGGAACTTGGCTGCTATGTCCCTGAAGGTCTCATCTATATACCTCTCAGTCTGCCTCAGCGCCTCCAGGTCTGCCACTCTAGCCTCCAGAGATCGGACTTGTTCTCTGAGGGCAAGGAGCTCTTTGCATTGCATGCACATGTATGATTCTTTACCCGCCGGTGAGAAATTGTACATGTGACACGCGATGCAAAAGACTGGAAAGCCCCCCTCTTTCTGCTGGACTGCTGCCTTCATCTCAAATTTGTTCAGTTCCTACTTAAGTTTTAGGTTGCTATATGAGTAGGAATGTGTCTAATTAACGTCCTTTAAATGTATTAGTGAATTCACTATGGGGCGGATTTTAAATGCCCTGCGCGCAAGTCCCGGGGTTTTAAAAAAGGGGCGGGAGGGGACGTGTCTAGGGGCGTGGCCGAATGACGCGGAGTTTCGGGGCCGTGACGCAGCTTTTTGGGGGTGGCGACGGGGGCGTAGTTTTGGCCCGGGGGCGTTCCAGTGGCGTGGCCGCGGCCTCCGGTCCAGCCCCCGGGACCAGAACACTGAGCGGGGTAGCCGGCCGACGCGTGCAGATTTACGTCTGCTTTTCGCAGGCATAAATCGTGGAATATTTATTTATTTATTTATTTAAGAGCTTTTATATACCGATGTTAATGTACTGGTACATATCACGTCGGTTTACATAAAACCAAAGTAGGAAATTACATTGAACAATCAATCATTATGTCAGACAAGAGGTAACAAGTAACAGGTCAAACATCATGAGAACTTATAGATTATGCTGGGAACTTATGGTTGGAGCTGGGGACAACTTATGGTTAAAATTAAAATTATTACAATATCAAATAAATAAAATTAACAAAAAACAGAGTCAATAAACAGAGTCAAATATCAAATAAAATTAACAATAAACAGTCGGAAATTACAACAGACTTATTAAACATGGGTGTAGATAGATGTAAAGTAGAGCTAAACAGGGGAATTAAGGGCTACGGCGTCAGGGTTCTAACATGATGGGGTATGACATGGGTGAGTCAAAACCTAGGGAGAGATCTTTAAGTGAAGGCTTTTGTAAAAAGCCAAGTTTAAGGTATAGGGGTAAGGGGTAAGAGGTAAAGTTAAGGAATAAAGGTAAGGGGGGGGGTTAGATAGGGCCGGGGGGGGGGGGGGGGTAGGAAGGGGAAGGGAGGGCGAAGGAAAGTTCCCTCCGAGGCCGCTCCGATTTCGGAGCGGCCTCAGAGGGAACAGGCAGCGCGTGCTGGGCTCGGCGTGCGCAGTTTGCACAAATGTGCACCCCCTTGTGCGCGCCGACCCCGGATTTTATAAGATACGTGCGGCTACACCTGGTGCGCAAACAAAAGTACGCGATCGCGCAATTTTTTAAAATCTACCCTTATGTCTGGTAGTGGCCTACAGGGGAAAGATCAAATTCTCAATAAGGTTTTTCTTTTTGTTTGTTTATTTTTTGTGAAAGTGACACCTGCCTATAAATTAAAGGATGAGCTAGGGGTGGGTTGGTTAGGGGTGGGAGGGTTGGGAAATACAAACAGTAACTTCAGTTAGTCAGCCAGAGTGACTCACTGCTGTCTTGATTAACAAATGTTAGTACCTAATCAAACCAAATCACACTACCTTAACACATTTCCAAGGTGAGTAACTGAACTGAACTTTTCAACCTTTTTACTTAGGTATAGACACTGCACCTAGTTTATTTCCAGCTTCTGGCTACCTTTTTTGTTTTTGTTTTTAATATACAAACACTCTAACTTATGCTTATTAGCTGCCTTACTGACTATTTAAAAATACAGTCGAACTTTTGTTTATTCGCTGCCTTACTGACTATTAAAAGCACACACACACAAACACACTAAATAATATTTCCAAATAGTTAACTTCGCCCCAATACTTTTAAAAAAAGAAAATTTCCCAAGCAAAAACTTACTGATTCTTTTCAGTCACTAGCAAGGTGATCTTCTCCTCTCAGATTGCACACGTTCACAACCAGCTGGCACGTGATCCCCTGGCACAGTGGCAAATAGCGGCTGTGCTGGGAGCCTCTAGCTCTGCCCCGCCACTTTCCAAAAGCCATGGGACTTACACGCGTCCTGGGGCTTTACGCACGTGGCCCAGGCCTTTTAAAAATAGGCCCAGCGCACGTAGGGCTTTTAAAATCTGGCCCACAGTGTTTATCCTATGACCCTTTGAAATCTTTCACCATCTTTGTCTTCACCACCTCTTCCGGAAGAGCATTCCAGGTATCTACCACCCACTCCATGAAGAAATATTTCCTGACTTTTGGTTCTGAGTCATCCTTCTTAGAGTTTTATTTCATGACCCCTAATTCTACTGATTTCTTTCCAACGGAGAAGATTTGTCGATTGTGCATCATTAAAACCTTTCTGGTGTTATGACTGTCGGCCGCGGCTGCTCGTGGTTGACCAAACTTACATCATGTGCTGCTCTGCTCTCCTCTCCGGGCGAACTCGCGGCTGTGGCTAGCCACTCCTGACGCATGCCATCTATCTCCCAGGACTTCTAATGGTTGCCGGGACGCTGCCGATCTCCATGCCTCCTCCGGGCCTTCATAGGCACATGTGCGCACCACCTCAGGGGCGTCTCCTATTGATGACATCACCAGCCGGGATTCATAAGCACCGCCAAGGGCCTGCATTAATCAACTTGGCAACGAGTTCCTTCACTACTGGTGCTTGTGCCTGTCTGCCTGGACATCTGTTCCTGCTTGGATCTCTACCTCAGTTTCTGGACTCTGGCTCAGGTACCCGCTCCTCGGGGGCTTATGTGCGCTTCACGGGAGACTTGTCTCCAGACCGCCCCGCTCCTCAGGGTGGTTCCTGAGCCTCTCCAGAGGTCCTGCCTGTTGGTCTCCCCGCTTCCTGGGGTCGCCCTGGAACTACCTTACAAAGACTCTTGCTCCACACTTCCCCGCTCCTTGGGGCAGTGTTTACGCGTCTACGCCAGTGCCTATATCTCTGCACTAACAACTGGCTCTGCACTTCCCCGCTCCTCGGGGCAGTGCCTACGTCTCTACACTAGCAACTTGCCTTGCACTTCCCCACGTCCCCGCTCCTCGGGGCAGTGCCTACGTCTCCATGTCTGCGACTTGTTCCGCTCTTCCCCCCTCCTCGGGGTAGGGCTTATGTCGCTACATCAACAACCTGCTGCATGCCTCCCCACTCCTCGGGGCCGTGTCTTCATCTCTACTCGAGTGACTCTGTTCCTGCTTCCCTGCCACTTGGGGCAGTCTCCATTATTACTGCTAATCTGACTCTGCACTTCCCTGCTCCTCGGGGCAGCCTACATCACTACTACTAGGACTGACTCGGTGCTTCCCTGCTCCTAGCCCCTATGTCATCATACCAGAGGCTCTGTTACTATGCTATACTACAGTTGTGTGTCCTAATACTGCTGACCATGCCTCCCGATGGTGAGGATCTGTGGGGCTCCTCCCCTCAGACTCTAACAACTCTCACCTCGGGCCAAGGGTCCACTAATCCCACGAATCCTAACAGATTGCCAAATCCATGGACCCAGCAGAGGTCTCAGCTATCCAAGCCGTCCCTAGCCTGGCACAACGAATCACTGAGCAACAAAAGTTCCTGGAAACATTTACAGCAGCTATTGATACCTTGAGCACTCGTTTGGATGCCGCAGTGATTACTACTTCGATGTCTCCCAAGCTCACCACTTCCACAGGTTCCCCGGTCTCCGTGCCCTTACCGGCACCTCCACGTTTTTCTGGGAATCCTCTTATGTGCAGAGGGTTCCTGAATCAGTGTAATATGCACTTCTGCCTACAACCAGCTTATTTCACAGATATGATTACCAAGACTACATCCATCTTTTCCCTCCTGAATGGTAAGGCCTTGGCCTGGGCATCACCCCTCTGGGAGCATGCCAACCCGATCCTATGGGATCTGCCCTGGTTTTTGGCCCTATTCCGCTCCATCTTCCATGATCCCGGCAGAAGATCTGCTTCCGGATCAGCTCTTCTCCACCTTCAACAAAGCACCCGGATGTTAACGTCATTGAGTTCAGAACCTTGTCATCTGAACTCTATTGGGACTCAGATTGCTTACGGTCCATTTTCCTCGAGGGACTGGGTCCTCGGATCAAAGATGAGCTAGCGGCTCGGGAATGCCTGCATCGCTGGATTCCTTGATAGACCTTGCTGGTCGCATCGACTGCTGGCTGCAAGAGCGCTCGCAAGAATCTAGAGCATCCAAAAATTCTATGCCCAGTTCATCTTAAAGTCAACGCTTGTCTTCTCTCAGGCTGGACATGGCTCCAAGCAAAATGGAAGATGAGCCTAAGCAGATGGGCCGGAGCAGACTCTTTCGTAAGGAACAATGCCGCTGTCATCAATCAGGCCTCTGCTTATACTGCGTCCAACCCGGACATGCCATAGCCACTTGTCCAGTCTGTCCGGGAAACTCCCGAGCCTAGGTTCAGCAGGAGGACTGCTCCTAGGCCTGACTTCGCCTTCTCCTCCATTGACGCTACCCATCTCTATCAAATTAGATATCAGGAGTTCCATACCCTGGCCTTAGTGGACCTGGGGGCTGGTGGGTACTTTATCCTTAAACAATTGACTGAGCATCTCCAAATTCCCACCATCCGCTCCCCAGTGCCTTTACTTCTCTCGTCCATCCACAGAGAACCACTACCTGGTGAGGTCACACACACCTCTGCTCCTATCCGGCTCTGCACAAGGTCACTGTTTGTGGAGTCCATTTCCTTCCACATTCTGGACAAAGCTATACATCCAGTGGTGCTAGGACTACCGTGGTTACAGCAGCATACCCCACAGTTTGGGCCACCTTACAACTCTCCTGCTGGGGCTTCACCTGCCATGCCAACTGTCCTGGAGCCTCTCGCCTCTGCCTTGCCTGACCTCTTCGCTTTCACCTCCCGGCCTTCCTCCGCAAATCGCATCATTTGCTGACGTGTTCTCTAAAATGGCTGCGGATACCTTGCCCCCGCATCGTTCTATGACTGCACAATCAACTTGTTGCCTAACACAGAATCTCCTCGGGGTAGGGTCTACCCCCTGCCACTTACAGAGACTCAGGCCATGTCGGAATATATCCGTGAGAACCTGGAAAAAGGCTTTATTTGACCTTCCAAGTCCCCAGCTGGAGCAGGGTTTTTCTTTGTAGGGAAGAAGGACGGTTCTCTCCTTCCCTGCATTGACTACCGGGGCCTGAATGACATTACCCTAAAAGATCGCTACCATTTGCCTTTGATCTCGGAGCTCTTTGACAGACTTCAAGGGGCTATGATCTTCTCCAAATTGGACCTCAAGAAGTGCCTATAATTTGGTTCATATCTGCAAAGGCGATGTTGCGACCATCAGTCTTCGAAGGCTTCGCCACGCCTACCTCTCACTACTTGCGGCTCCTCCCACTCACCTCAGACTACTGGTTGCCACGGTGTCTGTTTGCCGTCCTCTCCGGCATCGCCGGACCTGCTTTGTTGCTGCCTCCCACCATGCTCCTCCAAGGTTCCTTAGGGCGCGCATGCTGCCCTCATCTTTATTTCCACATTGGTGCGAACTTCAGGGGCCATCCCCCTGATATGACGTCATGCTGCCCGGATATTTAAGCCTACAGTATTTGCTAGCTCATTGAGTTAGCAACTGTAACTACGGATACGATTCGCTCTCTTTACTGAAGCTGCTCTGCCACTCCAGCGCTGTCTGGAACTCTTATACCCTTTGGGGTTTGCTAACGGGGTACCCGGTCCTCGGGGGCCTCTTCTGCTTCTTTCAGGTGCTATCAGGAAACCAGTACTCGCTCCTCGAGGGCCCATGTTCCCTGAGTCGCTGCCTGCATCTTCAAACCCTTCTACTTGGAAGACTTCACAACATTTCCATCTGTGAGTACAACTACCATCTATTCCACAGTACTGCTTCACTGGAACCAGGTACTCACTCCTCAAGAGCCTGCCCTCTGTTCCGGTGCCAGACCTCTCATCTAGTGGAATCTCTGTTACTGCTACGTGAGTACAATACAACTGAGTCTCTCTGCTCTAAGGGATCAGGTACTCGTTCCTCGAAGGCCTGCTCTCCCTGTCTCAGATCTTCTCCTAATTCTACCTGGGACTCTGAATGCTTCTTATCGTGACTCATAACTCTCAGTCTCTTTCCACTACAGCACAGCCTAGCAGAGGATTCGCTGTTCCAGCGTTCTGTGTGAGACCTGCCCAGCCGGGCTCAACATCTACTACTCACTACTGCCACCTCTGGTGGTTTCCAAAACTGTTTAATAAAAGATTCAAATCTGTGTTTGTGTGTCCAGAGTCTAGCCTGACACTGTGGTCCCTCACAGGACTGCCCACCGTGGGCATGGTCAGCTGACACAGTGTCCAAGAATCCACCCAAACACCAATAACAATAACAGGCGATGAATGGAAGACCATGCTTAATACCCGAGACGGTCACTTTGAATACCTAGTGATGCCGTTCAGTCTTTGCAATGCCCCTGCGGTATTCAAGAATTTGATTAACGAGGTCTTCAGGGATATGTTGTACCAATGCGTTATGGTGTACCTTGATGACATCTTGGTGTTCTTCAGGGACTTACAGAGTCATCGCCATGATGTCACTCGCATCCTCCAGCGTCTACGAGATAATCAGCTCTATGCCAAGCTCGAAAATTGTTCTTTCGAGCAGGAGACTGTTCCTTTCCTAGGCTATGTAGTTTCCAGTCAAGGTTTCAGAATGGATCCCCAGAAGTTGAAAAGTATTCACGACTGGCCTCAACCCACGCGCCTCAAGGCCCTACAGAGATTCCTTGGCTTTGCTAATTACTATTGGTTGTTTATTCACCATTATTCCACACTGACGGCACCACTTACAGCCTTGACTCACAAGGGGGCCAACCTGTCTCAGTGGTCGCCCGAAGCCATGACCGACTTCCAGGATCTCAAGGCCGCCTTTCTCTGAGAGCCGTGTCTCCGCCATCCAGACCCCAGGCGATCATTCATCGTCGAGGTCGACGCCTCCGATGTGGGTGTAGGGGTGGTTCTAAATCAATTCTCAACCACCCATACCTTACATTCGTGCACCTTTTATTCCCGATGCTTTTCCCCAGCGGAACGGAACTACACGATCGGGGATAAGGAGTTGCTAGCTGTCAAGTTAGCCTTTGAAGAATGGCACCCCTGGCTCAAAGGAGCCCAACACCAGATCAAAGTATATACTGACCACAAAACTCTCGAGTATTTACACCATGCTCAGCACTTAAACCATTGGCAGGCAGGCAAAAAGAGGGCCCGTTGGGCCCTCTTTTTGCCTGCTTCAATTTCCTGCTGCGCTACCGACCAGCCAACAAAAATTGCCGAGCCGATGCTTTCTCCAGGTCCTTCATTCCAGAGGATGTTTCTGACACTCCACAGAACATAATTGATCCATCTGGTGCCATCTGGGAAGACTGTGGTCCCTCGTCTATTGTGCCGGAAGGTTTTCCATTGGGCTCACAACTGCCTGACTGCCAGACACCTAGGGCAGTCTAGAATGCTCTCCACTTTCCAGCAGTTCTACTGGTGGCCTACCATGAAGAAAGATACACAGGCCTATATTGAGTCCTGTACCACCTGTGCCCGCCATAAGCCTCCAGTGGGGCATCTGTGGGGACTCTTACAACCGCTGCCCATTCCAAGTGAGCCATGGACCCATATCGCGACAGATTTTATCGTGGACCTTCCTTCCTCCGGTGGTAACACCATTTGGGTCACTGTCGACCATTTTTCAAAGATGGCCCATTTCGTGGCTCTACCTGGACTTCCTTCGGCAATGCAGTTGTCGAATTTGTTTATCTGCCATGTGTTCAGTCTCCACAGGCTCCCTAAACATATCTTCTCAGACTGTGGAGTCCAATTTACTACTCGGTTTTGGAGATCTCTCTGCAAAACGTTTGATGTCTATTTGGATTTCACTTCGGCTTATCACCCCCAAGCCAATGGACAAACAGAGAACCAATAGGACCTTGAAACAATTTCTACGGGCATAAGTGAATCTACGGCAGAATGATTGGGCTGACCTTCTTCCCTGGCAGAGTTTGCCTTAAGTTCTCTTCAGTCCGCATCCACCGGCTCTTCCCCGTTCCAAGTAGTCTACGGCCATCAGCCTCTGCTACCGCTTCCGATTCCACTATCCGTTCCTTCCCCAGTGGCCCAGTCGACCGCCCAGGAATTGCATCAATTGTGGAATACCACGAAGCAGCTTCTACAACAAGCAGCCCAAAGGTAAAAAATTCTTTCATGTGCACACTCGTGAAGCTCCCCAGTTTAAACCGGGTGACAATGTATGGCTCAGCACCTTGTTTATCCAACTCAAACTGCCATCGGGTCGTTTAGCTCCCAGATACATTGACCCTTTTCCGGTGCTCGGCCAGTTGTGTCCAGTAACCTACAAACTCCAGTTGCCTTCCTCTCTCAAAATCCACAATGCCTTCACATTTCATTGTTGAAACCCTTGGTATTGTCCAACTTCTTTAAGAAACCGCCAGCTCCTCAACCATTATCATCGGAAGCCGACATGACATACCAGGTTCAAGACATCCTTGATGTAAGGAAACGTGGAAAAAGGTGGGAGTACCTCCTGTCTTGGAAAGGGTTTGCACCAGAAGAGAACAGCTGGGAGCTTGCCACCAATATCCTTGCTAAGGATCTTAACAGACAGTTCCATACCACACACCCTCAAAAACCCAAACCCGGGGGGGGGGGGGGGGGGCTAGGAAGGGGGGTACTGTTATGACCATTGGCCGCGGCTGCCCGCGATCAACCCACTTATGTCATGTGCTGCCCTGCTCTCCTCTCCGGGCGAACTCGCGGCTGTGGCTAGCCACTCCCGACGCATACTGTCTATCTCCCGGGACTTCTCATGGCGAACGGGACGCCGCCGATCTGCATGCCGCCTCCGGGCCTTCCTAGGTGCGCACGCCACTGAGTCTACCTTTAGGGACACTAAGGTGGGTCCCTCAGGGGCGTCTCCTATTGATGACATCACCAGCCGGGATTCATAAGCACCGCCCGGAGCCTGCACTAATTGACTTGGCAACGAGTTCTTTTGCTATTGGTGCTTGTGCCTGCCTGCCCAGATGTCTGTTCCTGCTTGGATTTCTACCTCGATTCCTGGACTCTGGCTTGGGTACCCGCTCCTCGGGGCCTGTGTGCACTTCATAGGAGACTTGTCTGCAGATCGCCCTGCTCCTCAGGGTGGTTCCTGCGCCTCTCCACAGGTCCTGCCTGTTGGCCTACCTGCTTCCCAGGGTCACCATGGAACTACCTTACAGAGATTCTTGCTCCACACTTCCCCGCTCCTTGGGGCAGTGTCTACGCGTTCACACCAGTGCCTACATCTCTACACTAGCAACTGGCTCCGCACTTCCTGCTCCTCGGGGCAGTGCCTACGTCTCTACACCAGCAACTTGCCTTGCCCTTCCCCACTCTTCGGGGCAGTGCCTAAGTCTCTACACCAGCAATTTTCCTTGCATTTCCCCATTCCTCAGGGCAGTGCCTACACCTCTATGCCAGCAACTTGCTTTACACTTCCCGCTCCTCGGGGCAGTGCCTACATCTCCACTTCTGCGACTAGCTCCGCTCTTCCCCGCTCCTCGGGGTAGGGCTTACGTCTCTACATCAGCAACCTGCTGCATGCCTCCCTGCTCCTCAGGGCCGCGTGTACATCTCTACTCAAGTGACTCTGTTCCTGCTTCCCCGCTTTTCAGGGCAGTCTCCATTAGTACTTCTAATCTGACTCTGCACTTCCACGCTCCTCTGGGCAGCCTCTATGTCATCATACTAGAGACTCTGTTACTACGCTATACTACAGTTGTGTGTCATACTACTGCTGACCACGCTTCCCAATGGTGAGGACCTGTGGGGCTCCTCCCCTCAGGCTGTAACAACTCTCACCTAGGGCCAAGGATCCACTAATCCCACAAATCCTAACATCTGGTATCTGAAGATCTGTATCTATTATGTGCCTGACCCGTTGAGGTCCGCGGGCCGGTCCCCCACTCACCCCGGGATTTCTCGCGGCAGCGGCAGCATGGCAGAGGCCTAGTTGGGCCCGCAGCCTCCTTCGCGGCATTCCCTCAGCGAAGAAGATGCCGACGATGTCAGTGCAGGCCCTGCCCCTAGACGCGCGCGCAGGGGCTCGGCCATTTAAAAGGACCAGCGTGGGAATTCCCTGCCCTGCCTCAGGACATGACGTAAGATGCTGCCAATATTTAAACTGGCTTGACAAGCATCTCAGTGCCTTGCAACGAGGTTCACTCTTGTAGAGAGTTACTAGTTGCTGCTTCCGACTACTGGCTTTCGTCCACTGGCTTCTGATTCCGGCTTTCATCCACTGATTCCTGACTCTGGCTTTCATCCAGGAGGCCTCTCCTAAGTCCAAGCGGCTTGGGTCCTCACAGGCTCCTCTCAGGGGGACCGCAGGCTTCCAGTGGTGAAGTTCCAGTTGGGCTTCTGGCTTCAGCTCTACTCTTCTCTATCCTCTGGATAGAGTCCCGGGAGATAGACAGTATGCGTCGGGAGTGGCTAGCCACAGCCGCGAGTTCGCCTGGAGAGGAGAGCAGGGCAGCACATGACATAAGTGGGTTGATCGCGGGCAGCCGCAGCCAACGGTCATAACAGTACCCCCCTTCCTAGGCCCCCCCCCCCGGGTTTGGATTTTTGAGGGTGTGTGGTATGGAACTGTCTGTTAAGATCCTTATCAAGGATATTGGTGGCAAGCTCCCAGCTGTTCTCTTCTGGTCCAAACCCCTTCCAAGACAGGAGGTACTCCCACCTTTTTCCACGTTTCCTTACATCAAGGATGTCCTCTTCAGACACCGACCCACAGGAGACCGCACGTAAGTCCAAGTGGCTCGGGTCCTCACGGGCTCCTCCTGGGGTGACCTTGGGCTTCCAGTGGTGAAGATCCCTCCAGTCTCCTGCCCGGTGCCGCCTCCTGGCTTCGACTTCGATTGTGGGTCTTGCCATGGTGTGTCATCATCTGTCGCAGCTGGCTCAAGGGTCCACAAATCCAACAGTTTGCAAGGCCATGGACCTGGCGGATGTGGCGGGCTTAAAGGCCATCCCCTGCCTCAGGACGTGACGTAAGTCGCTGCCAGTATTTAAACTGGCTTGACAAGCATCTCAGTGCCTTGCAGCAAGGTTCATTCTTGTAGAGAGTTACTAGTTGCTGCTTCCGACTACTGGCTTCTGACTTCTGCTTCCGATTACTGGCTTCTGGCTCCGGCTTTTGTCCACTGGTTCCTGACTCCGGCTTTCATCCAGGAGGCCTCTGCTAAGTCACGGGCTCCTCCGGGCGGGACCTCGGGCTTCCAGTGGTGAAGATCCCTCCGGTCTCCTGCCCGGTACTGCCTCCCAGCTTCGACTTCTACTGTGGGTCTTTCCACGGTATGTCATCTGTCCCAGCCGGCTCAAGGGTCCACGAATCCAACAGTATCATATCTCTCTTCTGTACCTCCTCTCTCCCAAATGTATACATATTTAGGGCCTTCAACCTCTCCTCATAAGTCATTTGATGGAGACTCCCCACTATTTTTGTCACCCTTCTTTGGACCGTCTCTGTCCCATATGAGATACAGCTTCCAGAACTGAACAAAATACTCCAGGTGAGGCCTCACCCAGGACCTGTGCAAGGGGATTATCACCTTTTTTTTTTACTGGTTATTCCTCTCTCTCTCTGCAGCCCAGCATTCTTCTGGCTTTAGCTATAGCCTTGTCACATTGCATCACCTTATGTACATACTGGCAGGCTAGGCCTGAAGAGAATCCGTTTTATGTAACTGCATACATTTTGGGTGCATAAATTAGGTGGCATTTTCATCCTGCTGATTGTAGGGGACAGGTCGTGCTACTAACTGGAGCTGCATCACTTGTCCACTAACAAGCCTAATGCTTATGCACCTCTGTCTACTTGCAGACTGCTAGAAGACCATGTTTGTTGCAGTGTGACAACTGCAGAAGAATCACAGAGAGGTGGAGGCTAGAGATTCCCCATTGGCCAAGAGCAGTGATGAGGCCTGCAGTTGCTTGGGACCAAGCAGACTTGATCAGACTAGCTGAGAGATTAACCTTAGCTAAGAGTATGTATATATCACCAACCCAAGGTAGTGTAGGGGTGGGAGCCAGTCTGTTCAGTCTATCTGGTCCCAAGCAACAGCAAGTCTCATCACTGCTCTTGTCTAGTGGGGAATCTCTATCCTCCACCTCTCCATGACTCTTCCCCAGTCATCACACAGCAGCCTCTATGAACTTTACGTAGAGGCAACTTTCTGGGTTGGCATAGTCTTCTAGCAGGCTGCAAATAGATGACATCTTTTTTAAACTTTCATACCTAAAAAGCTTTTTTATTGAGTGCCTTTTAAGTGAAGTAAGGTCACAATTAAGGGACCCAAAGTAATCACCTAACACCCCACAAGTTTTACATGTACACTATGATCTCTGTGGGTCTGGAACCTGCAGCGTACATTTCTGCTCCCTAGAAATGAACTTGACGTAGTGCTTTATGCACTTTTCAAGTAAGCTTCTGACTAAAGACTTATGTGATGACAGCATTAGGTGCTAAACCCAGAGAGAAGGCCCATTGTTTTGTCAGAGATGATAGATCTTCACAATGGAAGAGGCCAATGGTTTGTTTTAGTTGCTCTATAACATTAGCATAGCCAGACAACCTATTGGTCACCTACAGAGTAAAGGCTTTGGTACAACACCTCTAGCCAAGCATTTCTACACCTCTTCCACCTTTCACCATATGGAAGTAACTACTAGCTAGATTGTGCCCATCTCACATACATACCCTTATAACCAAGAGTTAGCTAAGAGTATGCTCTCTTGAGAAGGCAACATGAGCCACATGTGAATTTCCAAAGAAAAGAGTTTCCTGTTTGTCTCTTGCTGTCTTCCTTGGGAGTATACAATGAGCTTAACGTTTTAGGGCCAAGGTCAAATGGTCTTGCATGTGAGAAATAAACATAGTTGGAATGGCCAATGGCACTCTCAAATGCAATATCATGTGTGTCTCAAACCTTTTATCTAGTGAAACCTTAAGACACAAACCACACACTGAAAAGAGACAATCAGAGAGTGAAGTTTCAAAGCATGTGACTACTTTATTAAACAATTGTAGTCACCAGATTCAAAGCAAGTTGATATCTTTGGTAATTACATTCTGCAAGGATAAGATATCAAATAGCACATGACATTTAAGATGAAATGACCAGTACTTTAGTGGAGACATGTACATACAATGTTAGACATGGCAACATGACATATACTGTATTATGATCTTATTCTTTAACAAAATCATGTTTTACTGCAAAGAATCTAGAAAGTGGAAGTGGCAACCCAATAGCTACAGTACAGCTCTAAGGTTAAGAGCTGATGCCAGCACAACTATATGATGGCAAGAGAAGGCCCAGGTAGTTCTTGTTGAAGGAGGGCACTCAAAGGGGGACAGCCTAAGGGGCCAAGCCAGCACAGTTCAAAGGAGGCCCAGACAGTTCATGTTGAACAAGTATACTCAAAAGCAGACACTCTAAGGGCCACTATAGCAAAGTTCAAGTAGCAGGCAGCAGGGCCAGAACCAGAGAGCACAACAGAGCCCCAGGAGATGAGACATCAGTATAGAGGCAGCAGCAGGATGAGAAGAGATGAGACACAAGCAGCAGGATCAGGAGATGAGAGCGATAAGAGACAGCAGCAGGATCGTGACAAGACCACATCAAGGAGGCAGGACTATGAGCAGAGCATAGAGCAAGGCTTAACAAGAAAGCAGCAGGACAACACAGGCAGACTGTAGATCAGTGATGGCTAACCTATGACACGCGTGTCAGAGGTGACACGCCGAGCCGTTTTTGCTGACACGCGTAGCGTTTTGGGACTATCGATTTTTTTTTATTCTTTTTTTTTTATCGGCTGTGCCGAGCCTTTTTTTTTTTTAATCGGCTGCGCCAACCCTTTAAATTTAGTTTTTTGGTATCCCTCCAGCCCCCCCCCCCCCCAAATGCCCCCAATGCCCCCGGGCGCAGGGAGGCGCATGCGGCGCAGCGACAGGCAGGGCCGTGGTGAGGCTCACTTCACCACAGCCCAAAGAAAAAGATCGTGTTGAACGCGCTGATGCTCCTCCTCCTTCCTGCCTGTGCGGCTACGGAAGTAAACGTTGCCGGAGCCGCGTGGGCAGGAAGGAGGTAAAGCATCAGTGCGTGCAGAAGAGGAGCATCGCTTGCGCTTACGGGCCGCCGTGAATCTCATTTCGCAGCGGCCCGAGAAGAGGAAGAAGCCCGGTAGCAGGGCCGCTGCAGAGCCCATCCTGCGGCGACCCGCAAAGAGGAGGCCCAGAGGTGAGAGGCTGAGGGTCTGTGTGTGTGTGTGCGCGCGCGTGTGTATGAGATGAGTTGAGAGATTGTGAGGACCTGAATGTTTGCAGAGACTGCATGTGCTTGAGCAAGACAGCATGTGGGAGTGAGAGAGAGCCTGTGTTTGAGAGTCAGACAGCATGTGCCAGTGAGAGACTGTGTGTCTGAATGGTTGTATGAGAGAGAGCATGTGACAGTGAGAGCCTGTGTGTGTGTGTGTGTGAGAGAGAGAGAAATGCATGTGAGAATGAGAACCTGACTGTGTGTTTGAGGGAAGAAGATGGAGACAAAAGAAACAGAAAAAAAGACAATATAAAAGGAATTGGCAAAAAAAAAATAAAGGGAAGGTGGAAAAAAAAAGCCTGTGACCAACCAATTAGAAAACTAAGATCAGACAGCAAAGGTTAAAAAAAATATTTATATTTTTAGTGATTGGCACATGTAATCTTTGGGAATGTGCAAGAATAGCAACATCCCCAATAGCCATGTGGCAGCAGTGACAGTGGCAGCAGAG
This sequence comes from Rhinatrema bivittatum, assembly GCF_901001135.1. Classification (NCBI taxonomy): domain Eukaryota; kingdom Metazoa; phylum Chordata; class Amphibia; order Gymnophiona; family Rhinatrematidae; genus Rhinatrema; species Rhinatrema bivittatum. The sequence goes on along the minus strand of NC_042620.1, from coordinate 408,722 downwards.
GAATGAGAGAGGTTCCGAGGTTGCTGGCAAAAGAGAGGGGGGTCTGCCTTTAGTGTGTGCATGTATATGAATGGGACTCTGCCTGGGGGTGTGTGTGTGTGAATGCATAGGTGCCTGCCTGGGGGTCTGTGTGTGTGAGAATGAATTGGTGCCTGCCTGGAGGATGGAGCCGGAGTGGTGTGAAAATGAATGGGAGCCTGCCTGGGTGTGTGTGTTTATGTGTATGTGAGGGAGCCAGTGAGTGTGAGAGCATGAGTGTGTATGAGAAAATCCAGGGGAGTAAGAGTTTGTGTGTGTGTGGGGGGGGGGGGGGGGGGTGGAGGGGGAGAGAGTGGTTTAATTGAAGATTTAGCCGACAAAATTCAGCAACAAAAAAGTCACTAAGCAGGCAAGGTAAAGAATTATTTGTTTTTGCTTTATTAATAAATACAGTACATATATTAAAATTATAACTTCTTGTTATTAATTAGAGCTACAAATATCACAATTATGGATTTTTCTAGAAGTGACACACCACCCGAGTTATGCTCGGTTTTTTTATGAATTTTGACACACTGAGCTCAAAAGGTTGGCCATCACTGCTGTAGATCATTCCCATCAGCAAGCCGGCACAGGAACTCTGTGGTAAAGATGGGCCCAGCAGACTTCTTCCTTCTAGCCAGCACAGGAACTCTGTAGTTAGGATAGGCCCACCAGTCTTCTTTCATCTAGCTGACACAAGAACTCTGTAGACAGGATGGGTTGTTTGGACAAGTCATCTTTGAGTTAAGATGGTAAAGGGTACTAAATTTAACAACTTCAGGGCCTCATTGCCCTTTTCCTCAACTGGGCTTTTGGCTGGTTGGAAGTGGCTTAACTTTGGAGGGCTTACTCCTGGGCCATCCTGAGAGACGGGGATTACTGCATGAAGTTGCCTCTTAGGAGGATGGGTATGGCACAAGTGGAGGTTCTGGCAATGTCAAGTTGTTGATGGAGGTTGCTAATATGGTAAAGCTCTGCATAAGGGCTGCTGAGTGCACCTGCATGGCATTGGTTTTCCTAATGTGAGTCCTCCTCAACTACTCCAGCTCTGCCTGTATATGGTGCAGGTGGAACCCATACTTCTCAGTGTGGTTGAGTATTTTGTGGTCTGGCTGATTCTGTGCTGCTGCTGGTGCTGCAGTTGGAGGTTGAGACATTGTCTGCAGGTTCAAAACTGGCATATCCAGGCTGGTGGCCTGATCAGGCTGGGTGTCTTTTGCATCTGGCTGGGGAATGGGCATGCTGGAGGCAGGTAGGGACTGGGCAGCTTGATCCCATGGCATCAGGCTGAAGAATGTTAGGCTCATGTCCAGTTGGAGGGGTGAAAGCAGCTGGCATTCTTCTGGTGGCTTTTGCTGCAGCTGCTCCTTCTCTTCCTCTTCCTCGTGCACTATGTCTGAGCATCCAATTCTAAGGTTGCAGTTCAAGCTGCTACTGCTGCACTGTTGGTCCCTGGGGCTGTGCTGTTGCTCATGAAAGCTTCACTGCAGGGACTGGCAGTTTCCTGGATTAGAACTATGAAAGTAAAGAAGACATAAATATAAATGCTAAGACATGCACTTGTAATGTTTGGCATAAGATGTGCACTTTGCCTCAATCAATAAATCATTCAGTGTGAGCATCTTATACCAAAAAATGTGGACATCTATAGCAGACTTTACATTTACAGGTGAGATGAACTTACCAGCCCTGGCTGACATGTTGTTCTATCCCCTCAAATACATAAGGTTCCAGCCATTTAATTAGGCATTGCCCCCTCCAGTTCTTCCTCTTTCCATTGGCGCTTTCCATTCTATCTGGTGAAAGATGTCAAGTTCCAGGATTATTTACGGGCTAAGTGGACAGAGTACACGGAACTTAACACGCAGCCTGAGATCTCACCGGCCCTTTTTTGGTACACGGCGAAGGCGGTAATCTGGGGAGAAATTATCTCCTACATGGCCCATCGGAAAAAAGCTATGGATCATAAATTCGTGACCCTGACGGCTAAATTAAACAAAGTGCAGGCTGCTTTAAACCATGCTAATACTCGGACACTTCGCACTCAATTTTTGACAATTTAGAGCGAACTAAATACATTGATTCATGAGCGTACTCAGAAGAGTATTCTGTTTTATCAATGCCAACTTTATCAACATAGTAATAAATTTGGTCGGTTGTTGGCTAATTTAGCACGTGCGGCCAGCGAGCCTCGACACATTCCAGTGCTCCATACTGCGTCGGGTCACACTCATACTGATACCATGGCTATTCTGCGGGGCTTTCAGGACTTCTATCAGGATCTGTATACTTCTGGGGGCTGGATGCGGATGCTTGTACTCGTTTTACTCTCAATTACATCTTCCATTGCTCACTCGTGAGCAAAAAGCTAGTTTAAACATGCCCATTACTTTGGATGAGATCCTCTGGGTTATTCGCAGGGCCAAGGGTCTTAAGGCTCCTGGCCCTGATGGTTATGGGGCGGAGTTTTATAAAGTTATGGCGGATTTAGTGGGGAACCCCTTGGTCATTGCTTTCTCGGAGTTTTTACGGCAAGGCACCTTTCCAGCTCACACCAATATGGCCCATATCACGCTCATTCCTAAAGCGGGTAAAGATCCCTTGCTGCCTGGATCTTACCGGCCTATATCCTTATTAAACTTTGACCAAAAAATTTTTGCTAAAGTTTTGGCAGAGCGTTTGGCACCTATTCTTCCTTCTGTTATTGGGCGTAACCAAGTGGGCTTCATCCGGCAGCGTTACAGCCTCACTAATATTCTTAAAGTGTTAGCAGCCATGACCATGTGCCAACAGATGGAGGTTCCATTTCTCACTATAAGTTTTGATGCTGAAAAGGTGTTGATAGGGTGGAGTGGGACTACCTCTTCTGTATTTTAAATATGATGGGTTTTGAGGGATTGTTTGTTAGCATGATCCGTCTTCTGTACCAGACTCCGGAGGCTATCGTTGCCAATGATTCTCAATTGGAAGTGTTCCCTATCTCCAGGGGCACTCGCCAGGGTTGTCCCTCGTCTCCCCTTTTGTTTGTTTGTAAGGGTTTTGAGGTGTTGAAGTGGATTCTTGGGTACTGCGGTGATGGCCATTCCCATGGGGAGGAGCCCCGTGAAGAACCGCAGTACCAGGCTAGACTCTATACATGCAGACACAGAGAATTCGTACTGCCCAGGGGTGGCAGCAGTGAGGTAACCCAGTAGAGTTAGTCCAGGGGTCCTCAGGAGAGGAGACCAGTCCCATGTATGTGTAGATGGTAGGCAGCGCAGAGTAAGAACATAAGATGCCATACTGGGTCAGACCAAGGGTCCATCAAGCCCAGCATCCCATCTCCAACAGTGGCCAATCCAGGCCACAAGAACCTGGCAAGCACCCAAAAACCAAGTCCATTCCATGCTACCGCTGCTAGCAATAGCAGTGGCCATTCTCCAAGTCAACCTCACCAATAGCAGGCAATGGAGTTCTCCTCCAAGAACCCATCCAATCCCTTTTCAAACACAGCTATACTAACTGCACCAACCACATCCTCTGGCAACAAATTTCAGAGTTCAACCGTGCGCAGAACCCTCTCTGATCAGTTTCAAATGTGCCACATGCCAACCTCATGGAGTGCCCCCCAGGCTTTCCACCATCCGAAAGAACAAACAACCGATTCACATCCATCCGTTCTATACCTCTCATGACTTCAAACACCTCCAACACATCCCCCCTCAGCCGTCTCCTCTCCAAGCAGAAAAGTCCCAACCTCTCCAGTCTTTCCCCATAGGGGAGCTGTTCCATTCCCCCCATCACCTTGGTAGCCCTTCCCCATAGCCTCTCCATTGCAACCACATCTTTCCTGAGATGCGGCGATGAGAACTGCACACAGCATTCAAGGTGCGGTCCCACCATGGAGCTACACAGAGGCACCACGACATCCTCCGTTCTATCCACCATTCCCTTTCTAATAATTCCGAACACTCTGTTTGTTTTTTGACTGCTGCAGCACACTGAACCGATGATTTCAATGTGTTATCCACTATGACGCCTAGATCTTTCTTGAGTTGCAGCACCTAATATGGAACCTAACACTGTGTAACTATAGCATGGGTTATTTTTCCCTATATGAATCACCTTGCACTTATCCACATTAAATTTCATCTGCCATTTTGATGCCCAATTTTCCAGTCTCACAAGGTCTTCTTGCAATTTATCACAATCTGCTTGTGATTTAATTACTCTGAACAATTTTGTATCATCTGCAAATTTGATTATCTCACTCGTATTTCTTTCCAGATCATTTATAAATATATTGAAAAGTAAGGGTCCCAATACAGATCCCTGAGGCTCTCCACTGCCCTCTCCCTTCCACTGAGAAAATTGTCCATTTAATCCTACTCTCTGTTTCCTGTCTTTTAGCCAATTTGCAATCCACGAAAGGACATCACCACCTATCCCATGACTTTTTACTTTTCCTAGAAGCCTCTCATGAGAACATAAGAACATAAGAAAATGCCATACTGGGTCAGACCAAGGGTCCATCAAGCCCAGCATCCTGTTTCCAACAGTGGCCAATCCAGGCCATAAGAACCTGGCAAGTACCCAAAAACTAAGTCTATTCCATGTAACCATTGCTAATGGCAGTGGCTATTCTCTAAGTGAACTTAATAGCAGGTAATGGACTTCTCCTCCAAGAACTTATCCAATCCTTTTTTAAACACAGCTATACTAACTGCACGAACCACATTCTCTGGCAACAAATTCCAGAGTTTAATTGTGCGTTGAGTAAAAAAGAACTTTCTCCGATTAGTTTTAAATGTGCCCCATGCTAACTTCATGGAGTGTCCCCTAGTCCTTCTACTATCCGAAAGAGTAAATAACCGATTCACATCTACCCGTTCTAGACCTCTCATGATTTTAAACACCTCTATCATATCCCCCCCTCAGTCGTCTCTTCTCCAAGCTGAAAAGTCCTAACCTCTTTAGTCTTTCCTCATAGGGGAGTTGTTCCATTCCCCTTATCATTTTGGTAGCCCTTCTCTGTACCTTCTCCATCGCAATTATATCTTTTTTGAGATGCGGCGACCAGAATTGTACACAGTATTCAAGGTGCGGTCTCACCATGGAGCGATACAGAGGCATTATGACATTTTCCGTTTTATTCATCATTCCTTTTCTAATAATTCCCAACATTCTGTTTGCTTTTTTGACTGCCGCAGCACACTGAACCGATGATTCAATGTGTTATCCACTATGACACCTAGATCTCTTTCTTGGGTTGTAGCACCTAATATGGAACCCAACATCGTGTAATTATAGCATGGTTATTTTTCCCTATATGCATCACCTTGCACTTATCCACATTAAATTTCATCTGCCATTTGGATGCCCAATTTTCCAGTCTCACAAGGTCTTCCTGCAATTTATCACAATCTGCTTGTGATTAACTACTCTGCACAATTTTGTGTCATCTGCAAATTTGATTATCTCACTCATCGTATTTCTTTCCAGATCATTTATAAATATATTGAACAGTAAGGGTCCCAATACAGATCCCTGAGGCACTCCACTGTCCACTCCCTTCCACTGAGAAAATTGCCCATTTAATCCTACTCTCTGTTTCCTGTCTTTTAGCCAGTTTGCAATCCACGAAAGGACATCGCCACCTATCCCATGACTTTTTACTTTTCCTAGAAGCCTCTCATGAGGAACTTTGTCAAACGCCTTCTGAAAATCCAAGTATACTATATCTACCGGTTCACCTTTATCCACATGTTTATTAACTCCTTCAAAAAAGTGAAGCAGATTTGTGAGGCAAGACTTGCCCTGGGTAAAGCCATGCTGACTTTGTTCCATTAAACCATGTCTTTCTATATGTTCTGTGATTTTGATGTTTAGAACACTTTCCACTATTTTTCCTGGCACTGAAGTCAGGCTAACCGGTCTGTAGTTTCCCGGATCGCCCCTGGAGCCCTTTTTAAATATTGGGGTTACATTTGCTATCCTCCAGTCTTCAGGTACAATGGATGATTTTAATGATAAGTTACAAATTTTTACTAATAGGTCAAACTTTGTCAAACACCTTCTGAAAATCCAAGTATACTACATTTACTGGTTCACCTTTATCCACATGTTTATTAACTCCTTCAAAAAAGTGAAGCAGATTTGTGAGTCCCAGATGCAGACTCCCAGCGCTGAAGCTGAAGATGAGACAAGCAGACAATGTTAGTTACTCACTGAAGTAGATAGCTGTATTGATGAAAATCCTGGCAGGCAGAAGTAGTAGAACTGTAGGCACCAAGGTAGGGAGAGCAGGCCCTTGAGGAGCGAGTACGCGGTATCCCAGATAGGTACCTGAAAGCACAAGGGCCCCCGAGGAGCAGATACCCAGGTTAGAGATAACCCCAAAGGGCAGAGAGAGCTTCCAGCGGCTGCTGGGAAGCAGCAGAGCAGCTTAGAACGGAGCAAGTCCAATCCTTGCTAACTCAGTTTGTTAGCAAACGAAGGGCAGGCTAAATACCCGGATGGCTTGACGTCACTCGGAGGGGACGCCCCCGAGGTTCCCGCCATGACATGGATAAAGACGTGGGTGGCATGCGCACACACACCCTAGGAGGCCCTCAGGAAATCCATGTAAACGCCGTTGCCATTCCGGGGATGCTGGAGAGAATGGCATGAAGACGTGGCAGCAGCCATCTTCCCAAGGCTTGAGGAGAGAGAAGGAAGAAAGATGAGGCATAGAGGTTGAAGTCATCTGAGACCGGACGCAACATTTGTTTTCCAGCTGGAGCCGCTCTTGTGCTACATACAATTGGCTAAGGGGATCAAGGGCTTACGATTTCAGTCTGTGACCTTCAAATACGCCACTTTTGCGGATGACATTCTAGTGTTTCTCACGGACCCACGTCGCTCCCTACATCCTCTTCTCCAATTAATATGGGCCTTTGGGGTCTTCTCTGGACTCCGGCTGACTATGAATAAATCCTTGGCTCTCACTTAACCCGGATGGTCTACAGCAGACCTGGGGGCAATGATTTTCCTCTGCAATGGGCTACCGATTCCATCACTTGTGACATTTTAGTTGAACCCTGGAACCAAGATGGAGTGTTTATAGTCATGGAATCTATTATCCATACTTGTTTCAAACGAGTGTCCCAAATCTCAGTGAACATAGCGTATAGAGAAATCCAATATAAATTTATCCGTCACTTTTATGTTTCTGCTCAAGGTGCATATCAGCTCCGGATCTCATCCTCCGCCTCTTGTGGACGTTGTGGCCACTTATCAGGCTCATTGCATGCTTTTTGGGAATGCCCTCCTATTCAGAGCCTTTGGATTAGGGTGCTCTGCTATTTAGGATCTCTGAAGGTCCGTATTCCGCTCTCCCCATTGTGCACACTTTTTGGATGTATATCTCCACTGCATGTGCGAGCTTTGGGCTCTCGCTTGTTATTGTGTAAAGCTTGTTTGGTCAAAAAAGTTATTTTGCTGCAATGGCGGGAAGACCTCCCTCCATCTTATTGGTTGTGGTGCAATACTCTACATCGCATGATGTTATTGGACGCTGGGACCATGTAGTACTCTCCATGGCATCGGAAAAGGTTTTTGGATATCTGGGATCCCTACTTGCAATCTCTCCCACATCGTTCCCGTAGTTTGATCCTGAATGAATGGCATTAACTGGAGGGACAGCTTTTGTATCTTTGGATGTGAGACACAGAGAAGTTTTCTTTTTTTTGGACACCATTTCTTTCTCCAGAGGGGTGGTGGTTGGTGTTGGGTGTGTGGATTTATTGTTAATTATGTGTAGCTATATCGTTATTGATGGGGCATGTTCAAAACCTATGCATTCTCTGTCTTTTTATCGTGAAAATAATAAAATTGTTTACACATAATAAGGCATTGCTCCATGAGAGTCAGGACAAGGAGCAAGGGACTCATCTTCCTGTCTGTCACGGATATCTGTTACGGTTCGCCACCTTGGTCTTGTGCTGGTCCTTGATGTCTCGATAGTGGTGGGTTGCCTGCTGTCCAGTCCTCCTTATTCCACTGCACTGGGATATAACTGGGGCAATGGTGTGCAAATCTGTCCTTTAACTGCCCTGGATGTCTTTTCTGCACGTTCCCAAAAAGCATACTATAGTTCTCGAGGACCCCGCAATCATCATCTTATTGTCCTCGATGCTGAACTTCTTTGCGCAAAGACAACTCCACCCTGCTACCTGGCTGCTGGATGATTGGGTTGCCACTTCCGCTTTCAGAGAGGTGTCACTATCCTCGCTCTCACTCATACTCCATGCTCTCCTCCCTTCCTCCCCATCCCCCTCCTGCACCTGTCTTGCCATCTACCTCCCACCACACTTGCCTGCTATACCCTTCCCCCTCCCATCTCCTCCTATCCTTCCCTCCTTCCTGTTTCTACTCCTGTCCCTCTCCCTACTCCTATTCCTACCACTCCTGCTCTCCTCCTTCCTCATCCTCTCTCCCGCATGCCTCTCCTCTCTTCTTTTCCCATGCCTCTGATACTCTATCCTCTCCAGATCTTCACTCCTCACCAACACCACTCCTCACCACCTCCTCCACTCACCACCAGCACGCAAAGTCAAATTGACAAACTTGACCAACAAAAACAGCCATACAGATAAAGAGAAGAGACAAAGGTTAGGGTAAACAGATGAGAACAGAAGACAGGACAACTCACTCAGAAATCGCTATCCACTATAATCCAACCAAGAACTCACTTCCTCTCTCCTCTTTCCCACACCTGACACACCCTCAAAGAGGCAGCTGCAAGAAGCTGGTGTGTGTGTGTGTATGTATGTATGTGTATATATATATATATATATATAATCAAAATAATGTGTGATATGATACTGCGTCATGATGATGTATCACACAACTTACCCACACAATGTGGTAATGTGTAGATACTAAAATGCCATATTTCTGCTTTATTTATAGCAATTTTATTATCTAGGCTTAAATTTGTACCTGAGGCATTGAAAGGTAAATTGATTTGTCCAAGGTCACAAGGAGTTGTAGTGGGATTTGAACCCTAGTTTCCCTGGTTCATAAGGACATAGGAAAATGTGGGAAGGAGGTTCTGGAAGCCATGTTTAGGCTCTTAGAAAGCTGAAATCCAGAACCTCCAGGGTGATATTCTCTGAAATGTTCCCTGTTCCACTCTCAGGTCCCCAGAGGCAGGCAGAGCTCCAGAGTCTCAATGTGTGGATGAAACAATAAATGCAAGGAAGAGAGATTCAGTTTTATAAGGAACTGGGAAATCTTTTGGGAACGGGGAGTCTATTTCGAAGGGATGGGCTCCACTTTAACAAAGATGGAACCAAATTGCTGGCACTAATCTTTAAAAAGGAAAGAGCAGCTTTTAAACTAGAACAGAGGGGAAAGCCAACAGTCACTCAGAAGCGCATTGTTTGGAAGGAGGTATCTTCAAAGGATACTAATGAAGCATTAGAGTTAGGGCATCCCAACAGAGAGGTTCCAATATTAAGAAAAGTAGTTCATGTGCCTAAAAGTAAAGAATCACCTGAGCTAAAAGACACCAAATTATCCCTGTCAACTGATAAGCAGGCTGTTAATACAAACAAAAAAACACACTTTGAAATGTCTGTATGCCAATGCCAGAAGTCTAAGAAGTAAGATGGGAGAGTTAGAGTGTATAGCAGTGAATGATGACATAGACTTAATTAGCATCTCAGAGATGTGGTGAAAAGAGAATAACCAATGGGATAGTGCTATACCAGGGAACAAATTATATCACAGTGGTAGAATTCTTTGCTTTAGTGTTTACTGAAGAGGTTGTTAGGGCGATACCTGTTCCGGAGACAGTTTTCAGGGGTTATGATTCAGATAGTATACACCCCAGGGTTCTGAAAGAACCCTGGGGTGTATACTATCTGCTACCCACCCCTCTGACATGATCCCCTCCAAAATGCTATTGACAATCCCAGACAGCATTTCCCAACCGCTAGCTGATATTATCAACATCTCCATTTCCACTGGAGATGTTCCCTCCCAGCTCAAATCAGCCATAGTAAAACCCATCCTTAAGAAACCGAAACTTGACCCTACCGACTTATCCAACTACCGACCTATCTCCAACCTCCCCTTCGTCGCTAAAGTCCTTGAAAAAACGGTGAACACTCAACTGTCAAACTACTTAGACCAGCACCAGATACTCTTTCCATCACAACACGGCTTTAGAAAGCACTTCAGTACTGAAACTCTACTACTCTCCCTCACCGACCTCGTCATCAGAGGCTTTGACAAAGGTCACACATTCATTTTAGCCCTATTAGACATCTCTGCAGCCTTCGACACTATTAACCACACTATTTTACTCGACAGGCTAGCTGACATTGGCATCTCTGGGACCCCACTTCGCTGGTTCAAATCATATATAAGTGACAGACACTACAAGGTAAAAATTGAAAACCACGAATCCGAGCCAATCGATATCACAAGGGGCGTACCCCAAGGCTCCTCCTTCTCCACACTCTTTAACATATACCTCTTCCCCCTCTGCCAGCTACTCTCAAATCTCAACCTCCCACATTTTGTCTACGCTGACGACGTGCAAGTGCTTATCCCCATCACCGACTCCATCTCCAAACCCCTAAAAAGATGGGACCGTGCCCTCTCAACCATCAACTGTCTACTCACCCAACGCAACCTAGCCCTAAATCCTAATAAAACGAACTTATGATCATTTCACCTCAACCCATCAACCCCGTACCCACCCCCTCAGCCAACTCTCCCCTCGGTCCCCCAGTCCTCTCGCAAGTTGTAAGAGACCTAGGTGTCACACTTGACCCTCAATTCAGCCTACAGAAATTTATCTCCTCCACCATCAAAGACTGTTACTACAAATTACACGCCCTCAAAAAACTCAAATCTATCCTGCACCTCAATGACTTCAGAACAGCCCTACAAACCCTCATATTATCTAAAATAGACTACTCAAATGCTCTACTCCTAGGTCTCCCGAAGAACAGCCTTGCCCCCCTACAGCTGCTTCAGAATGCAGCTGCAAGAATATTAACAGGCACCCGCAGAAAAGAACACATCACACCTATTCTCAAACAACTTCATTGGCTCCCCATCACAGCCAGAATTCAATTTAAAATCCTCACCCTTATTCACAAAGCCATCCACAATCCAGACATGCTCTGGTTCTCAGACTATTTACACATCCGTTCCTCCTCCAGACCCACCAGAACACCCTACACCGCAAACATTCACACACCTTCCCCCAAACTCTTCCATCTAACAGCCACCAAACAACGTGCGCTATCCCTAGCTGGACCCTCCTTATGGAACTCTATGCCCACCCACCTACACCTTGTAACCTGCACTAAGAAATTCAGACAGAACCTCAAGACCTGGCTGTTCACACGATCCTACGCATGAGCCCCCTCTTCTTATCACTCCTACTCTCCATCACTCAACCTCCTTCACCCTCCTCCACCCCCCCACGCCCCTCCCCTCGCCCCCTAGGTCCATGACCGAAAACTCTTTTTCTTTAATCCTCCCCCCTCTATATTTTATTGTACATAATCTATACTTGTATTTAACTATGTTTTTGCGTTTACCTATTTGTACAGCATAAACTTGGTTTCCCGCACCCTCCAACCCCCCCCCCCCCCCCACCCCTCTCCCCAGTTTCTATTATCAGTTTCACTGTAAAGCCCTGTTGGCTACTTATTGTTCTATGGAAACCGATGTGATGTTTTCTTAACGAATGTCGGTATACAAAATCTTTAAATAAATAAATAAACAACTAAAAAAATTAAATTTCAGACCTATTTCAATGAATTTGTAAAATATCAATAAAATCATCTGTTATACCTGAAGATTGAAAGATGGCCAATGTAACCCTGATATTTAGAAAGGTCTCCAGGGGTAATCTGGGAAACTATAGACAGGTAAGCCTGACTTCAGTGCTGGGAAAAATTGTGGAAACTGTTCTAAAGAATAAAATCACAAAACATTTAGAGAGACATGGTTTAATGGAGCACAGGCAGCATGGAAGTCTTGCCTCACAAATCTACATTTTTTTAAAGGGGTGAATAAAAGTGTGAACAAAGGTGAACCAGTAGATGTGGTGTATTTGGATTTTGAGAAGGCTTTTGACAAAGTAACAGTAATGATGGCAAAAAAAGACCAAAATGGTCCATCTAGTCTGCCTAGCAAGCTTCCCAAGGGAGTAACTGCCACTCCGTGCAGGTTACGCCCATGTTTCTCTTAAGGATATTAACTGCCGCTCTGTGCAGTTTACCCCCATGTTTCTCTTAGATTTAGCATTTTTATTTTTTCCCATCTTCTAGCCTTTAGGGATGCACAGTGTTTATCCCATGCCCCTTTGAAATCCTTCACAGTTTTAGTCTTCACCTCTTCCTCTGGAAGGGCATTCCAGGCATCCACCACCCTCTTAGTGAAGAAATATTTCCTGACATTGGTTCTAAGTCTTCCTCCCTGGAGTTTCCAATCGTGACCCCTAGTTCTACTAAATTGTTTCCAATGGAAAAGGTTTGTTGACGACCATGGATCATTAAACTCTTTCAAGTATCTGAAGGTCTGTATCATATCTCCCTGCGCCTCCTCTCCTCCAGGGTAGGTACATAATTCAGGTTCTTCAGCCTCTCCTCATAAGTCATTCGATGGAGACCACCCACCATTTTAGTTGCCCTTCTCTGAACCACTTCAATCCTGTCTCTGTCTCCTTTGAGATATGGTCTCCAGAACTGAACACAGTACTCCAGGTGAGGCCTCACCAAGGACCTGAACAAGGGGACTATCACTTCCCTTTTCTTGCTAGATATTTCTCTCTCTATGTAGCCCAGCATTCTTCTGACTTTGGCTATAGCGGTGTCACACTGCTTCATCGACTTCAGGTTGTTAGACACTATCACCCCAAGGTCTCTCTTCTTGCTCTGTGCACATCAGCCCTTCACTCACCCCCCCCCCCCCCCCAACGCATATAATTCTTTTGGATTACCATGCCCCAGATGCATGACTCTGCATTTCTTGGCATTGAATCCCAGCTGCCATATGTTCGAACCACTTCCAGCTTCCTTCCCATTCTCTGTACTCCTTCCGGCGTGTCCACTCTGTTGTAGATCTTAGTATCATCTGCAAATAACAAACTTTACCTTCTAACCCTTCCACAGTGTCGCTCATGAAGATATTGAACAGAACCGTTCCAACACGATCCCTGTGGCACTCCACTTAACACCATTCTCTCTTCAGAGTAGGTTCCATTTACCATCACCCGTTGTCTTCTATCCATCAACTAGTTTTTAATCCACGCCAACACCTTGGAGCTGACTCCCAAGCTTCTCATTTGTTGATGTGTCTTCTGTGTGGGACCATATCAAAAGCTTTACTAAAATCCAAGTGAATTACATCGAGCGCTCTTCCCTGATCCAGTTCTCTAGTCACCCCATCCAAGAAATCAATTAGATTCATCTGACAGGACCTTCCTCTGGTGAATCCATGCTGCTTCTGTTCAAGCAATCCACCAGATTGTAGATAGTGAACTATCTTTTCTTTCTGCAGAGTCTCCATTAATTTTTCCACCAGCGAGGTGATGCTAACCGGCCTGAGGTTTCCAGCCTCTTCTCCCACTTTTGTGAAGCGGGACCACCACTCCTCTCCTCCAGTCACTCGGCGCTACACCCTTTTTCAAAGATCTATTGAACAGGTCTCAGTGGACACGCCAGCACAACCCTGAGTTCCCTCAGTATTCTGGGGTGAACCTCATCAGACCCCATGGCTTTGTCCACTTTCAGTTTTCTTAGCTCTTCCCATACATTATCTTCCATAAATAGAGTTTCATCTTCTCCACCCCCTTCTACAGTCTTGATAACAAGTGATGGTCATTCTCCAGGGTCGTCTTTTGTGAACACTGAACAGAAGGAGGAAAGGAGGAGCAGAGGTGATATGATACAGACTTTCAGATACTTGAAAGGTTTTAACGATCCAAAGACAACGACAAACCTTTTCCGTCCGAAAAAAATCAGCAGAACCAGGGGTCACGATTTGAAGCTCCAGGGAGGAAGACTTAGAACTAATGTCAGGAAGTATTTCTTCACAGAGAGGGTGGTGTATACCTGGAATGCCCTTCCGGAGGAAGTGGTGAAGACCAGAACTGTGAAGGACTTCAAAGGGGCATGGGATAAACACTGTGGATCCATAAAGTCTAGAGGACGTGAATGAAGAGTGGATGGCTCGCGGGAATGACGGCTACTACCTGGAGATAATACCCTTATTCGATAAACATACACACGGTTAATGCGACTCCAACATTGCTCTAAGCTTCAATGGCAAGAGGAAATGTGGAAAAAGATTTGCATTCACAAAAAGCTGGGAGTAGCTTGCTTGTTACGGCGGTTACTACCCCAAGCCAAATAAGCCTGATACTTCACTTTCAATGCATATCCAGCATAGCTCTCTGCTTCAACGGCAGGGGGACTGAAGAAAAGTGGATCTATATACAGACAACCACCAACAAGGACTGAATCACATAGTCTGGGTAAACAAATAAGAATGAGTGTAGCTTGCTTATTGCGGCGGTTACTACCCCTAACTAATTAAGCTAGATATTTCACTTAGATGCAGCTCCAACACTGCTGTTTGCATTAATGGTGGGGGTGGAAGGGAAATAGAACCAAAGGTTTACTAAGAGCCAAGAGTAACAGATAAGTATGAGAAAAAAAAAAGTGCGAAGCTTGCTGGGCAGACTGGATGGGCTGTTTGGTCTTCTTCTGCCGTCATTTCTATGTTCCTATGTTTCTATAAGTATTTCTTTAATATTTCTGCTAATTCATCATCTGTCTCCACCCACTGATCCTTATCCTCTTTCAATTTCACTATACCACTATGTACCTTTCTCCTTTCTCTGATATATCTGAAAAATGTTTTGTCACCTTGCTTTATCTTCTTGGCAATCCTTTCCTCTGCCTGACTTTTTGCCTTCATGATTACTTTTTTCTTCTCCCTCAGTTTTACCAGATAATCCTTCCTATGTTCCACTTTTTGGGATTCTTTATATTTCTTAAAAGCTGCTTTTTTTTGCTTTTATTACATCAGCCACCTCCTTTGTGAACCAGATTGGATTCTTATTTCTCTTTTGTTTACTTTTCTAACATACACATTTGTTGCTTTTGTAATTGCTCCTTTTAGTTTGGCCCATTATTGTTTGACCTCTCCCATTTTCTCCCAGTCTGTATTTTTGAAGTTCAAAACTCGGGTCTTTGTGATACTTCTCCGGATCCTATTTGCAATATCAAACCATACTGTTAGATGATCACTGGTGCTGAGCTGGCCACCTATCCAGACATTAGGACCTTCCCTTGGTGAAACCATGCTGCCTCTAGTCCATCAATTCTACTGCTTGTAGATAGTACACAATTCTTTCCTTCAGCAGCGACTCCAATACCTTTCCCACCACCGAGGTGAGTCTAACTGGCCTGTAGTTTCCAGCCTCCTGTCTGCTCCCACTCTTTTGAAGCAGGACCACCGTTGCTCTTCTCCAATCGCTCGGCACCACTCCCGTTTCCAGGGAGCTATTGAACAGGTCACACAGCAGAGCTGCCAGCACATCTCTGAGCTCCCTCAGTATCCTGGGATGAACC